>NC_136263.1:4829756-5214756 GCF_964187855.1 Myxine glutinosa | reverse complement strand
CCGGTTCGACCTAAAGTTGGAGACCAATACATCTCTTTCCACACTGGAGATAGGAACGAACTAGCCGGAATGATCTCCTCCCACCGATTTTTTAAAGGTTTTGTGAAACCCGGTATAAGCACCTCTTGGAATATCCAATAAATAACTTTTTTTCCCATCACATGAAACACACCACAACCATCTGAATTTGAGAAGACACACTGTTGTTTTTTTTGAGGTAATTTGGAGCTCGGGGAAATAGAGACGAGAGTCCACCACTTCATCTACCCCAGTCCACCCGATATTTAATTCCCTGAAAGTTTTAATCACAACTCTCAAAACTTTGTCCACCATTCTAGATGACCGAACCCCCACTTTTGATGTGAGAGAACCGGTGGATAACCATCCATTTAGGGAAGGCTTCGTCAGGTCTCGCACTCTGTTTATTCCATTACTGGCAAAGCAATGCATAAATGACCTAGAGGTTGAAATTTCAGGGAATAAAGGATTCAGAACCAATGGCTCATGCATATATTTTTTGGCATCGTCGGACACCTCTAATCGTTGTATTCCAAGGACTTGCCAGGCATTCAAAAGGCTCTGATGAAAATCGGGGAGCAGAGTCATGTTGACATGCTGCAGGTCCATGAGGAAGAGCTCTCGGTCATACTTCAACCCATCTGCTTCCTGCAGCCAAGCATTTGTGAGAGGCCGCCATGGGACACACTCACCATACAATAAACGCTTTATCGTCAACATGCAGAAAGCCATTATCCGACTCGGGACATTTATCAAGCTTTGGCCACCTGCATTTCGGGGTCTGCACACCATGACTGGTCCAAGCCAATGGTGGCCTCCCCAGAAAAACTGAGTTAGAACCCTCTGAATGCCTGTGACCAAGTATCTAGGATGTTGGAGGGGGATAACTTTATGCCAAATAAATGGAACCACCAGGTTATTTATTATTGTCACCCTTGCCTTAAGCAATAGAAGGTGGTGCAACCGTTTGCCTCTAGCTAGTTTCTGCTTAATTCTTTCCAAGAAACCCTCCTAATTTTTTTGTTCATATGCTTGGACTCCTAGAAATAACCCTAAATATTTAAACCTCTCTTTATTCCACTGCATTCCTCCTGGTAACACAGGCAGAGCTGAGGAAGGCGGACTGGGGCCCACCCATAAGGCAACACTTTTGTTCCAATTTACTTTTGCCGTGGAAGCGAGCTCAAACTGGGACAGACATCGAGAGACCTCACCCACATCATTTTGGCTGGAAACAGCAACACAAATGTCATCCGCATAAGCTGAAGTAACCATTTTGTGGTTTTTTGTTAAGGAGACTCCTTCCACTGAGTTGCGGAGAAAAGCTAGTAAAGGTTTGACCGAGAGACTGTATAGCATTCCTGAAAGTGGGCAGCCCTGACGGATTCCTCGCTGAAAGGGAAAAGGGCGACATAAGCTGTTGTTTACCTTCAACAGACAGGATGCATTTTCATACAACAACTTAACATAGGAAATAAAATTTTGTCCAAAACCAGCTCTCCTTAGTACAGCAAACAAAAAAGAATGGTCAACACTGTCAAAAGCTTTTTCTTGATCTAAAATAACCAAACCAAAACCATGAGATGTAGTACGACCGAGACTGATCAAGGCTCTCACCAAAAAAATGTTATCATAAATGATACGCTCGGGAACACAATAAGACTGATCAATATCAATCAAAAGGGGGATGACTTCCTTTAGACGTATCGCGAGCGCCTTCGACAATATTTTATAGTCCGTATTTAGGAGTGACACAGGCCGCCAATTTGTGACGTCTTGCAAGTTTCCTTTTTTAGGAAGGAGATACAAAACTGACCTCCGGCAACTTCATGGCAATTCACCTTGTTCAAGGCTATCATGAAAGATGTCAAGTAGAGTAGGGCCGAGAATGTCCCAAAAGGCCTTGTAAAATTCAACTGTTAGGCCGTCAAGTCCAGGGGCTTTCCCATCTTGGATTCCTTTAAGAGCAGCAGTAAGTTCTCCGAGAGAGATGCCAGGCTCCAGTTGTTGTTGCTGGTCTTCAGACAGAGATGTGAGCAGTTCAAACATCCCGTCTCTGTTTTCCTGGTTCACCGTTCTCAAGGCAAACAGCATTGAATAAAAGTTTCGTAATTCATTCTTGATGTCACTTTGAGAAGACAGAAGCGCACCGGCAGAAGAGCGCAAAGCGTGAATTTGTTGAGGGATCTTGGCTGTCTTTTCCAAATTGAAAAAGTCTTTGTTTGGTTTGTCTAGTTGGGTATTGTCCATTCACAGTCGGACGAAAGCTCCAGATGCACGCTCTTTCACCATTTCAGCCAGTAGTGTTCTTTTCTCTGACAACTGCTGGACATTTTCGTTGGACATTCCAGATTTCTGCTCACAATAAAGTATATCGTTTTTTAAGGCAGTTATCACACCGAGTGTGTTACATGTATTATAACGACAGTATTGCTGGCAAAAACACTTAATTTGGGATTTTGTGCAATCCCACCATTGCCTTAAATTTAGGTAGGAAAACTTTTGCATTTCACATTCCTTCCATACCATTCTGAATGCTTCTTTGAAATGCTCACTTTGTAAACGTTTGACATTGAAAGTCCAATATGCACTTCTACAAACGTGATGAGGTAAGCCACATACAACAACGACTATGTGATGATCAGAAAAACCTGATGGCCTCATATAAGAATTCTTGACAAGATTTACCTTATCATGGTTAACATAAATTCTATCCAAACGAGCCGTGGTCAAAATATTTCTTGTGGCACAAACCCACGTGTACTGCCGGATGTTAGGGTTCTGTACCCGCCACACATCCACAAGTTGAAATTTTTAAATGAGCTTTGCCAAAGCCTTGCACTCGGTGGATGAGGCTCAGGAGTGTTTCTATCAAGTTCTGGGTTGAGGGTTGTTGTAGTTGTAGACTACCCCAAAACAAACCAACATGGACAGGTCAATAGTGCTTAAAAAACCCGCTAACTTGTGAAGAAAAGCACTTCTCACAGAGTTAGCACTAGGGTAGTATACATTAGTCGTGCAAATCTTTTGGTTACCGCTGACAAACTCCACAGATAGTAAATGGCCCTTGGAAATTTCTCGACATCTGATCTCCAACGGCTGGAGTCTAGGATGTAAGACTACTGCAACACCAGCCTTGGCATCAACGAAAGCACTGGAGAAAAAGTGACAACCTTTAAAGATTTTACGCCACTCAACCTCAGAAGACTGATTTGCATGCGTCTCTTGTAACATCAGCACATCAATTTTTTCATTCTGAAACATTTGAAACACCTGGAGGCGACGCACACAACTGCGACCACCGTTGATGTTTAAGGATGCTACTTTTATCTCCACTCTGTTAACTATTCATAAAGTTCCTTACCGGCTCGAGTTACACATTTTCTTAGCCTCTGGAATTGAGGTTCTGACATGTTAACCTGATAGGGTTCACGAATCATGTTCTTTGCAGTCAAAATAAAATCATGCAGATTCGGAAAGTAGTCTTTGATTTTTACATGTCTTTTCCTGAACGTTTCATCAAGGAACTTAATAACATTTTCTTGAGGAACCCTGGTGATGGTGTTGTCATCAACCGCCTCACTCTCTTGAGCACTTAAAGCACTAAAGAGTGGAGTAGAAGAGGTTTCATCAGAATCAAGTGCCTCGTCTTGATCTGCACCTTTTCCTCCTATTTGTTGAACACTTAGTTTTGGAAACAGCAATTCTACAGGGTCAAGGACCTCCGCGCTCTTTGCAGACCCTTCCAGATTTACCATATCACCTGTGGCTATGAGTATGTCCCCCAGCTCATCATCCCTTTCATTTTTATCTGTCAGGGAAGGGTTAACGTTATCCTCACAGTCGTAAGGACTTTCCCCTTTATCTATTTTTTCCTCACTAGCAGATCAAGCTGCTAACTCGTCTGAGTGAGTTTGGTTATCAGGACAAGGACTTACCACATCCTGAGAGGATCGACTATTTTCCGGGTCATGCAGAATCTCGGCAAGTGGTGCAAGCAAATCTTCCTCACGTACACACACTTCCGGTACCATCTCCGTTACCGCCAAGGAGTTTCCGGTGTAGGCCTCACCCTGGAGGTCCTGCGAGCCTGACACGATCTGAATGTTATTTTGTTTTTCTTTGGAATCACACGATTCATCACTTGAACGCTTCTGACCTTTTTTCCTGGTGTCCGCTACCGATACTTCCATGATATCGTCCGCATTGTCGTGTAGAGTGGACGAAATGGGAGCGGGTTCAACCACTTTCATTCCCACCTTATAATTCATTTATTTTGTATAGCGCTTTTCCAGAAGCCCAAAGGCGCTTTGACAGAGTGGAAAACATAATGCATAACAATACATGAAAACAACAATTGCAAAAAGACAAGAATCAAGAAAACAAACAGCAGCGATATACGGCATATATATAAGACAAGAATCAACCTTAGGTGGAGGGGCGGGGTTAGTCACCTCACGTTCTAAATCTAACACTTCCCCCCCGGTCGGAGTGGTCTGGTCTGGTGCTTCACTCACCGCAGTCGGTGCGGTGGATGGATTAACCGCTCGATCCGCCTCCTCCCCGTCAGTGTGCGGTGAAGAGGAGTCGCTCCTCACCAATCCTCCGCGTTCCTGCGGTTTAACCGCATTGGGACAGGCACTCCTCACATGCCCGTAAGCCCCACACTCGAAACACGTCATAGCCTCCGAGGAGGCATACATTTTGTATTCAAAGCCGTTGATTTTCACACTCAACACGACATTGAGCGTTTTTACTTGTGCAGACAGGATCATGTACACCACTCTCTTAAAGGACATGACATGTTTGAATCGATCGCAAACATTTCGCATCGGCACCATCGAAATCCTCGATACGACCTTACCGAACTTGCTTAATTGTTCCCGTAAATCCTCATTTCTAATAAATGGCGGGATGTTCCTGATGTTAATCTTTACCGTCGGGGCTTGTAAAGCGAACACAGAGAGGAACGTGTTCGGTTCAATGAACAAGCCTTGTTCAACTACACTCGCTACCATGTGCTCCTCGGACAAAAATACGACGAATTTCTTATTCATACGAGAGGCAGCGCGAATACTGTGTGCACCAACGATGTTTACAATGGCGGAAAGCACATCGTTAATTTCCACCTCGTTGGGAGGAACACAAACTAGCCAGTGTTTACCAGTTAGCGATTCGTAAGGGGCCATTCAAATATTACGTAACGCTATGGGGGGTGGGGGGTGTACGGCCGAGCGTTACGAAGTGTTACGAGGGGGTGTGGGGATGTGGGGGGTGTGGGGGAGGGGGGGGGTGTTCGCATCGGCGTTACGTAACAGTAGTGATCTAAGTTTTTAAAACCAAAAGTGGGATTACTACTCATCCCATTTTTGCTGAGACCATGTTGATACTGAAGTCGAAGTCACAACTAGAAACCACATTTAACTGTATTAAATTTAGTACTCTTTATTACTCTTTATAATATTGACGCCACAACAAATTGTTTGTATAGCCTCTTAGGGTCTCGTACGTTATGCCAGTTCCCATGCGGGTTCGCGTGCTTCGAAGGTCAGTATCGGGTTACCGGACTCGATTGATTGCTCCTGTGGAAGTTGGAGCCCCTCAGTGTCGACACCATCATCGTCTAGCCATTCCAGGACCGGCTCGTTCTCCTGGTACGCCACCAGGCACATTAGCTCCCGCTGTCGTCGTGCGGCTCCGCGCTGCGGGCACATACGTTCCACGCGCTGCTCCAGTTTCTTGTCCTTGTGACAGCGGGCATGGGCCTTGCCTGCCTTTATGGAGGCATGATACAGTCCACAAGTTGAACAAGTCCGCCTCTGGAGTTCGGTTTCCAGAGTAGGACATGCGAAGTCTTACGGGACTCCCTTTGGGAATTTTTTACGGGCTCCCGGCGTGAGAATGCTCTGCCCAAGGACAAGGCTCTGGAACAGCGTTGGAAACTTCCCATCGGTCGTGTTGCAAACGAGCCCGTCTCCCGTCTGCTGCACGGGCAACGGGGGTGGAAGGAAGCGATCTCGGACTACACTGAACAACGAGCTTCTGGGCTCTCTGCAACCAGTTGTACCATATACTGACTCTCCCGTACATGTATCGCCTGCCAGTCTCTGTCCTTCTCAATAATATCGTCTTCTGCATCTGCCGAGATGTATTCTGCCACCGTTGGGAAGTCGTCTATGACAGTCTGAGACCAAACTTCCGCCAGGACCTTGCCCGCATGGGCGAAATTCTGGACTTCCAACTCATCATCGACCGTCTTGCCCGATCCATCAAGATGACTGCCGAAGTGATCGTGGGGCAGCACGAGCCCTGCCAGGTCGTGGCTGAGCGGTGCCATACGTTGCTCAACCTGATTGAAGGCGCTCCTACCTGGGGCATTGGTCGCGATGAAGAGGGCATCCAAATCGTTCGTACAGAAATAGTCAATTGCACACTGAATCGTTTTCTCATAACGCGGATTTTCGTCCGGGCCGCCATCCACGGTCACAATCATGACAGGTTTTGGAAGACCGTCTTTGCACGACAAGCTGTCCCGAAATTCGGTCAAGGAACGAATGCGTTTCATGTCGTGGAGGTGGTTGAATGCAGTAGATGATGAATGCTTAGCACTCCTGATGCCGATATAGGTGGGGCCCGAGTACGTCACAGCACCACCGGTGATAGAGTTACCCTTGATCATTACTGCAGCGATGACGGACGGCACCAATTTATGCCGGGAAGCAATGACGAAGTCATGGTCACTCAATCGGACTTTGTATTCCATATGCATGATCAACGGCGCCTGTTTATTGGCGGCCGTTAGGCCAATAGGAACCCTGGCTTTGTCATCTATCTATAATTCCAGTAATCTCTGTGTGTATGTTTGTATGTTTGTATGTTTGTATGTTTGTATGTTTGTATGTTTGTCTGTGACCGCTGTTTCTCGACAACCACGGGTCCGATATACTTTAAACTTGCCAGGTATATTGCTGGGGACCCGAGGATGTGCCTTTTCAAGGTTTCATATTAATCGGAGAAGTAGTTACCGAGCTATGTCCAAAAAACGATTCAACCAATCAGAGAGCAGCGAGCTATCACGTGTGCCGAACGTGGCGAACAGACTCTGCCTCGGACGGCACATTTGAGAGCGTATTCATTTATTTCCCGTCGGCAAACTATGTTGGCGCTATGTTGGCGTTAAACTATGTTTTAAAACTAATTAAAACTAATTTGCGATTCTTTCGCTTTGCGATGCGATTTGCGATTGCGTTAAACTCGCTCGGGCGTTAAACTATGTTTTAAAACTAATTAAAACTAATTTGCGATTCATTCGCTTTCCTGCGCATTTGTGCACGCGATGGCGATTTCTTTACCAAACTCCGCAAGCCGTTAGCTTTGGACCAAACCATTTCATGTAAATAGAGGGGGGGGATTGTCACCGTACTCGCAAGCCGTTCGCTTTGGACCAAACCATTTCATGTAAATAGAGGGGGGGGATTGTCACCGTACTCGCAAGCCGTTCGCTTTGGACCAAACCATTTCATGTAAATAGAGGGGGGGGATTGTCACCGTACTCGCAAGCCGTTCGCTTTGGACCAAACCATTGCATGTAAATAGAGGGGGGGGATATACTTTTAGATATATATATAGTACGGGCATGCCCTAGTCTTGGGAATGGAAGGTAACTTCATCAGGACCCAACAGGGATGCCAAGTTTTCGAGATTTGCGATAGATGCCATGGCAAACATCGCATCTTTATGCCCAGAGTGTACGTCATTTTGAGCTCTCGACAGTTTCACTGGTACAGTTTTGCAGTGCCTCTTCCCCTCCCTCGTTGTAGAGTTGCGCGGCAGAAGGCGGAGGTAAACAGAACTTCGAGATAGCTGAAAGCCACGTTTTGTCAAAGCAGCGGTTAGGTCATCCAGAGTCTTGACCGTTCTAATGATCTCAGAACGTCGTCGCTCATCAGCCGCGAAACCACCTATCGCGATATCCACTATAACTTTGTGAAGTAGGTTCTCATCAACTATCGCTGGCCTGCCACAGTTGATTTTCGGAGTTGTTTACGTTGGTCTTCATCTAAGTTATCCAACTTTCGTTTGTAGTTATCCCGGTACCGTTGTTGCCGCTCTTTGTTTTTCACGCAGTTTTTGAGTTCACGCATGTGTGTGGTTCATGCGTTTGCCCACCAATCACGCGACTGCCGACAAAATGGCGTTTCTTCGGAAGGTAAAGGTCACCCCAGCTTGCAACCCCACCTGGCGAATCGTTCATAATCACCTCAACCTATGGTGCACCGCAGTGCGCAAAACAGATGTTCTTTGCCGCAGCAACGATCGCGTGTTACTCTAGGCTGATTACTATTTTGCCGGTGCTCACATCTATTTCCGGGTTAGGTGTTCATGTTGCTTTGTTTCTGATTATTTTTTCTTTGAAATTTAAGAAGTGTAAAACAGTTTTTAACTATTTATAATCTGGATAAACATATATTGTTATGCTAGTTTCCTGGGATTATATTATACTAGGACGTGCCCGTACGTGGGTGCCCGTTCCTTGGTGCGGCCCAGCATCTAGTCGAGACCCAGTCACCCAGGCCGATCACCCATTCCGACCCCAAATTCCTCATCGACGATAACTAAACAATATATTATATGAATCGCACCGTACATACCTCCTTCTAGATCTTGTTCTTGTCTTGATATACTCACTCAGGCTCACTCTATCACGACTGAGTCCTCCCAGCTCTTCCAAATGGCGCCCGCTACGCCTCGAATTCACATCGGCCACGCCTACGCAACAACGTGTTCTGTGATTGGCTGGCCACAGAACCCCCCTCTCTATTTACATGAAATGGTTTGGTCCATTCGCAAAGCCAAAGCGAACGGCTTGCGAGTACGGTAGAACCCCCCCCCCCCTCTATTTACATGAAATGGTTTGGTCCATTCGCAAAGCCAAAGCGAACGGTTGGTAAATAAATCGCCATAGCTCGGTAACTACTTCTCCGATTAATATGAAACCTTGAAAAGGCACATCCTCAGGTCCCCAGCAATATACCTGGCAAGTTTCAAGTATATCGGACCCGTGGTTGTCGAGAAACAGCGGTCACAGACAAACACACACACACACACACAGACACACAGAGATTACTGGAATTATAGATAGATATCACATTATTTTATTTTGCCAGTAAACATCTACTAAAATGACTAAGCTCCTCCCCAACCCCCTAACCCCCAACCCTAAATTCTCCCGTCAACCTCCGCCCCCCCCCCCCCCACCATGTTTCAGAGGTTGCACGGGTCTGTGCAAGCAGTAGATCGCAAAATGTATATTCGGGGGGGGGGGTGTAGTGACCGAACGTTATGTAACGCTTAGGGGGTGTCTGGCCGAACGTTACGAAGCGTTACGAGGGGGTGGGGGGGGGGGGTGTCAAATTTCGGGAAAAAAAGCGTTACGTAATATTTGAATGGCCCCTAAATATCAATGTGGAAATGTTCGCCCACCATTCTTACTCGACCAAAGACACGTTCGTAAACGAGAACCGAGAAAACCCAATGTTTGTCGAACACCAACAAACAGATCAGAACACCAACAAATAATAGCCTAAAGCCATTAAACACAGCCATAAAGTGAAGAAAAGACCTCCCCCCAGCGGCCATACCAGACCGCCGGCTTAGGAACCTCTCAACACCGGACTGTGCGCTCTCTCTCTCTCTCTCGAAGACAACGGTACAGAAAGGATGAAAAACAAAAACGCCAAAGCACACAGGATAGACAAGGAGAGGGAGGGGAGGGCAGGAGAGGAGAAAAACACACAAAGGACTCACCACAACACAGAGCAGTTGCTCACAGCCGCCATGACGCCACACCCAAATCGCAACAGCCAGCAGGGGGCGAAAGAGTGAGAGAGAGAGAGAGAGAGGGGGGGGGGGGGGGTGGGAGATAAAAGAGAGAGAAGGGGGAGATAAAAGAGAGAGAGGATGGAGATAAAGATAGAGAGGGGGGAGATAAAGATAGAGAGGGGGGAGATAAAGATAGAGAGAGGGAAAGACAGAGAGATAGGGGAGGGAGAGAGAGAGAGAGAGAGAGGGAGAGAGAGAGAGGGGGGGAGAGAGAGAGGGGGGGAGAGAGAGAGGGAGAGAGAGAGAGAGAGAGAGAGAGAGAGAGAGAGAGAAAGAGAGAGAGAGATATAAAGATAGAGAGAGAAAAAGAGAGAAAAAGAGAGAGAAAGACAGAGAGAAAGGGAGAGAGAGAGGGAGAGAGAGAGAGAGAGAGAGAGAGAGAGAGAGAGGCATAGGGAGGGAGAGAGAGACATGGGGGGAGGGAGGGAGGGAGAAAGAGAGACATAGGGAGGTAGAGGGAGAGACAGAGAGAGATGGAGAGACAGAGGGAGAGACATAGGGAGGGAGAGGGAGAGACAGAGGGAGAGGGAGAGACAAAGAGAGAAGGAGAGAGAGAGAGCAAGAGAGGGAGAGAGAGAGAAAGAGAGGGAGAGAGAGAGAGACAGAGAGAGAAAGAGAGAGGGAGAGAGAGAGAGAGAGAGAGAGAGAGAGAGAGAGAAAGAGTGGGAGAGAGAGAGAGGCATACGGAGGGAGAGAGAGACATAGGGAGGGAGAGGGAGAAAGAGAGACATAGGGAGGTAGAGGGAGAGACAGAGGGAGAGACATAGGGAGGGAGAGGGAGAGACAGAGACAGAGAGAGCTGAATTGTGATTTACTGATGCAGGAAAGCAGGTGTGCAGGAGAATGAGGTGGGTACTGGAAAGATGGGCAGATGAGTCATCAGAATGAGAGTTGTCAAAACGGTCCTTTGAAATCGGGGTGAGGTATCTTCCAAATGAGCTGGTCTAAATACGAATGACAACCTATCAGCTGCAGTAGAAAGATGACCGATGAATCAGACTTTGACGGCATCATCACTGGAGTGCAGGATACTGTGAGGGGAGTCGTCACTTATCGGACAAGAGTTCACGGGAGACACTCTGCCCCTTATATACGTGCAAGTGATACACCTGAAATTCCACGAGGAATTGATCCTCCGGTCGACCACAGCATCGCTAACCTTTTCCTTTGTGTCCTGTGCGATGCTTCTCCAAATGTCAACTGGTCATCTCTCGGCCGGTCCTAATCTCACAGGGAGAGCACCGATGACGAAGAGTCGGGGAAGCGCTTCTCTTCCTCTGGTCCAACATCTCAAATGTTTTCGACCTTTGAGCATCGACATTTAGGATATTATTTCCGGCTCTGCTCTTGGGTTGCTTCATTTTGTGGAGGAAATGTCTTCAGATGCTTTGGAGGGGTCCGCTTGATCTCCTCCCTACGGTGATGGGACAGACTCCGACTTCCTGAATCTGACTCCTTGAAATATGTTTGAGCGTTTGGAGATTTATATGTTTTAAAGACCTTGTGAAAAAAGAACATTATTTGTTTTCCGAGAGCGACTTCCCTCGTTTTGAAGGAAACCGTTGGTGGTCACCTGTGTAATAATCATCTAGTTTTTTAGATAATTTAATAATGCCGAGGATAACTGGAGCGTGGGATTGAGGAATCATGTCACACTTCATGAGTGCATTTCACTGGATTCCCTGACGTTTCCCCGCTGTCGGCAGCAATGACTCACACACAATGGGCCCAGCAGATGAATATTTTCAGGGTTTTCTACCATTTCACATCTAATGCGAAGGATTGTGAGCAGGTTTTATTTTTCCCACCTGGGAGAAGATTTTGCAAATTAGATGTTATTCACGGCCAAGCTCCCATGGATTGAGGGTAATGTGTTGTTGCGGGTTGCAGCTCCATGTACATGTATCGGGGTATCGGAGTACATTACCAATGCGTCACGTTTTTGTAATGTGTGTCACAAATGTATATTAATGTTATTTCTCTTCTTCTTTTGTATGCAGCACGTGGCTGCACGTGGTATCAATTGCTGCAGGTGCCGCAGTGCCGTCGATGCAGTGCCCCCTGTGGATTAGCGCAGGAATGTGGAATTTTTTCAGGGAGCTGCGATTCTAGCTCGACGACTCTTCGTGTAATGGGATCTGTAATGTCCACCAACTAATGCTGGCAGATGGGATGCACAGTTTAACGAATCCATCCGAAACACGGCACACACATTGATGAATTGCCCTGCCTGCCAAACACCAGGTTGGCAGTTTATAGCTTGGTCGAGATACCAGCCCAGGCTCCAAAGTGGGTGTGCATGCCTCTAGGCTACTGTGCCGACGCGTTCTTTCTCTTCACACAACATTTGAGGATTGTCTAAGAAAGTGGATGCAGGTGCAAGGCTGTGGTCGGGTCGTCCGTCGCATCTTGTGCACCCTTTAATAAGGTCTTATTACCTGCATGCGTGCACGTGTACCTGCATATGCATTAGGCTTCCCTGGGGGCATGTGCCATCCTCGATGCTTTGGTTACTTTGGTTGTTGAACCATAAATTGTTCGTTTGTTTGTGGCTTTGAGCACAACGCATGCACAGGAAGGTTCTGGATCAGGTGGGAAAGCCAGATCAGGGTGTAACTTTGTTCGCGAATTGAAGAGTTGCTCATTCAAAACGTTCTTGTTGTTCGTTATGATTTTACATTTACAATCTGTGCAGGTTTCGGGGCTGTTATCTGTGACTGCCGATTGGGTTGAAGGCAAGACTATATCTTGATAGGTTTTCTTTAAACAACTATAGTTAGATCAGAAAAGTTCAGGTGTGAACTCCAGGTCCACATAACTCCAGGTCTCCCTAAAAACATCCCTCTCCCCCATGTTGAATATCATTTACTAATCTAAGCATACAGGTCAGAACACCTGAAGCAATCTCCTTGGAAATTGAAGGGGTTGCCTATAGCTGGCGTTACCTTTTGCATCGATATCTTACTGAACCATCATGGAGCCCACCATAATACAAAGGTCATGATGTTACGAACGTTAAACCCACTGGATCATTTGCAGGTATAGTCCTTTGGGCTTGTCTTACCTTCCCTATTCCTTCATTCATGGTCGTTATGGTGTCATCTTATTGTTTCTCCATCATGACCTATTTTCAGCGAGTGCTGCCACTCGGTCATTTCCTCTCGGATTGCAGTCGGAGAATAATTTTGCCAGTTTATCGGCTTTGTGCGAGTACATTGCTCATAAGGTTGGATATTTAGGAGTCATCCTGGTTTCTACCATAAACACTACCCCATGAGACTTTACAAACAAGGATTAGCCACTGCTAAGCACCATTTATCTGTGGGAAATGCAGGACCCTGAGAGTCTGCTGTGGATGCAATGAGTATAATACATACAGATAGTCCTCCATCAACCAGACAACAGAGATATTGAGTGAGTATACCAATGATGTAAGGCGGTATAAACTTGTTGGAATGCTCTTTATAAGTGTTTGAATTAAATTTCACACTGAAATAGCATTATGTAGTTATTCAGTTCCGTCATGTCGTGTCCGACTTCTGGTGACATTCATGATCAGATTCATCCAAACATCCTCATCCTGCACTGCTTCCTGGATCCCTGGCAGACACAGCTTGGTAGGAGCCTTTACCCCCATCCATCTTGCACATACAAGGTCTTCCTCTTCTTCCCTCGACCATACACACCATGGTTGACTTCTCCAGACTTTAATTTTCTGCATGCATGACGTGTCCAAAGTAAGAAAGTTTCTGGTTTAACATCAGTGCTTCTAATGTACATGGTGGTCTAGTTTGTTCAATTTCTGATTTGTTTGTTCTTCTTGTAATCCATGGAATTTTTGACTTTCGTCTCCAATTAAATAACTGACAAAATATAGCACTGGAGTATCAGGACGATCCCAAAAAGACAAAGATTCGGCTCCTCTTTAAACCAGAAACTGAGTTATCAGGAGGAACCCGGTTAGGATTCGGGTTTCGAATGCTTCTCCTCTACCCTCAAACCCATCCAGGCGCAGTCAGGTAAATCCTACAAAAACTATTTGCAAGATTCACCCCTCCATAGACAAAGAAAAATAGGTACTGAAACCGCGGGTCCTGAAACTCACCTGGATCAAGAGCAGGAAGTCATTCCATCCCCCCACGGACGTCCTGAGACCCTAATATTTTTTAATACCGTGAACAAACTTTGTTACATCATGGGCGATAAAGGTTGTGATCAAGTTTCATTGAAATTTTCTGTGTAGTTTCGGGGAAGAGAGCAAATACCTATTTTGGGGGATGGGGAGGGGGTCAAAAACACATACGAAGTTCCTCTTAATGAGCGCAGATTGTGATGCGGTAAAAACACCGTCATTAGGCATCAGGTATGCAGCTTGTGGTCAGGTTTCATCAAAATCGTGTGTTTGGTTCAAGTGATAATAATGACTGAAGTTTTTACAGACTCATTCACTCACTCACTGTCACACGGACACTGCTTGATCGCATAAGCTCATTGGAATAAAGTCCAGTTGAGCTAAAAGAAAAGAAAGAAGAGATGGAGAACAAAAATAAACATAAACAAATAAATAAATCAAGACCTCAACCGACCCTTTCCAAAATTAAAAAAAATGAACCCCCAGGGAGAGCGCATCCTTTTACACTATCAGAATTCCGAGATAGTTAGTTCTTAGTGTATGTAAAGTTAGACCTTTTATTCCATGTAAAGTTGGTTTATATACTTGAAGACTGTATAAAAGAAATAGTCTTCATATATATATATACAGTCGTGGCCAAAAAGATTGGCACCCTTGCACTTAAAAAAAAATGAACCCCCAGGGAGAGCGCATCCTTTTACACGATCGGAATTCCGAGATAGTTAGTTCTTAGTGTATGTAAAGTTAGACCTTTTAGTCCATGTAAAGTTGGTTTATATACTTGAAGACTGTATAAAAGAAATAGTCTTCATATATATATACAGTCATGGCCAAAAATATTGGCACCCTTGCACTAAAAAAAAATGCATCATTTCTTCCAAGAAAATGTTGAAATTAAAAAATCTCTTGGTATCTACATTTGTACTTCTTTGGTTTGCAGTGGAACAAAACACAAAAGGTGAAAAAATGACTAAATCTTAGCTTATTCCACAGATAAGTCCTAAAAAGGTCCGGACAATATTATTGGGACCTTTTAGAAGTTGTTCGAAATAATTAGATTCAAGCAGGTGATTCTCCTTCACTTTGGAATTAAATTCACCTGTTGTGAGATGCAGGTGCCTGAAATACAAAAAAAATCACTCATTCAACCAGTTTGAATGGAGAAAGAGTCATTCTGCTGTTTTGTGTCACCGCAATGAGCATGGAGAAAAGAAGGAAAATCAGAGAATTGTCTGAGGAGGTCAGACACAAGATTGTAGGCAAGCATGGACAATGTCAAGGCTATAAGTCCATCTCGCACCATTCGTCACCAACTCAATGAAAGGGGGTTCTATGGTAGGAGACCCAGGAGGACCCCACTGCTGCGACAAAGACAGAAGAAAGCCCGACTGGTGTTTTCCAAAACACACCTACCTGATCAAGCCAAAATCTTTCTGGGAGAATGTCCTGTGGACAGATGATACCAAATTAGTTTTTTTTGGTAAAGCACATCATCTCTATGTTGACAGAAAACAAAATGAAGCCTTCAAAGAAAAGAACACCTTCCCTACAATCAAACGTGGAGGAGGTCCAGTGATATTTTGGGGTTACTGTGCTGCCTCTGGCACTAGGTGACTTGAATGTGTGCATTGCATCATGAAATCAGGAGATTACAACGGCATTTTGGAACGCAATGTTCAACCCAGTGTCAGAAAGCTGGGTCTCTGTCGAAGGTCATGGATCTTGCAGCAGGACAATGACCCCAATCACTTCAAAAAACACCCAGAAATGGTTCAAGACAAAACGCTGGACTGTTCTGAAGTGGCCAGCAATGAGTCCTGATCTAAATCCCATTGAACACCTGTGGGGAGATCTGAAAACAGCAGTTGGGAGAAGGCACCCTTCAAATCTGGGAGAACTGGAGCAGTTTGCACAAGAAGAGTGGGACATCCTGCCAGTAGAGAGGTGGAGGAGGCTCATTCATGGCTATAGGATGCGCTTGACTGCAGTTATTTTATCCAAAGTCTGTGCTACCAAATATTAAGTCTCGGGTGTCAATAATTTTGTCAATGCCATTTCCTTTTATTTTCTGATTTAAAAGGATATATTAAGTTCTGAATCAAAAACAAAGGTTCTGTAATATTAACGTTGAAACAAAGAATTGTGGAGACCAAATATTTTTTGTCAATTTCAACTTATTTTTCAAGAAAATTGTGAGTTATTTGAAAAAAGTGCAAGGGTGCCAATAGATTTGGCCACGACTGTATATATTATATATATATATATATATATATATATATATATATATATATATATATATATATATATATATATATATATATATACTGTATATATATATATATATATATATATATATATGCATCATTGTGGGGTCAAAAGTTCAAATTATATCAAAATACTTCCTTATTGTTTTTTGAGTGACCTGTCTCAAAGACCTCATATTATTACATCTGCCACCTAAGTTTTGTTTTCACACCTGTTTTCCTGTCTGTCTGTGAGCAGGCCATCTCAAAATGTTATTGATGGATTCGGACAAAACTTAGTGGACAGCTTGGGTGTGTGATAAGGACGAGTGGATTCGATTTTGGTGAAGATCGGTATCCAGATCGGAATATTTTATAATTACC
The DNA here is from genome assembly GCF_964187855.1 of Myxine glutinosa. NCBI lineage: Eukaryota > Metazoa > Chordata > Myxini > Myxiniformes > Myxinidae > Myxine > Myxine glutinosa. Next base: position 5,198,097 of record NC_136263.1, on the reverse strand, counting down.
CTGTGCACGCGAAGCGAAAAGCGAGGTTAAGCAATTGGGTAATGTCCTTCTGTCTCTCTTATCAGTTTATGATCGACGAACAACTTACTTGAATTGAATGTTACGTACTTAAATTGACTTACATCAGGGCATTTTGAACATGAATAGGAAGACAAGTCTGCCGTTTTACCGTACTTTGGCTCTAAACCCGTCCCGACCGCACATGCACAGCAATATTTAAGTTGTTTCAAAAAGGGCCAAGTCCCAGTTAAGTTGCATGAACAATTGGCTATTATCTCCATTTTTGCTTTGATTGAGGACACGTCATCTCCAAACATTAAAGATGGCACTAAATATTGATGCAAGGAAACTCGGACAAAGCAGCAGGCCGTTTGGTTAATCGTATGTTCCTAGTTTGGTATATCCACCACTCGTTAACTCAGTCGATGATTTTCCTTAACTATCTTGTACTCTAGCATTTTTTTTTTTTTACCACAAACGTAACCTAACTTGACATCCACATCCCCCTGTAGTGATTGACTTGCATGTCCCATTTGATGTGTAGGCATGGAATTTAAACCTGGTATACCTGCACAATACACTGGCCTTTTTGTTCCAAAAGATATTGTATTATCCTGAGCATCCACAACATCAGTGCAGGCAGGAGAGTCTTATTTCCAAGCTCTTGTGATGGTTGGTGTGCTCCAAGATACAGTGGACACCCTGCCAGCGTTACATCAGGGCAGCAGTTCTTAGTTGGATTCAACTCCACAGGGGAACAAATTCATGACAAGAGAGCTCAAAGGTGAGCACACTACCAAATGAGCAACCTCACTGTCACTCACCTTACAACGCAAGACTTTGGTATGGATGTCTCTCATTCAGATTTGAAGCTTGACTTAACTTCTCAACTTCTGAGATTTGATGCGAACAGGCACAATTTGTCTGTGAAAGAGTCGACCTATGGGCTGGAACTTCACTTTCGATTCCACACCAGCTGGCATGAAGGTGCAAATTATTGTTGGCATTGGGCGAATCTACCTTACAACATTGTCTACCTTGTGATTAACGCATTTCATGGTCAACCTGATTTTGCTTTTACACCTGCATTAGTTTGTTGACACGGGCAGGAGGCCAGCTTAGATTGATACATGAGCATGGTAATTTACCACCAGCCTACTGGTGCTTAACTTTACACTAAAGTGATAATTGGAAAAAGCCACACTGCTTAATTCCTATTTCCTTTACTAATGCCTTTTGTTGAGATTTATTTCTCTTTCTGCACGTCCTTACATTTCATTTGTTAACTTTGTCTGCAAATGCCTTGTGATCTTTTTACCCACAATGTGTTGTCTCATTCTTAAGTGGGTCCAATGTCTAATACTTGCAAAGTTTGTAGTCAATTAAACTGTTTTGTTCAGAACTATCAAAAGCATAAGGAACAAGAAAAAGAGCAATCAGAGATTGCAAACCCTCGCCAGGATGTATTTTCAGTGGTTTTTAAGGCTTTTCTCTGCCGTTTTACCATCTAATACATTCTTCCGTATTTGTTAAAACAAATATGGCGGCCGAACCACGTGACCGATGACATCATCAGTATATTTTTCTAAACTAACTTATTCCTAGATTATGCTCAAGAAATTTCATCTTGATCGGATGAAGTTTTGTACTTGTCGAATTATGACGTCATCATGGAGGCACCTATGACATCATCATTAACATATTTTATTCCCCATGGAGAGTTCTTTACAATGAGTTATGTCTCAAATTTTTCTATTCAGCACTTTCGGAGATATAGGGGTGCAAAGTTTTTCGGTTTTTTCAAGATGGCGGCCGAACCACGTGACCAACGACGTCACCATTATATATTTTTTCTCCACCAGTTTATGCCGACATGGCGCTCAATAAATTTCATCTTGATTTGGATGATGTTTTGTACTTGTCCAATTATGACCTCATAGTGGAGGCACCTATGACATCATCATTAACATATTTTATTCGCCATGGAGAGTTCTTTACAATGAGCCATGTCTCAATTCTTTCTATTCAGCGCTTTCAGAGATATAGAGGTGCAAAAATTTTCGATTTTTCCAAGGTGGCGGCCGAACTACGTGACCTATGACGTCATAATTATCATGAAAAAATTATACAGGTGGAGTTGCACCTATGGTGAAAATTTCATGTCAATCGGACAAACGGTTGCCGAAAAAATCATATTTATTCTGTGCGGACAAACAAACAGACAGACAGACAGACAGACAGACAAACAAACGAAAAATCACTCATAGAGCGACACTTGGCAAAAGAGAACAGAGCAGAATGGCAGTCAGTAGAGCATCCTTTTGACCTCACAAATAGTTGGTGGTTGAATTCAGTTTGCTGATATGTAAATCCCATTCAAATTTCAAGTCAATCAGATGAAAATGGATGCTTTTAGAAATTTCAAAAAAAGTGGTTGACCAAAAAAAATAGTTGGTGGTTGAATTCAGTTAGCCGATATGTAAATCCTTTTCAAATTTCAAGTCAATCGGATGAAAATTGAGGATTTTAGAAATTTGGAAAAAGTGGTTGACCTTTGGCCTATGTTGACCTTTTGGCCGATTCTGATCTCAAAAATAGTTGGTGATTGAATTCAGTTCGGTGATATGTAAATCCCATTCAAATTTCAAGTGAATCGGATGAAAATTGAGGATTGCAGAAATGTAAAATTGTTGTTGACCTTTGACCTATGGTGATCTCAAAAATAGTTGGTGGTTGAATTCAGTTTGCTGATATGTAAATCCCATTCAAATTTGAAGTGAATCAGATTAAAATTGAGGATTTTAGAAATTTGAAATTGTTGTTGACCTTTGGCCGATGTTGATCTCAAAAATAGTTTGTGGTTGAATTCAGTTCACCGATATGGAAATCTATATGTAAAGCTATGAAAATCCCATTCAAATTTCAAGTCGTGACCCACAAATGGTGCACTGAATATTGTGGTGAGGCAGTTGCCCTGAAACAACTTGCCTTTGCCTCTTGGAAGGCTAATCCAACTGAAGGTAATCTCAGTTCCTTCCACCAAGCTCGAAACAAGTGTGTGTCTACCCTCAGGAGTGCCAGGAAGCACGATCTCTCCACACTCAAGATTGAACCCTCAAACCTGTCTCCTTCCTCCAAATCCTGGTGGCGTCTGGTCAAATCCGTTTCTGATGTTTGTTCCCCCTCCATTCCCTCCCTTACCTCAAATGGCTACACAGTTGACACCGCACGTGACAAAGCCGAATGCCTCAACTCTGTGTTTGCCTCAAAATCTTGTGTCCCAAACCCATCTCTCTCTGTTCCCACCTTTCCCAGTCGAACCCAACTGCTCCTGGACTCTGTGTCCTTCTCTCCTGACAAGGTGGAGAAGTTTTTTTTATCAAACCTCGACTCTGATTCTGCAACTGGACCAGACGGCATCAGCCCACGGGTCCTAAACTCCTGCTCTGCCCCTCTGTCTCACCCTCTCTCTGTTATTTTCACCCTCTCTTTTGCTCAAGATTATCTGCCAGCATCTTGGAAATCAGCAAACATTCCCGCTTTACACAAAAAAGGTGCAAAAACAGATCCTTGCAACTACAGACCAATCAGCCTGCTTACAATTATCAGCAAAGTCATGGAATCCATCATTGCTTCGGATATCAAATCCTTCCTCTTCTCCAATGGCTTGATCTCTGATCATCAATTTGGATTCAGACCAGGTCATTCTACTCTGGGCATGTTGCTTCTGCTGTCTCAACTATGGATGGAGGTCCTCAATGCCAAACAGGAAATCAGAGCTGTCTCACTTGACATATCACGTGCCTTCGATACGGTCTGGCACCCAGCTCTGCTCACCAAACTCTCCTCCTATGGTATCCATGGAAATCTCCACTCATGGCTTGCGGACTTCCTCTCTGGTCGTAGGCAACGTGTGGCCCTGAATGGATTTCTCTCATCTCCCCTTCCTGTTCTGGCTGGAGTTCCCCAAGGTAGTGTTCTGGGCCCTGTGCTATTTCTGGTCGTCATCAATGATCTCTCTGACTCTCTGGAAAATACTCTCTATCTCTTTGCTGATGACTCCACTATATGCCGATCCATTCCTAATCCCTCAGATCGGCAGTCTGCAGCCTCTTCACTCTCTGCAGACCTGGACAAAATCACAGACTGGTCAAACAAGTGGAACATCTCTTTCAATCCTGACAAATCTCACACTCTTACAATGTCTCTCCGTAAGGACCGACTGGAAAACCCTCCCATCTACTTTCTCAACAATCCTCTCCAAGAAGTTCTGTCGCTCAAGCTTTTGGGTCTCACTATCTGCCATGATCTTTCTTGGGAAAACCACATTTCCAAGCTGGCCTCCAAAGCCAGTCGCCGACTGGGCATCCTCCGTCGTGCGAAGTCCTTCCTTGGCACACCTGAGCTCCTCACCACATACAAGGCTTTCATCCGCAGCTCAATGGGATACTGTTCCCCCCTCTGGGCTGGTGCTCCTGCCTCACACCTAGCTCGGCTTCACGCTGTTGAGGCCAAAGCTTTCAGAATCATTGGAATCTCCTGCGATGAAGTTAACTCCGAGGGCCTTTCACTCACTCACAGCAGGCAGGTTGGTGGTCTTTCTGTCTTCTACCGACTCTTCTCCGGCCTTGCTGCTCCAGCTCTCTCTGTGCTCTGTCCCCCAAATATTCCTACAGGTCGCACAAGATCTGCCTGCAACCCTCTTATGGTTAAACTGCCAAAATGTAGGCTCTCTGCTCACCTTCACTCTTTCATTCCCCTTTTCTCCCACCTCTGGAACAAACTCCCCCACTCCCTTCAATCCCACTCCTCCCTCCAGGTCTTTAAAACAGCCGTTCACCACCATCTCTTATCTTCCCCCATGCAAAACCTTGATCTTTTCTACCCCCGCTAATTCACCCCAGAGTCCTTGCAGTGTTCATGTTTTATACCTCTCCCACCTCCCCCCAAGTCCTCCCGATGTCCCTGCTCTCAAATGTTGTGTTTGTGTCCTTCCCCCTCTCTCCCCATCTTGTCTGCCGCTCCCCTTGTTTTTTGAGTTTTGTGTGTCCGTTTGACTTTTTGTGTGATTAATGTTCGCTCTTTCACGAGCCTCGATCTTGTATACAAAAAAATGAAAAAAAAGTCAATCGGATGAAAATTGAGGATTTTTTAAATTTGAAATTGTTGTTTACCTTTGGCCTATGTTGACCTTTTGGCCGATGCTGATCTCAAAAATAGTTGGCGGTTGAATTCAGTTTGCCGATACGTATATCCTTTTCAAATTTCAAGTCAATAGGATGAAAACTGAGGATTTTAGAAATTTGAAATTGTAGTTGACCTTTTCGTGGGGCGGCTTAGCCCAAATATTCAAAAGAATTGTGCATTTTGTGATACAAGCACCAAATTTGGCACAAATGTACATTAATATGTTGCGAACATTTTCAGATATTGGGCCACTTGAAATTCCGTAATTTTTTTTTTCAAATTTTTTCAAATTTCGTAATTTCAAATTTTTCGGGTGACACCGTCACAATTTCGGTCTTCGAGGCCGGCCGATAGGCAAAGTGTGACCGGAAGGGACGAGGTTCTCCTGACCACGTGGCCCTCGATCTGGGAAGCGAGAGGCGTTCCATTAGTGGACGCGCCCCTCACGCCCGACTTTTGGGCGGCCCCGGCAGGCCGTTTGTTTTGACGTTCCGTGACAGGCCCCGCACCCCCACCTCCGGGCCGACCGGAAGCTTGTGCTGAGTACATCATACCTGAACAACTCAGTGAGGCAGAACACAGCAGTGCACACCAGGGTGACCCCTTCAGTGCATAAACCAATTAACCTGTCCACTGCAGGGCATATAGAAATGAAGTTATTTTCTGCATATAATAATAATATAAGTTCAGTTCTATATAACAATTTCTGTTATCACCACTACCACTACAACTACCACTACTACAAGCTTTGTCTGGAATTTTGTGGACTAACAGACAAACAGACATACAGACAAGCTGGGATCAAAACATTACCTCCTTCCACCATTGAGTGTAGAGGTAAACATCATGGAAATTATATCATGCCCTAGATTTAATTCATGCTTACCCGTGTATTTGCTTCACTGGTTCACAAGGTCTTTTGCATACATGTAATTCAGACTCTCGTCTTCATTGCTGACCACACAATGTTCGCAACATATTAATGTACATTTGTGCCAAATTTGGTGCTTGTATCACAAAATGCACAATTCTTTTGAATATTTGGGCTAAGCTGCCCCACTATATCGGCCGGCCTCGAAGACCGAAATTGTGCCGGTGTCACCCGAAAAATTTGAAATTACGAAATTTGAAAAAATTTGAAAAAAAAAATTACGGAATTTCAAGTGGCCCAATATCTGAAAATGTTCGCAACATATTAATGTACATTTGTGCCAAATTTGGTGCTTGTATCACAAAATGCACAACAGGTTTGCTATGCTGCTACACTATTTGGCCTTACTGATCTCAAAAATAGTTGGTGGTTGAACTCAGTTCGCTGATATGAAAATCCGATTCAAATATCAAGTGAAACGGATGAAAATTGAGGATTTTAGAAATTTGAAAAAAGTGGTTGATCTTTGTCCTATGTTGATCTCAAAAATAGTTTGTGCTTGAATTCAGTTCACCGATATGTAAATCTATATGTAAAGCTATGAAAATCGCATTCAAATTTCAAGTCAATCGGATGAAAATTGAGGATTTTTAAAATTTGAAATTGTTGTTGACCTTTGGCCTATGTTGACCTTTTGGCCGATGCTGATCTCAAAAATAGTTAGTGGTTGAATTCAGTTAGCCGATATGTATATCCTTTTCAAATTTCAAGTCAATAGGATGAAAATTGAGGATTTTAGAAATTCGAAAAAAGTGGTTGCTGACCTATGTTGACCTTTTCACCTCAAAAAGATATACGATTTTGCGGGACCACGAACTCTACCATTTGGTGAAGTTTCGTGAAGATCGGTTTAAAATTGTGACCTGTAGGCAAGTATAAGTGAGCGGACAGACAAACAAACACACAAACCGGAGTGAGCAACATACTTGCAAATTTTTTTTTTTTTTTTGCCAAGTAACAAACGGACTCAAATGCAATAGCCTCTCCACTGGCGAGGGTAATTATCAATTATAATTTAAATTTTTTTTAAATTTCTACTCAGGTATTCTTGCATCAGCAAACCTGGGCCTCAATGACAAGCTTGTGACACAATGAGTGGCGAACTTGTAATTGACCACGTCGGCTACTTTGAATTTCAATCTTCTTTGTGGAACCGTCTACATGTTACGCACATTGGGAAGCCACGTCAATCCTCACAAATACACAACATGTAGATCGTTTCATCCTTGCAAGGACAATACATCCAGGCATCGATTACCGACCGATATCATGTGAAATATTCTTATTATGGGAATTGCAGCATGGTCTTACAGAACATTGTCCAATGATCGATTGTAATGTTCCTGAAGGCTGGAATAGCAACTTTACAAAGGTCGGAGTAAAGAATTCCATGTTGAGTCTCTCAGTGCAGGACAATCCAATGCCACGAGGACTTAAAGATTGGCAATATAGAGAGCAGGATGGGCATCTTGGGTTGTGAGGTTGGAGCTGGCTTTCCAAGCAATGGCATCCACTTCATTGTGCAGCATTTGGTGCATTGGCCATTTGGGACATTCCAACTGAAGTTCCGCAGTTTAAGCACAGAGGATGGGCAGGATGACTGTTGTGCAGGTCCCGTGTTGTCGATTTGCTCGCCACCGCTGTGTCGGAGCTCGTTAACGGCACCTCGGAGAGATGAGGATCGTCCAAATCCAGCACATGCAGCCAGCGCGAGTATGTCTACTTATCGGAGAGACATTAATAAGTCATTGCCAGCTTTAGCCAGGAGGGAGCTTTAACCCTTTGTATGTCGAATTCGTAGCTTGGAACACTTATCCTGCCATTGGTGGAAAAGGTCCAAATTCAGAAACTTGTTTTCCAGCATTCGGAGAATACAATCGCTGCATCTGTATCCAAGTGGCAGCAATAAAATCTGGATGTCGTTTGTTTTGATAAAGTTATTGTTTTCATAATGGCATGATCTATTATACAATTGTATTTCATTTTTCCATTCATTAATTTCCTGTGAGAGGCTCACTGTGAGAATCTCGTGGGTCCACTGAGCCGAGCAGTTAGTTACGAGGAGGAACCCTAATGAGGGAAATTGATCAATCATACACTTATTCAACAGGAAGAAATTTTGAGTGCACCAGGTAGCAACCCACATAGCCAGCTCTTGCTAAATATACATATTGGTGGTGGTAGCAGCTACAAGCAAATTATAACAGACAGAAGAATAACCTTAACATCTCCATTTAAAACTGAAGGCACGATTACTGTCCTGCAGGCGATGAAGATCATGTCCAACATTTCGAACCCGAGTGGTCATCATCCGAGCTGAGTGGTCGACCAATGTGTCACGTGTCCTCATGAGGTTTAGTGAGCATTACGTGAACGCAATATGCAATATTCAGATGGTGATACTATCGGGTCCCTCAGTGGTTGAAACAATGAAACTGGCCCTTTGTTTACCAATTAGTTGGCAGAGCTTTCAGTTTTGATTATATATATATATATATATATATATATATATATATATATATATATATATATATATATATATATATATATATATATATACAGGGGGCTGCAAAAGTAGGTATACAGTAAGGATTATACCAGTATTACCAGTATTATAATAGTGGTGCTAGGATTCATTTAATACTAGAATTCATTTAATTCATTAAAATCATTATTACCATTTTAAATATTTTTATTTTCGTAATTTTTTCTATAATACATCTATTATTTGCAGGTGAAGTGGAAATTTAACGATGGCTGGTAATTCAACGGACGAGGAGCGCAAATGGATTTTGAAACAGTACTGGAAGACAGAGAATAGTGAACGTCTGCGAGAGCAGTGGCGAGAAACATTTGCATCGCCTCCACCAACGAGGCTCACGATTTACCGGATACGTGACAAATTTGAGAGGACGGGGTCTATCCACAACTCGCCGAAGAGTGGTCGACCAGTCACCGTGACAACGCCAGAGAATGCAATGCAAGTCGCCCTGGCATTTACCCAGAGCCCTCAGCCCTGGCATTTACCCAGAGCCCTCAGAAATCGAAAAACAGGGCATCACCTGAATTGGGTATTGAACGCAGATCGTTGGGTCGTTTGATGCACCGTGCAGGACTGAAAATGTACGTGCCACGATTGATACATGGTTTCTTAGAGGATGACTCGGATCGGCGTTTACAATTTTGCGAAGCCATCCTGAATGAGGAACGAGAGGGTGACAGCATTCTGCACAAAATCGTGTGGTCCGATGAAGCAAACTTTAAGCCATCGGGTGCCGTTAATCGGCACAATTGTGTGTACCACGCAACTGAAAACCCTAAAGTCACGATTGAGCAACAGCTCAATCAACCTGGGGTGACAGTGTGGGCTGGCCTGTCCTGCAAAGGTGTCGTTGGACCTATCATTCTGCACAGGACTGTCGATCAACACGTGTATCTGAACATGCTGACGGATACAATCATACCACAGGTATGCAAACAACAGCAGCAGGACGACTTCTACTTTCAGCAGGATGGGGCGCCACCGCACTTCACACTCACTGTGCGTGCGCTACTTGACAAAGAATTTCCCAACAGGTGGATTGGACGTCGGGTAGCCGTTGACTGGCCACCACGTTCGCCGGATCTCACCCCTATGGACTTCTTTTTCTGGGGATGTGTAAAATACAGGGTTTTCGCACGCAAGCCACGTTCTGTTGATGCCATGATTCAGTTCATACGGGAGGCTTGCCAGGAAATTGATGCTGATAAAGACCTTTGTGCCAGAGTGTGCATGTGTGTCCACACTCGACTAATGGAGTGTGTGAATGCCGGGGGCAAACAGTTTGAACATTTGAGGGATAAATATGTTTATTATTGATATGTTTATTATTGATATGTTATAATTGATATGCTTGTATAATCAATAAAATACGTTTTGTGCGCACGTTTTGTTTTTCATTACTGTATACCTACTTTTGCAGCCCCCTGTATATATATATATATATATATATATATATATATATATATATATATATATATATATATATATATATATATATATTGTTACAGGTCGCGGACAGATGTTATAGACCGAGCGGTGGTGTAAGACCGCGACCTAACAAACTTACCCGATTCCACCCGAACTTTGGCCGTATCGCACCGTAGCTGCCCAATGAGGGGAAAAGACAAAAACGACGAATGCAAAGAGGAAAACGAAGGCAAAGAAAGGTTTGGAAATACTACTGAATTTATTGGCTATTTACACACAAGCAAAAAGAAAGCAGTCACGTTTATTTACAGGCACATGAGACGCAGGTGACACAGTGAAAATGATTAGCTTACCTACAGACTTAATGTATTCCCAGGACAGAACAAACAAGACTCACGCGGGGAATTGCAGGAATAGCAGGAGGTGGATGGCTGGAGGTGAACGCTTGGTGGAGCTTTGGTGGAGCTTGGTGGAGCTGAACGCTTGGTGGAGCCAACGCGGAGCTTGGTGGAGCTGAACGCTTGGTGGAGCCAACGCGGAGCTTGGTGGAGCTGAACGCTTGGTGGAGCCAACGCGGAGCTTGGGGGATTGGTGTGACGGGTTCTCTCTCCTTCCTTAGTCCCACCCAGTCCAACAACTTCCTCTCTTGCTTAGTCCCACCCAGTTCAACAACTTCCTCTCTTGCTTCAGGACTCCTTCTCTCTCTTTCTTGGTCCCTCACTCTTTACCACCGACTCCTCACCAACGCAACCACTGACCCTTCTCAGGCAACCGACTCAGACCAACTCAGACCAACTCCTTGTGCATCCCTGACCAACTCCTGGCCTTTCTGTCTTCTGCTCTCCTCTGTAAAAACGCATCTCTTTTTGGACACGCCCTGCCTTGGGTTATATAGGCCCCCGCCCCTCAACCTTTGCGACCCTCCCCGATCGCTCTTCCTCCGCCCTCTCTAGCCGAACCCCTGGCTCATGGTTGGTCGAGTGGGGCTGGCTCACTCCTCCCCTCTATGACGAGGTGGAGACACGCCTTTCTTCCCCGACTCGAGCCTCGTGGTCAATGGCGGTTATTGGAGGGGAGGTAATATGGGCAATCGAGGGCTCAGCGGTGACGAGAGGGGATGTAATATGGAAATGGAGGTTTTGGGGATGGGAAGGAAAGGGAGATTTTGGGGATGGGAAGGAAAGGGAGATTTTGGGGATGGGAAGGAAAGGGGATCTATTTCTTTCACTGGTGCAATGGAGTACTTCAATTAATGGGAGACACAGCCTTACCCTAAAACACAGAATAAGAGATAACTATCAACAGGTATATTCTATTACTTGGCTGACGTGTATGCTTGTGGACTATGGGACGCCCTTTTGGTCTTTACACAGCTCCGGAGGCAGGAGGCACAGAATAAACAATAATCACAATAATAAAGTACACAATAAAAAAAATATACAGTCCTCATATCCGCAACACTGCACCCTCCTCCTCTTAGGCACGTCCCGGGCCTACAACTTTTATTTAGTGTGACACGTAGGTGTAGTTCCCTCTACTTTTAACCTGACCCTGAGTGCGACAGTTTTAAAACATAAATAAATGTGTCCCGCTGCTCCATTGCACCCTGCCTAACAGACTTACGCCCACAGTTAACCGAATTGCGGAATGGTCTTCAAACTAAACACTGACGGTGGGGAGCATTATTTACACTGACGCTATTTTTATTTACAAAACTAACCCAGGACCTGTAATTGTTCTTTCTGGGGGGGAGACAGTCTGCTCTGCATCGATGCACCATGAAAGCACCTATAACGCACCAACACACCCTCAAGCACCAATCAGTGCAGTCACCACTGTTCATCAATAAAATAAATCCAACAAACCCAAACCCTGCAGGTGATCTCTTGCTCTTCGGCTCCCTCTGCTGGTTATTATTTTTGGTCTTCCAGATGTTGTCATTCTTTTGCTTTGCTTACTGGCGGCCTATTTTCAATAAAGTGTGCCCAATGTGTCCTTTTTATTTGCTTTATTTATGGCCCACAGGGCCGACTACGTGCGCTTCACCTGTGGGGCATCGGTGCCCTGTGGCCAAGGTCCGCCAGCAAGATTTCGGGCCCTCATGGCCGGTTCCAGCAGAGGGGCCATGCCCCAACCCATGGGGTCCATGAGTGGTGCTCGGCCACAGACATGTGGTCCATAATGTGGTGCATCGATGCAGACAGCTGGTTCTGGGAATTTCGGGCGCACAATGGCCGACCCACGCACGCTCCCCTCGGCGCCCAACGGCGCACAGGTCATGTGGGAGACAAAAGAAAGACAATTGAGCGAGGGGTAAGGTCACAAGGGTACACGTCAATAAGGCAATGCAAGGCGAAATGCGTACGGAGGGCGAAGTGAGAAAGCTCGTCCCTACCGTACGTCACCCCCCTGTCACCTAGCCTACCCTTGCCCTTACCCCATATGTACAAAATCTACACATTACCAATTCGTCACTACTGTCACGTCTTCCCCATATTTCCCCTATACCAAATTCGTCTCCACAATCCCTCTACTTCAAAAATTTGCCATCATCAATTCATCATCAATCCTCATAAGGAGGAAGAGATGGAATTACGCACAATGTCACACCCACGTCATGATGCGTCTCACAATCCAAACATTTGCATTATAAAAATAATTAAACATGGCATGGTGTGGAGTTCCTGTCACCTCAGGTGAGTGGATGCAGATGGTGCGAGGAGACTTCATCCTAACTACTTTCTAAATGACTTTAACACACTTTACACTACCCGGGGTCTTTCCCTGCCAATCCATTGGCCACTTACACTATGGGTTCTAAAAACCAATTCCCATTGACCAAACTGTGGTGCTTTTCAATTTGGGGTCTCACTCCCCCGATTCATCTCCCGGTGCCCTCGCACAATTTCTGGGCCGCGACGTGTACCTCTCCCAGCGGGTCTACCCACCTGCACACCTCCACCACTGCAGTTGCCTCCGAGCTTACCTGCTCCTTACCCTAACCTATCTACCTGGGGAAGGCCCTCTGGCGCTCTCCCCACTCGGTGCCCTCTCTGGCACTGGGCTACCCGGGTCCGTCCTCCGGATCCTCGGGCCCCATCCACAACAACTACTACCGGCTCCCAGAGCCCACCCGCGGCCTCACCTGGCCGACATCCTCACAGTGGTGGAGTGCCCAAACCAACTACACACACTAACAGGCTACACGCCCAGCCATTTCCACAACACTAATGCACCCATCCAAAGACCATTCTTTCACCCGCACCACCGATGCCAATATCCAACCACAATTTACCTGTACCCTCTACCTAACACTTACACTACCCGCCCCGGGTATCCGTGATGGGGGTCCACTCTTCCCCCATTCACACCTTCGCACCATCCACTCCACTCCACAATTTCCACCACACTCACTCCACGACCATCCATTCCTATACTCCATACCATTTATTCCATACACCTGTCTTTCATTCACCTGTCGTTGCACACCTGTGCAATCCTACCTGGTGCCACCTGCACCCTCCTCCTCTTCCTGGACCATTTGGTCAACACAACACGCAATCACCACTACTTCCTCATACACTGCTCCATTCACCTGTTCAGTTGCACACCTGTGCAATCACACCTGTTCAATTCTCACCTGTTCAATCCTCACACACACGGCATCATCTCAGCTAACTACTCCCCTCTGAAACTTGCGCTTCCCAGTCGTCCCTTTAAACTATTGCGCTCCCTCGTCTTTATCATCCACACTAAACTACCTGCGTCCCCACTACAGGTATCAGTCACAAACTAAACTTAACGTCACCTAATGTCATCTTCGCTAGATCCCTACAATATAACCTAACCCACCCGGGCTAGTTTTCACTGCCATCACCCCATAAACTATAGCTCCTTTGCCCCCACGTCTGTGAGGGATGGTGGATTTGCCATCCCACCACATCGGGGGTCTCTCACTATCAATTTTGTTCGTCCAGATTCCAACCAATTCAAAAATTTTCCATTTACTGCCAATTCTATTCACTTTTCTAAATTTCGTTTCAAATCACTACCATCATCATCCGTCTACTTATTACATCCTCTCAGTGCGCCAATTCACATCTACAGCCCGGCTTCGTACAGCCGAGCCATGAACGCGGATTCTTTTGTGCTGGCGGCTGGATGCGTCCCGCATTCGGGGCAGGGGCGGGGGCTTACCCGGGCCGAGATCCCACGCATCACCTCGGCGTGGAGCCATCCAATGTCCCGATCTCGACCTGCCGGCACGTCTCAACAAAACGTGGTCGCCATAACGACCCTTCCTATCCAGCTGCCCGCTCCGCCTAGTGGAGCCCGGCCGCGGCCGTTCCAAGCGAGGCACAGCGTGGATCGCGTACGGCGGTTCTTTCGAAACCGCCGTGGTTCGGATCCCCGCTGATCCTCGCGGCACGCGAAGCTGCCCGACGCGCACCGAGGGCCTGATTCGGCTATAAGTCGTTCTAACCTCTAGCCTGGTTACCGTCGACGCTTCACCTGGATTCTTACAAGCATACGCTACCCCTTTCTTGCTCATACATGCAGCTGTTCCCATTCTCCTCGTACCTTTCCTGACACACCTCGGTACACTCATTCCGCTCGCCGACTTGGTCACACACCTGACCACTGAACACTTTGGCACACATTCGTTGGTCGCACACCTCACCAACACACCTCTTCGCGCCCCCTCCTCGGTCACTTCCTCTGTGACAATCACAGGTGTGCTCTCATTCGCACACCCAACCACGTGCCTCACCACCAACTCAAATGTGCCTTCCCACACACGCTCTACCATTCCAGGTGTGCATCCTTCCATTCCAGGTGTACATCCTCGCTCACCTGTCACAACCAACTCACGCTCCTTGTCACTCTCACTACTCTCACCACCACTCTTGACAGCGCACTCACCCTTACTTTCGACGGCACACTCTTTCCTCATGCACCCGTCCGTTACACACCTTTCTCGCGCACACCCTCCCGTTACATCCTCTGTAACACTCACCACAGGCGTACACTTCCTCGTTACATCCTCTGTAACACTCACCACAGGTGTACACTCTCTCGTTACATCCTCTGTAACACTCACCACAGGTGTACACTCTCTCGTTACTTCCTCCGTAACACTCACCACAGGTGTACACTCTCTCGTTACTTCCTCCGTAACACTCACCACACCGCGCTTCCATGTACCCCCTCGCACACGCGCTTCGACCGGCTCACTCCTGACGGCACACTCACTCCTCGGCGTGCACTTTTTCCTCACACACCCCATGGTCGGACATTCTCGCACACCTCTTTTTTCGCACACCTGACCTGTCACACACTTCACCAACGGTCTTTCACGAACACCCGGATCCAAACCAATCCCCAAGCCGACTGAAGCTTTCCTCACATCATATACATTGCCACTCACCTCCGTACTTCGTCTCCGCACCTCCTTTGCCACCTGCAAACTCTTTATTTGGTTAGTGAGCACCTCATCATGATTTGAACACAGACCTTGTACATATTCCATGACTTCCTCCTTTATTTCTCTCTTAGTTTCTGTCCGTCTCTTCTTAATTTCACTCACCTCTTCTTCCACTTCCTCTACTTTTTGTTTAACCTCCTTTATTTCTCGGTGCGTCTCCTCAAGTTCGTCCTCTAAGGCTACCTTAACCGTTTCGATGTGCGTTCTCACCTGCCGGTCCTTTGTCTCCATTATCTCTGTCACCTCCTCCACCCTCATTGTCAGTTCCTCCCGTACCATCTGACATTGCCTCTGCGTCGCTATTAATTCGTTTTTAATTTCTTTTTGTGTCGCCTTTAACCCTCCGAGTACTGCAGTGTTCCTTTGAACCTGCTCCACTAATTTCGTTTGTCCCTCTGTCAGCTGTTCCACCTCCTCCGTCAGATCTTCTATTCCCCCCTGTAACTTAGCCGTATTATTTCTCACCTCTTTCTCTATACGCTTTTCGCCTCGCTTTACCTCCTCGCGTAGCCCCGAGACCTCCTCACTCACCCCTCGTCGTATTTCCTCCATCTCTTTTGTAGATGCCACCCTCATCTGTCCCAATTCATCCCTCTGAGCATCCAGTTTGGTTTCTACCCCGATTTTCACCTCCTCTATTTGCTCTCCCATTTGTTTGATTTCCCTGGCAGATTGTTCCCCTATTTCCCGCAATTTGTCCTCCATCCTATTTTCTAACCCCATTAACCCATTTTTCACCCCCTCTAACTGATTCTCCTGGGCAGCCATTCTGTTTTCCACCCCCGTTAACCCATTCTTTACCTCCTTTATCCCGTTGTCTAACCCCTCAAAATTTTTGTCTAACTTCCCAATTTTCTTGTCTAACTCCTCACCGGTACCCCTCGCTTCGTCCCTCATTACCCACAATTGCTCACCCTGAGCATCCATCCGGTTCCCCATTACCCCCAATTGCTCACCCTGAGCATCCATTTTTGCTTCTAGCCCCATATTTGCCATTAGTATGGTTGCATTAATCTGCGCCATGAGGTCCCGCACATCAATTCCCGCTATTTGCGCAGCGGGCGCGGCTACCCCGCGCTCGTGCGAGCCGCCACTTTGTGCGTCTGATACCACGTGCGCGAGAGCGCCATTTTGTGCACCTGATACACCCTCAACCACCTCATTGCTCTCCTCTTCCCTTTCTTCCCCGAAGTCCTGGGTTACTTCTAACCCCTCTATCTCTCCCACCGGCATCCCGTCGCCTTGAACAGCCATGGCGCGATTTCAAAATTCGGGTTTTACTTTATAAGACAAAATAAATTTCGGTACTTTATAATTTTGAGCGCGTGAAGCGCGCTCCGGGTCGATCTCACTCCCCGACACCAATTGTTACTTAATAACACAATTGGTGTTCCAAAATTTGGGCCGAACAAATTTAGTCCCAGGTCCGAATCCAACTCCTGACAACCAATTGTTACAGGTCGCGGACAGATGTTATAGACCGAGCGGTGGTGTAAGACCGCGACCTAACAAACTTACCCGATTCCACCCGAACTTTGGCCGTATCGCACCGTAGCTGCCCAATGAGGGGAAAAGACAAAAACGACGAATGCAAAGAGGAAAACGAAGGCAAAGAAAGGTTTGGAAATACTACTGAATTTATTGGCTATTTACACACAAGCAAAAAGAAAGCAGTCACGTTTATTTACAGGCACATGAGACGCAGGTGACACAGTGAAAATGATTAGCTTACCTACAGACTTAATGTATTCCCAGGACAGAACAAACAAGACTCACGCGGGGAATTGCAGGAATAGCAGGAGGTGGATGGCTGGAGGTGAACGCTTGGTGGAGCTTTGGTGGAGCTTGGTGGAGCTGAACGCTTGGTGGAGCCAACGCGGAGCTTGGTGGAGCTGAACGCTTGGTGGAGCCAACGCGGAGCTTGGTGGAGCTGAACGCTTGGTGGAGCCAACGCGGAGCTTGGGGGATTGGTGTGACGGGTTCTCTCTCCTTCCTTAGTCCCACCCAGTCCAACAACTTCCTCTCTTGCTTAGTCCCACCCAGTTCAACAACTTCCTCTCTTGCTTCAGGACTCCTTCTCTCTCTTTCTTGGTCCCTCACTCTTTACCACCGACTCCTCACCAACGCAACCACTGACCCTTCTCAGGCAACCGACTCAGACCAACTCAGACCAACTCCTTGTGCATCCCTGACCAACTCCTGGCCTTTCTGTCTTCTGCTCTCCTCTGTAAAAACGCATCTCTTTTTGGACACGCCCTGCCTTGGGTTATATAGGCCCCCGCCCCTCAACCTTTGCGACCCTCCCCGATCGCTCTTCCTCCGCCCTCTCTAGCCGAACCCCTGGCTCATGGTTGGTCGAGTGGGGCTGGCTCACTCCTCCCCTCTATGACGAGGTGGAGACACGCCTTTCTTCCCCGACTCGAGCCTCGTGGTCAATGGCGGTTATTGGAGGGGAGGTAATATGGGCAATCGAGGGCTCAGCGGTGACGAGAGGGGATGTAATATGGAAATGGAGGTTTTGGGGATGGGAAGGAAAGGGAGATTTTGGGGATGGGAAGGAAAGGGGATCTATTTCTTTCACTGGTGCAATGGAGTACTTCAATTAATGGGAGACACAGCCTTACCCTAAAACACAGAATAAGAGATAACTATCAACAGGTATATTCTATTACTTGGCTGACGTGTATGCTTGTGGACTATGGGACGCCCTTTTGGTCTTTACACAGCTCCGGAGGCAGGAGGCACAGAATAAACAATAATCACAATAATAAAGCACACAATAAAAAAAATATACAGTCCTCATATCCGCAACAATATATATATATATATATATATATATATATATATATATATATATATATGTATTGTTACGGTTCTTCGCCGCCCTTCTTCCCCTTACCAAGGGGGGGATTAATCCCCTTGCTCTTGCTGGGCTTGACGGAACCGAGACTTGAAACGTCCCTTCCGGGCAAACGCAGAGTAGGGTTTCGGGACCAACTCTCGCTTGTACCGAATTCCCTGCGCCGCCACGGAAGCGAGGAAGCAAGCCTCGCACGAGCCATGCGTGGTTTGCGTACGCCGAGCGGATTGAGTATCACTTGGTCCATGCAGTTTAGTAGTGGAACCCGATTCGAGCGGTCCTATTGTTACATATTTATGTGAATGTATGTGAATTACCATTCAGGTCTTTGCTTATCCAGGTGTAATAGATTAAGGGTTGTTGTGGTTGGAGGGTCAGGAGCCCTTCTGCAAAGTGTCCGGAAACGGAAGTGACCGGAAACGGAAGAAAAAAGACACGAGGAAGAAAAAGGACGAGTATTCTTCTTCCTCGCCCCGATCCGACGAAAGGGGGGATTGATTGAGCCGTGTGGAAAAGCGGCGTTCCCGAGCCTGTCTGGCGAGAGGAGTTACCGGGACGGATACCTGCCCGGTGGACGTCAAACTGTCGTGTGGCCGTGCACCGACCCAGCGTTTGGCGCCGTTCGCGACACCGTCTAAAAAGACGCGTACGGGTCGCCCGTTGGGGCCTAACGCGCCTTGCAAGCGGCGTGGGGCTTTTGGCTCGCTTTCCCGTACCCGCTTCGCGTGGCCACGAGGGGCTGCAGCCGGGGTGCCTGGTAGTGGTACGATACCTGCCCGGTGGAAACACGTCCACCCGGGGTTCGTTCAACCGCCCGAGTGCGGCGACGCCGACCATCATCTTGGTCAGGAGGGGCCCAGAGACATTGTGCGGGACCGAGACCAAAAGGGGGTCGTGAGTACTCACCGGGACACACATATATAAGATGGCCATCTTAATCATAGGGAATTGATTGTGGATAGGGAATTGTTGATGGTTGTGTATTGTTGATTGCTCGGGGAAAATCTCCGTGGTTGTATCATTGAAATTGTATGGTATCATTACCATTGAAATATATCCTTGAACATCAGTTGTCTCTTGGGTGAAATTCATATGGATTGCGTGGCGAAAGCGCATATATAATACAGCTTTCTGGCGAAGTTCCTCTCACGGTCCGGGGGTCACCGAGACCAGGTATTCACCGAGGGGACCACGTAACAGAATTGGGGGCTCGTCCAAATTACGATTCGCAATTGGGTCTACGTCCGGGATCTAAAAGTGTATTTGTATAAAATAATAAAATAATATTTTTATTAATTAAAATTTATTAATGAAGTATTAATTGGTAAATTTTTGGGGAAATTGGGGTAAAGTCTTGGGTGAAGGTTAACAGGTGTTAACGATAGTCACCATGGCGTTTGTGGCACAGAACTTTGCGGTAACACCGAGTGAGGCACAGTTCCGAGCGTTACTAAAGTCGGACCTCTTGAAATTGGCCAAACATTTTAACTTGGAGGTCCGAACTAATTTGAGGAAGGCAGAGTTGCAGACCACGGTGATACAATCTATGGTGGGATTAGGAACATGGGACGAGTTAGCCTGGGAGTGGCTACCCGAAGAACCAGAAGACGTTGAGCTCCGGAAACTGGAGTTGCAATTACGGAGCCAGGAACGGATCAAAGAAGAAGAAAGGAAAGCAGAAGAGAGGAGAGAAGAGAAACAAGCAGAGGAAAGGAGAGTGGAACGAGAACTCCAGGAAAGGTTAAAAGAAGAAGAAAGGAAAGCAGAAGAGAGGAGAGAAGAGAAACAAGCAGAAGAAGAAAGGAGAGGGGAACGAGAACTCCAGGAAAGGTTAGAAAGGATGAAAACAAGGGAACTCGAAGCAGAGGAGAGAAAAGCGGAAAGGGAATTAAAGGAACGTGACATGGAGCTTCAGCAAGAAATTAAATTCAAGGAGCTGGAGTTAATGAGAGAACGGGGAGAGGCACCACCCTTGCTGACGGGGTCAACACCTTACCAGAAAACCTGGGATGTGGGCAGACATGTGAGGCTGGTTCCACCGTTCAGTGAAAAGGAAGTCGCGAGATTTTTTCCACACTTTGAGAAAGTGGCTCGACAATTAAACTGGCCGGAGGAGGCCTGGACCATACTCGTGCAAAGTGTGCTGGTGGGAAAAGCTCAAGAGATTTATTCGGCGCTACCAATGGACCAATGTGCAGATTATGAGGTACTGAAGAAGCACATCCTCAAAGCCTATGAGTTGGTTCCGGAAGCTTACAGGCAAAACTTCAGGAATGCCAGGAAGAGGGAGAGTGAGACCCATGTGGAGTTTGCCAGAGTGAAAGAAAACATGTTTGATCGGTGGTGTGAGTCAAAAGGAGTCGGGAAAGACTTCGAAACATTGCGTGACTTGATGCTGGTGGAGGAATTTCAGCAGTGTGTCCACGAGGACATCAAAGTGTACCTGCAGGAAAAGAAAGTACCAAAGTTGTGGGACGCAGCCCCCATGGCAGATGATTATGCCTTAACCCACCGAATAGGGGTCCACGAACCTAACTCCTCGCCTAGATCTCCGCAGGGGAGGTGGGGAACAGCAGGTGCAGAGAACGACAATACATGGCGGCGACCTCGAGATGATTATGGGGACAACTATGATACCCCAACTGTTAGAAATCAGAGGGCTACGGACCCAAGACAAACTTATTTTTCGGGGGGCTCAAGGCCGACCCCGAGGTTCTCCCCCGGGCCTACTTGTGCTTTTTGCCATAAAACTGGACACTTGATGTCCCAATGTTACCTCCGGAAAAGGGAAGACCCAGAGCGGAGTCCGACTATTACGACTCCAAATGCAATGGCCATTGTGAGAAATCGCCATCAAAAGGGTTACCAACCATTTATTTCAGAGGGGTTTGTGTCACGGGATGGAGCCTCGACTAACCGGAAACCGGTTAGGATATTGAGGGACACAGGGGCACATCAATCTTTAATGCTTGAAGGCATTTTGCCATGGTCCGAGGAGACGGCAACGGGGGATAGTGTTCGTTTACAGGGGATCGGGGGCGGTGTTAGTGCTCCCCTTCATGTCATCCATTTGGAGTCCGATTTGGTGTCAGGACCGGTCACCGTCGGTTTACAAGCCACGCTTCCTGTAGAGGGTGTATCTGTGGTTATCGGGAATGATTTGGCCGGGGGTCAAGTTTATGGTAACCTGAGGGTTGGTAAAGAGCCCAGCAGGGAAAATAACACCACACCAGCTCGGGATGGCGACAAAAGTGCCAAGTTATTTGTAGGGGGACTGAACTTCAAAACAGAGGAAGAAGTTCTGACCTCTGTCTTCAACAGATATGGGCCGCTGGTGGAAGTGCGGTTGGTAAGAGACTGGGAAACGCAACAGTCAAGAGGGTTCGGCTTTGTCACGTTTGCCAGCACAAAAGACGCCAGAGAGGCAGAGAAGAATTGGAATGGCAAGGATTTGGAGGGTCGGACCATAACAGTAGGGAAGGCATTTCGTAGGCGTCGAGAGGTCTACAGGAGAGGACAACTGGGCGGTAGTTTTGGTGGTGGCCGCAATCGATATTATTATGGAGGCTCCCTGAGTTACGGCAGCTCCCGAAGGAAGGATTGTCAAAGTAGTGGCCGAGAAGGAGACCGCTATTCATGGGACTACAGGGACAAGCGGTCCCACCATAATTATTAGGGAAGTTCTGAGAAGTTGAAGCACTGAATGCGGCGGAGCCGCCGAGCCAAGATTCCTACACGGATTAACCGTGAACGCCATTCCTAAAGGCATCCATGTAGTGAATACTCGGCTTGGCCTCCCGGAAAAAGTGCTATCGAGTTGCTTAACTTTGGATCTTTGATCAACCCCTTAACCTTCATTCACAAGAAACTGACGGTCAAAGTCAGAGGGTCATGAGAGGGAGTTTGATTTGACAGGGACAATGTCGTTGCTGGTGCTTAGTCCAGAGGGAGTAATCTGGAGGGGTTGTGGTGAAATTTTGGTTGCTTTATTTTTAAGTGATAACTGTGCCCGGGGGGAACTGATAATGTGGGGGGGGGGGGGTTGAGTTATCTGGTTTGTTTCTCCAAATTGGCCGGCAAAGAAAGTTTTCGCTGGGTTCAAACTTTCTTTCTTGAAGGGGGGGAGTGTTACATATTTATGTGAATGTATGTGAATTACCATTCAGGTCTTTGCTTATCCAGGTGTAATAGATTAAGGGTTGTTGTGGTTGGAGGGTCAGGAGCCCTTCTGCAAAGTGTCCGGAAACGGAAGTGACCGGAAACGGAAGAAAAAAGACACGAGGAAGAAAAAGGACGAGTATTCTTCTTCCTCGCCCCGATCCGACGAAAGGGGGGATTGATTGAGCCATGTGGAAAAGCGGCGTTCCCGAGCCTGTCTGGCGAGAGGAGTTACCGGGACGGATACCTGCCCGGTGGACGTCAAACTGTCGTGTGGCCGTGCACCGACCCAGCGTTTGGCGCCGTTCGCGACACCGTCTAAAAAGACGCGTACGGGTCGCCCGTTGGGGCCTAACGCGCCTTGCAAGCGGCGTGGGGCTTTTGGCTCGCTTTCCCGTACCCGCTTCGCGTGGCCACGAGGGGCTGCAGCCGGGGTGCCTGGTAGTGGTACGATACCTGCCCGGTGGAAACACGTCCACCCGGGGTTCGTTCAACCGCCCGAGTGCGGCGACGCCGACCATCATCTTGGTCAGGAGGGGCCCAGAGACATTGTGCGGGACCGAGACCAAAAGGGGGTCGTGAGTACTCACCGGGACACACATATATAAGATGGCCATCTTAATCATAGGGAATTGATTGTGGATAGGGAATTGTTGATGGTTGTGTATTGTTGATTGCTCGGGGAAAATCTCCGTGGTTGTATCATTGAAATTGTATGGTATCATTACCATTGAAATATATCCTTGAACATCAGTTGTCTCTTGGGTGAAATTCATATGGATTGCGTGGCGAAAGCGCATATATAATACAGCTTTCTGGCGAAGTTCCTCTCACGGTCCGGGGGTCACCGAGACCAGGTATTCACCGAGGGGACCACGTAACACTATTCATACCACGCTTAGCCAATGAGGAAACCACAGAAACGATCGAATGGAAAAAAGGAAGAACACAGGTTTAATTATTCCCACACGTATGTACAATGATCGGGGACGCAGAGACACAGGGAAGCACTTAATCAGTCTTATCTTATCCCCCGGACTCGGGCCCGTCACACACACACAGAGAATTGCAGATGGGTTGGTGCTCCAGCCAGACGCGTCGACGTGATCGTCCAGGAACAGCCCCGTCCGGCTCTCCATGGTCCCAGCACGTCCCGCGAAGATGGCAGCAGGCGGTGGAAGGAACCTCGTAGCGTGTCTCTCGAACAAAGGCAGCCGATGAGGTGGAACGGCAAATGCGGGACTCTCAGCGCGGCTGACGACTACACAGCCGTTATCCCTCGCGCGACTTCATGCACTGAATATGGATCGGCCTCCAACTCAACCGAGCGTCACTTATAATAGCGCGTATTCCAGTTCATGCGCGTCTCTCTTTACCCGCGTATCTTTCACAGTTCTCTGACACTCACAACTCCTCTTCAACGATTCCTCCCCGGGTTGGTCAGTGTGCGCGAGTTCGCCTTGGGCAAGTCCTCTTGCTCATCAGTCCTTTCAGGCAGTAGTCCCTGCGAGTAGTCCCTTGGTGCAAGTCCTTCAAGTCCTTTCGCGCTAGTCCTTTGGGGGCTTTGCACGATGGGTTATATAGGTACGCCCCCAAACATTCTGGAACCCCCTCAAACCTTCTTACCACGCCCTGTGACGCAGCACCACCGCCACCACCTCTGAGCCCTGATTGGCGGCTCGTGCTTACCGTCAGCTTCTGCCGCCCCTCATTCGGCTCCGCCCCGACCCTCCTCGGCCTGCCTCGTGTTAATTCGCCAAAAATGCACCAAAGTCAGCGCAAAGGGGCATGAGGCTAGGGAGGCTGGAAAGTCGGTAGAAGTAGGGCCTATTCTCCTTACTCTACTCAACGCAGAACTAACAATGGAAAAGGACTAAGCTCACAAATACGAAGAAATAACTCCACTATCGCGAGGCTACATGTTGCTTGTGTGACTAACTATGAGGGGGAAATTTTAACCTTTATTATACTCACTTTACAAACTCAAAACCGCAACAATATATATATATATATATATATATATATATATATATATATATATATATATATATATATATACATATATATATATATATTGTTGTGGATTTGAGAATTGCTGTGTTTTTTTTTTGTTGTGTCATGAGAATTGTTGAAAATATCACCCTCCTTGTTGTGTGTAAAGGTCAAAGGTCGTCCTCCTAGTTAAGCCATATACAATCACGTAGCAAATCATAGATTTCCCTTTTTCAGTAGTTATCTCCTTATTATGTGTATTAGTTTAAGGCTCTGTTCCCACTAGTTGACACTGCATTGCACGAGATGACATAAGGTATCTCCCTTCCATTCCTAAAGCCTCCGTTGCCAACTGCATCGGGCGGTTTTCAGCATTTGCCGCCATTGGCCATGTGCTTCGTCTCGGGGAAGAAGGGCATTGCCCTCCACTCGTCATGAGAAGGTGGAGCCCAGCGAGCCCCCACCAGCCAATCAGGGTTGGTGAGACACCATCACGGGCGTGGCGCGGCTTGATCGCGACGTGCCTTATAAAAGGGTGTGGGGAGGGATTTGGAGAGATGCGTCAGAGAGTGAACCCGTGACGCCACACCCCCCGACGAGAGAGAGACGATTTTGAGAGGAGTCCTTGGAGAGCACGAGAAGCACCAGCATGCAGGAGCTTTGGAACCATCGCAGCTTGAACCACCACAGCTTCGGGGCTTTGACGGCAGTTTCGAGCGTGGCCGCGAAGGAACGGCGGCTGCTGAACGCGCCGATCGAGAAAGGGCGGCGGCTGCTCATTCCCGGCCCGACCGTGCTCCGGTTCCAGCTGAACCTTCCTCTCCCTCCAGCCATCCACCTCCTGCCATTCCTGTCATCATCCCCTGTGTAAGTGTGCTTGTAGTCTGTCTTTTGTCTCGTCCCTGGGTTTAAGTAAGACTGCAGTAGGTAAGCTAATATTTGCACTGTGTCCTTCTGGTTCTTCCATCCTTCTGTATTTATTTTGTTATCCTTCCTTCTCCTTGGTTTCTTTAATTGTGTACATATTAGTAATAAATCATATTTGTATTTCCTACCTTTGTTCTTCTTTCCTTTACATCCGTTTCGTCTTTGTCTTTTCCCCCATTGAAAACCTGTGGCACGATTTGGCCAACGTACAAGAATCGGGTCTAGTTCTTGTTAATAGTTCATGCCGCGGTTGCTAAACCGCTCGGCAATTAACATCTGTCCGTGGACGCGAACGGGGTTGCGCACCTGCCTTTCCGAAGGTAGCTGTGCAGCGTCAGGGACCACGTCGGCCAGTCATAGACGAGGGGATTAATCCCCCCTCGATAAGGGGAACAGAGGCCGACGTTGGGTTCCGTAACAATTGGTGTCGGGAGCGAGATTCGGACCTGAAGCGCGCTTTGTGCGCTCAAATTACGAGTGGCCCACAATTTTATTTAACATCTTAAATTTAAAATCGTGCCATGGATGGTCAAGGTGATCGGATGCCGGTTGGGGAGTTAGAGGGGGTAGAAGCGACCCAGGACCCCAGGGAAGTGTATATGGAGGAAATGGAGGAGGAGAGCAATGAAGATGTGGTTGCGGGGGTATCAGGCACACAAGATGGCGGCGTCTCGCATAAGGGGGGAGGAACACAAAATGGCGCCCTCGCGCACGAGGTGGCAGCAGCACCAAATGGCGCGGCGCACGTGACCGCAGCAGCGGGCTTTGATGTGGGGGACTTCGTGGCGCAATTCGCCGCGATGCTGAGAATGACTGTGGGAAGCCAACTTGGGCGATTGGAAAACCAATTGGGGGACCTAATTGGCCAAGCCAAAGAAATTAATGAGGGGTTAGCAAGCGGGCAGGCCGCATATGAAGGAAGGGAAGCGGAGAGGGACAGAGACCGCAGGTTGGGCGAGCAGGTCCCACGGGTGCACAAGGAGGTAACGCGACTCGAGGAGCACTGGTTGGGCGAAGTGGAGAAAAGCACAAGTAACTGGACCGGGGTAGAAATCGCGACTCGGGGTATGGGGCAGCCGGCGACCGCTGAGGTAGAAGAGGGAATTTTAATAAAGCCAGCGGTCGTCGTGGTGAATAAAGAAAAAGCAGTAGTGGGTATAATTGAAATTGAAAAGACGACGGAGGTAGCCCAGCAGTTGGAGGAAGGAATGGAAACTGTACAAAGTCCGTGCTCACATCACGATGCTGTGCTTAATAATCCTTATAAAGATTTGCAGGTGTTGGTGCAGGGAGGAAGAAGAACCCCGAAGGTGAGACGGGCTGTATGTGGTGCCGGGAGATTTTGTAAGAGGATGTCTGGCGCAAAGAGAATTGTCGTGCGATTGGGGTCGATATGGCACCCGGGCATTGGTGAAGGGTCCCGTGTGAGTGGAAATGGCACGCGTGTGAGGAAAAAGTGTGCATCGGGGAATGAGTGTGTTACGAAGTGCGAGAGTGAAACCGAGTGCGAGCGAGAATGCACGTCGGGGTGTGACACAGAGAGTGAGAGCGATACGGAGTGTACGTGCGAGGGTGAGAGTGACCCGGAGAGTGAGTTGGTGGAGGAGCGAATGCGAGAATGCACACCTGGGATGAACAGAGAGAGTGTGCGAGAAAGCACACCTGAGTTGGTTGTGGCGCGGGTGTGGGAGAGCACATCGGAGCGCGTTAGTGGGTGGATGCAAGAGTGCACGCCCATCTTGAGTGTTACGGAGGACGTAACGGAGGAGAGGTGTGGAACGAAGTGTGCGAACGGCGAGTGTGCGCGAGAGGTGTGGTGTGTAACAGGGAGTGCGGTGGTGGAATGGACGGAGTGTGTGGGATGTACTGGAGGCGCCGAGACGCCAGGTTCTGTGAGTGTGAAACGGGTCTCGTATGCGTGCGAGCATGCGAGTAAGGCATCGACGTTGAACGGGGCAGCGTTTAGGGCGACGGATAGCCGATGCGAGCACTCGGTGCACGGTGCGCTTTGTTGGATGCTAGGCCCCGCACAGTCGAGTCCATGCCTTGTCGGGCAAGGCGACCAGTCCGGTTCAGGGACAGGTTGGAGGAAGCAGCACGGTTCCCCCTGGCGGGGGCGGGGTTCCGACCGGGGCGAGATTGAGCCATCGGGCCGGCGACCACAAGGGGCCGTGCCGAGATGGTGCGTGGAATCTCGGCCCGACCAAACCTTCCCCCCCCCCCCCCCCTTGAACCGAATGCCGGACGGATTCAACCTGCAGGCGACCAAACCACCCGAATTCATTGCTCGGCTTCGCGAAGCTGGGCTTTGAGAATGTAAAGATGCACCGAGAGGCTCAAGTGAGTAGACTGTGATGGTAATAGTGGTTTGGACCCGAAATTGAGGGATAGGTAATTTGTGATTGGCAAAAAATTTGATGATTGGCAGATTGATGATTGGTAGAATGATTGGCACATGATTGGCAAATTTTTGATTGGCTGAAATTGGATGGGCCAAATTGATAATAGGAGATGCCCGATGTGGTGGGATGGCAACTCTGCCATCCCTCACAGACGGGGGCAAAGGAGCAATAGTTTTATGGGGTCTGGCAGTGAAAACTAGCCCGGGAGGGTGAGGATAAAATGATAGGGATCTAGAGAAGATGACCATAGGTAACGGTAAGGTTAAGTAGTGACATTGGAAAGGTAGAGGGGACATAGAGAGGGTAGTTGGATTATAATGACGAGGGAGCGCAATAATGTAAGGGGCGACTGGGAAGCGCGAGTTTCAGAGGGGAGTAGTTAGATCAGATGATGCCGAGTGTTTGAGGATCGAAAGTGTATGGAGCAGTGTATGAGTGAGTAATAGTGATTGTGTGTTGTGTTGACCAAATGGTCCAGGGAGGAAGGAGGGTGCAGGAAGCACCAGGAGGAGTGATTGCACAGGTGTGCAAATGTAGGTGTATGGAGAATGGTTGTGTGGAATTACATGGAGTATGGAATATATGGAGTATGGAATGGATGGGGTGGAGTGAGTATGATGGAAACTGTGGAGTGGAGTGGATGGTGCGAAGGTGTGGATGGGGGAAAGGAGGATGGACCCCATCACGAATACCCGGGGAGGGTAGTTTAAGCGTTAGGTAGGGGGTACAGCTAAATTGTGGTTGGATATTGGCATCTGTGGTGCGTGGTGGAAGAATGGTGTTTGGATGGGTGCATTAGTGACGTGGAAATGGCTGGGCGTGTGGCCTGTTAGTATGTGTAGTTGAATGGGCACTCCACCACTGTGAGGATGTCGGCCAGGTGAGGCCGCAGGTGGGCTCTTGGAGCCGTTAGAGTTGTGGATGGGGCCCGAGGATCCGGTGGACGGACCCGGGTAGCCCAGTGCCAGAGAGGGCACTGAGTGGGGAGAGCGCCAGAGGGCCTTCCCCAGGTAGATAGGTTAGGGTAAGGAGCAGGTAAGCTCGGAGGAAACTACAGTGGTGGAGGTGTGCAGGTGGGTAGACCTGCTGGGAGAGCCACACGACCCAGTCCTGAAATTGTGCAAGGGCACAGGGAGTTGAATCGGGGGAGTGAGACCCCAAATTGATGAAGCACCACAGTTTGGTCAATGGGAATTTGGTTCTTAAAACCACATGGAGTAAGATTGCCAATGGTTTGGCAGGGAAAGACCCCGGGTAGTGTAAAGTGTATTAAAGTCATTTAGAGGATAGTCAGGATTAAGAATCTCCTCGCACCATCTACATCCACTCACCTGAGTTAACAGGACTCCACACCACGCCATGTTGTTTTGATTTTTCTGTGCAAATGTTTGGAATGTGAGACGCATCATGACGTGGGTGAGACATTGTGCTTTGTTGTTCCATCTCTTCCTCCTTAAGAGGGATTGATGATGAATTGGTGATGGCAAATTTTGGTTAGAGGGATTGTGGGGACGAATTTGGTATAGGGGAAATATGGGGAAGACGAGACAGTAGCAACGAATTTGTAAATGTGTAGATTTTTGTAAATATGGGGTAAGGGCAAGGGTAGAGTAGGTGACAGGGGGGGGTGACGTACGGTAGGGACGAGCTTTTCTCCGCTCAGTCTCCAGACGCACCTCCCCTTGCATTGCCTTAATTGATGTGTACCCTTGTGACCTTACCCCTCACTCACCTGTCTTCTATCCCCCTGTCTCCCACCCGAGGACTGTGCTCTCTGGGCACCGAGGGGAGCGTGCAGGAGTCCGCCATTGTGTGCCCGAACTCTCACAACCACAGCTGCCTGCATCGATGCACCACTAATGGACCACATGCCTGTGGCTGAGCACCACTCATGGACCCCACGGGTTGGGGCATGGCCCCTATGCTGGAACCGGCCATGATGGCCCGAGATCTTGCTGGCAGACCTTGGTAACATGGCACCTATGCCATACAGGTGAACCACTCATAGTCGGCCCTGTGGGCCATAACTAAAACCCAATGGACACGTTCTGTGCTTGTCTTTATTATGTCCAAATAGGCCGCCAGTAAGAAGAACATGAAGAAAGACAACATTAGGAAGAACCATGGCCAGCAGAGGGAGCCGAAGAGGAAGACCAGCCCCAGGGGTTTGTTTATTTTTATCATGGACTGTGATGACTGTGCAATGGTTGGTGCTTTTGGTGCTTTATGGGGTTTGGTGCGTTTTTGGTGCTTTATGGTGCGTCGATGCAGCGCAGGCTGTCTCCCCCCCAAGAGAACAATCACAGGTCCTGGGTTAGTTTTGTAAATACCAGCGTCAATTGTTAATAATGCTCCCCACCGTAAATGTGTAGTTTGAAGACAATTCCGCAATTCGGTTAAATCTGTTAGATAGGGTGCAATGCAGCAGGGGGACATACTTATTTGTGTTTTAAAACTGTCACACTCAGGGTCAGGTTAAATGTAGAGGGAACTACACCTATGTGCCACACTAAAGTTAAGTTTTATAGGCCCGAGCACGTGCCTAGAGGATGAGGGTGCAGTGTTGTGGATTTGAGAATTGCTGTGTTTTTTTTTATTGTTGTGTCATGAGAATTGTTGTAAATATCACCCTCCGTGTTGTGTGTAAAGGTCAAAGGTCGTCCTCCGAGTTAAGCCATATACAATCACGTAGCAAATCATAGATTTCCCTTTTTCAGTAGTTATCTCCTTATTATGTGTATTAGTGTAAGGCTCTGTTCCCACTAGTTGACACTGCATTGCACCAGATGACATAAGGTAGCTCCCTTCCATTCCCAAAGCCTCCGTTGCCAACTGCATAGGGCGGTTTTCAGCATTTGCCGCCATTGGCCATGTGCTCCGTCTCGGGGAAGAAGGGCGTTGCCTTCCACTCGTCATGAGAAGGTGGAGCCCAGCGAGCCCCCACCAGCCAATCAGGGTTGGTGAGACACCATCACGGGCGTGGCGCAGCTTGATCGCGACGCGCCTTATAAAAGGGTGTGGGGAGGGATTTGAAGAGATGCGTCAGAGAGCGAACCCGTGACGCCACGCCCCCCGACGAGAGAGAGACGATTTTGAGAGGAGTCCTTGGAGAGCACGCGAAGCACCAGGACGCAGGAGCTTTGGAACCATCGCAGCTTGAACCACCACAGCTTAGGGGCTTTGACGGCAGTTTCGAGCATGGCCGCGAAGGAACGGCGGCTGCTGAATGCGCCGATCGAGAAAGGGTGGCGGCTGCTCATTCCCGGCCCGACCGTGCTCCGGTTCCAGCTGAACCTTCCTCTCCCTCCAGCCATCCACCTCCTGCCATTCCTGTCATCATCCCCCATGTAAGTGTGCTTGTAGTCTGTCTTTTGTCTCGTCCCTGGGTTTAAGTAAGACTGCAGTAGGTAAGCTAATATTTGCACTGTGTCCTTCTGGTTCTTCCATCCTTCTGTATTAATTTTGTTATCCTTCCTTCTCCTTGGTTTCTTTAATTGTGTACATATTAGTAATAAATCATATTTGTATTTCCTACCTTTGTTCTTCTTTCCTTTACATCCGTTTCGTCTTTGTCTTTTCCACCATTGAAAACCTGTGGCACGATTTGGCAAACGTACAAGAATCGGGTCTAGTTCTTGTTAATAGTTCGTGCCGCGGTTGCTAAACCGCTCGGCAATTAACATCTGTCCGCGGACGCGAACGGGGTTGCGCACCTGCCTTTCCGGAGGTAGCTGTGCAGCGTCAGGGACCACGTCGGCCAGTCATAGACGAGGGGATTAATCCCCCCTCAATAAGGGGAACAGAGGCCGACGTTGGGTTCCGTAACAATATATATATATATATATATATATATATATATATGTATGTATGTATGTATGTATGTATGTATATATATATATATATATATGTATGTATGTATGTATGTATGTATGTATGTATGTATGTATGTATATATATATATATATATATATATATATATATATATGTATGTATGTATGTATGTATGTATGTATGTATGTATGTATGTATGTATATATATATATATATATATATATATATATATATATATATATATATATATATATATATATATTGTTACGGAACCCAACGTCGGCCTCTGTTCCCCTTATTGAGGGGGGATTAAATCCACAACAATATATATATATATCTTGACCTACAAAGCCCTCCATAACCTGGCCCCATCCTACCTGGCTGACCTCCTCTCCAGACACACTCCCACCCGCAACCTCCGCTCTGCTGGTACCAACCTCCTGACCCCCCCCATCCGGACCAAATTTAGATCCTGGGGGGACAGGGCCTTCTCCATCGCTGCTCCCACCCTCTGGAGCTCGCTGCCTCACACCATCAGAGACTCCTCCTCACTCACCACATTCAAAACATCACTCAAGACCCACCTGTTCAACACTGCATTCAACATTTAACCCACAGCATCTAACCCCTGACTATCTCCTCTCCTTCTCCCTCCTTTGTGCTTTGAATATTTCCCTATTGATTCTTCTTTTTTTGCAATTGTCTTTATGTTTTGCTATGCATTATGTTTTGCAATCTGTCAAAGCGTCTTTGGGCTTCCTGAAAAGCGCTATATAAAATAAATGCATTATTATTATTATTATATATATATATATATATATATATATATATATATATATATATATATATATATATATATATATATATATATACATATATATATATATACATATATATATATATATATATATATATATATATATATATATATATATATATATATATATATATATACATATATATATATATTGTTACGGGACCGCGGCGAGGATGTTGTTTGCCGAGCAGATGGCCGCCGCGCCCGAACAGTTACCCCGACTAACCCGATTCCTGAACGTTGGCCGAATCGCGCCACAGATATTCAATGGGGAAAAGACTAAAACGAAGGATGTAAAGAAGAAAGAAGACAGAAGTAGGGAATACGAATATAATTTATTTCTATTTACAACCAAAAGTAACCAAGGAGAAGGAACGATAATAAAATAAAGACAGAAGGAATCAAGAAGACACAGTGAAAATTGCTAGCTTATCCAAACAGCCTTACTTTACCCAGGGACAGAACAAACAAAGACAGACTCACGCGGGGAATGATGACAGGAATGGCAGGAGGTGGATGGCTGGAGGGAGAGGGTGAAAACTGGAACCGGAGCACGGTCAGGCCGGGAGTGAGCAGCCGCCGCCCCTGGTCGATCGGCACGTTTTGCAGCCGCCGTTCCTTCGCAGCCATGGACGAAAACTGCCGTCGAAGCTCAAAGCTGTGGTGGTTTAAAGCTGCGGTGGTTGCACTTGTCCTCAGGCTTGGCACTTGGCACTTGTTCTCTCTGACTCCCTCTCTTGCTCTCTTTGCTTCGCTTTTTCCTCTCTCTCTCTCTCTTGCTCTCTTTGCTTCGCTTCGCCCCTTCTCTCCTCTCTCTCTTAGTCCAACCACTTCAAGGCTTTCGCGCGCGCTCTTTATAGCACCTCAGGCGATCAAGCCGCTGGTGTCCAGGACACACCCATCGGTGAGCTCACCTCGGCACTGGTTGGTCGCGCGGGCTCCCGATCCCGCCCTTAGAGGAGGCGTTGGCAAGGCCACGCCTTGTTCCCGGCGCTGGGCCGACTCCTCCCACCTTCGGCTCCGAGATTACCTCGTGGCTAATGGAGTCTTGGGATGAAACAAACCACCGCTGTAGCAACCCTAACAAACCGCCCAGTGCAGTTGGCAATTGAGGCTTTGAGGGAATGCAGTTGGCAATGGTTGGAAGGGGAATGTGAAGGGAATCTACTCTTATTTCACTTGGTGCAATGGAGTATTTAAATTAACTAGGGCATGCCCGTACTATATATATGCCCGTACTATATATCTATCTAAAATTATATCCCCCCCCTCTATTTACATGAAATGGTTTGGTCCATTCGCAACGCCAAAGCGAACGGCGAACGGCTTGCGAGTACAGTGACAATCCCCCCCCTCTATTTACATGAAATGGTTTCGTCCATTCGCAACGACCACAGAACCCCCCCCCTCTATTTACATGGAATGGTTTGGTCCATTCGCAACGCCGGCACACGCGATCGTTCGCTGCTCTCTGATTGGTTGAATCGTTTTTTGGACATAGCTCGGTAAGTAATTGTCCGATTAATATGAAACCTTGAAAAGGCACATCCTCGGGTCCCCAGCAATATACCTGGCAAGTTAAAAGTATATCGGACCCGTGGTTGTCGAGAAACAGCGGTCACAGACAAACAAACGTACAGACAGAGATTACTGGAATTATAGATAGATGGAAGACACAGCCTTACACCAATACACATAATAAGGATATAACTACTGAACAGGGAGATATGGTGTCCTGCGTGTATGTTTTATGGAATTAACTACGGGAACGCCCTTTGACCTTTATACAACAACAAATGCAGGAAGGAGGGTGACATTTTACAACAATTCATTACACAACAATTTAAAAAAACAACATTCTCATATCCACAACAATATATATATATATATATATATATATATATATATATATATATATATATATATATATATATATATATATATATATCTGTCAGTTGATTGTTTGTTTGCCATTTGGATTACAGTGTACAAGAAGGTAGAAGTAAATGAATGACATGTTTATCTAACCATTTATTCTGGGGAAAATTATTACGGAAGTTTACCAAGCTGTTTTACTTGCAATTTTCAAAGTGCCCTCCCTCGTGATCGATGCACAATTGCAGCCGAGCAGGCACAGAGTGGCACACACGCTTGCAGAGTTCGATATCAATTTCCTCAAACTTTGCAGTGATTTGAGCCTTCAATTCCTGAATGGTACGAGGCTTTTCACGATAAACAAGGTCTTCCATGAGCCCCCAAAGAAAGAAATCTGGAGGTGTAAGGTCTGGGGAGCGTGCCGGCCACTCGATCGGACCGCGGCGGCCGATCCACTTTCCGGGAAAGTTTTCATCAAGCCACTGACGAACATGACGTCCATAATGAGGTGGAGCTCCATCTTGCTGGAAATAACAGTCCTAGAACTAGAGTTCCAGTCTCCTGATGGCTTCTTCAGCCTTAGCTACATTCGTTGCCGTTTTCGGACGACCGGACTTCTTTGCAGTGGCTACCGACCCTGTTGCTTCAAATTTCTCGACAATCAATCGTATGTTTCTTCCCTGGGGTGGGTTAATATCGAATTCCTGTGCCAAACGGCATGCAGCCATCGTTGGTTGTTCATTACATTTGTAGTAATGTTTCACGGCCGCAATGCGTTGATTCATTGAAAGGTAATTCATGGTTCAATTTGGTGCAAATTCAGTAACCTTCCAAACTCTCAGCAATAACCTGCAAAATAAAAACAAAAATAAATAAACTAAGAAAATTAATAATCTGCAAGACAATTATTAACATGACATCCCAGAAAGAATCTGGCAGCCGAAAAAACAGAAATTGGGTGCAGGCGCTAGTTTTGATTCACCCTGTATATATATATATATATCTGCAGTGGCGCAGTGATGGGGGGCGGAGGGGGCGTTTTCATGATCCATTTGTTTGTATTGCATATAAATTATCATACAACGAACTCGTGAGATCACGAAAAGCAACTTTCAGTTTAAACTCCGTGCTATGTGTCAGATTGATGTTTACAAACTCCTTTCCATCTGATTAACTTTTTTCTTAATTCCTATTTCTTTCACATCTCACAGATGTCCGTGAAGTTAGCACCCTTTACCCTTTACCCGATTCAAAGTTAGGGTTGTACCATGACAAAATGGGGGGGTGTTGTGGATTTCTTTGTGCAAAAGGCAAATGCGTAAATAGGGTAAATGGTAATCCAATAATGATTCGAATCCAGTAATGGATTGGATCGGGTAAAATAAAATCGAATCCGGTAAACGTTTGAATCGGCTAAAGGTTTGAATAGGGTAAAGGTTTGAAAAGGGTAAAAGTTTGAATCGGGTAAAGGTTTCAATAAGGTAAAGGTTTAAATAGGGTAAAGGTTTGAATAGGGAAAAGGTTTGAATAGGGTAAATAGTCCTTGAGCCAACCGGCCATATTTTGAAGTGAATGCTCCGGCGGGGGGAGTAATTCTCATTATGATTTTCCATTAGACCAATGTCTCAAGTGTCAGAAAAGGTGTGATGGACATCTGAGAACGGTAGCTTAGTGCCCGGATGGACGCCATCTTTGAAACCACCCAGCTCGAAAATGCCCATTTGGTGGGGTACATTGTTGCACGTGTATCTGGACTTCTATACTAGCTATCGATGTGCGGTTGACGACTAAATATACGTCCGATGTGTACCGTCTAAATAAAAAATAATATGAAGCATTTTGTTTTAGATTAATTATTATAAAAATCAATTATCGAAAAAAATCATATATTTTTCAATATTTTATTATTAGACTTGTACTTTTTTTAGTGAAACAACACTGGTATGATTTTCCAAATTATGTATTGTGCTACACCGTTTATCTGTCTATAAAAATAACTCAAAAACTAAAACATATCATCCACCACGAGTTTACACAAAAAATATATGAAAAGGCATGCACTTTCCACAAACCGAAACTATGTCAGTTGGAATTTCCCGCCGATAATCAACCCACAGAACCCAGTGCCGAAAGTGACGTCAGTCTATTCTATATCTATATTCTATATTCTATATCTCAGTCTGAGATTTGTTGCGGTGACCTGATTAATTTCTGAGGGGGGGGGGGGGGGGGGGGGTGGGTGGCTTAAGAACTAAAAGTGAACATGTTAGATGGCGCCACATACAACTCTATTATAGAGTTGTATTGTGGCGCCATCTAACATGTTCACTGACTTGGATGAGTATGTCTATGTAAGCTGGCAAGCTTTTCGGATATCGGAGTAATCTAACGTCAGTCTTTTTGTTCTTTCAGCTGAGATGGCCGGTGTCGAGGCGAAACGGGCGAAGATTGAACCTGAGTCCGGAACGTGCATCCTGTGCAGCAAGAAGTCGCCACTCTCTGAACTAAGCAAGGCAGCGGGCAACAGTTCTTGGAAGACATTGTGTGACGCAGCCGCAGTTAGAAACTTTTATCCAATTCTAAAGCTAGTCCAAGAAGGCGCAGTTGAACTTCCTAATATTCCAATATTATACCATAGGGCTTGTAGATCAGACTTCACTCACAAAAACCACCTAGCTACTTTGACCAATGCAGCTAGAAGTTCTTCAGTTGATACTGGCGATGCGGTGCGACGGCGATCATCACGGGAAGAGACAGGATCAACTTCAACGGTCTACGATGATAAATGCATTTTTTGCCAGCGTGCTTCAAAATTCATAAAAGGCAGTCGTACCCGTGAAACAGTTGTCTTGGCTGTTGAACTTCGAGCAGATAAGACAATAAGAGATGCTGCGACAGCTCGCAATGATGAGAGAGTTTTGGCATTGACTACACGAGATATGGTTGCAGCTGAGGCTCACTACCACTTCTCCTGCTATAGAAACTACACACGGCCCCAAAAACCTCAAGTAGAAACTGACATTGAAGATAATATCGAGAAAAAAGAAATGATACGATGTATATTCAATTTCATTCGCACTGACTTGTTCTTGAACCCGAGGATTGTTCCAATATAGTTGATGTTGCAACAGATATCCTGTCTTCAGATACATTTTCAGTTGATGTTCGTGACTCCATCAAGAAGAATCTGCAGCGCACATTACAAAGAGAGTTTGGAGAATCGCTCATCTTCTTCAATGTGAAACACCGTGTATACTTGATGCCCGATAATCTGACAAAGCGAGAGATTGCTGCAGAGTGCGTAAACCTGAAAGCAGAAGTGAAAGCATTTGAACGAACGGACGGTGAAAGTAACATTGTGCGTGCAGCTACTTCACTGCGACACCAGATCAAAGATGCTCATTACAATGAACGTTGGCCGCCTCAGCCAGCAGAACTCACTTCAGATTACGTGAAGATACCAGATTCTCTTCGTGTATTTCTGCATACTTTGATTTGCGGGAGTGGGGGTAGCTCTGCGCGTGCCGACACACTGGTATGGTCGATGGCTCAAGATATCATCAATGCTGTACACCGGGGTACCATCAGAACATCGAAGCATGTCCTACTTCCGTGGGTCATGAAAACGCTCACCGGTAATACAGAGGTCATCAGAATATTGAATCGACTCGGGCACGGATGTTCGTACACAGTTCTGGAAGAAATCGAGACAGCGCTATGCATAGACAAATTAGCAAGTGTGGAGAAAGATACAGTACCACTTCCGTCACATGTGCACCCTTCGGTCCCGACTGTATTAGCATTCGATAACATCGACAGGCTAGAGGAATCGCTGAGTGGTGGCGGAACATCGCATCGCGTCAACGGTATCATCGTCCAACCGAAGTCGCAGTCGTGTTTGCCGCCCCAACCTCCATCGGCAGTATCCAAAGCAGATAAGAAGCGATCTATCCCGTCATCCAGCGATTTAGTTCCAATATACAGCGGTGGGAAACGAGAGGGCCCACCTGCAATCAAGCCTGCAGATCTTTCTGACACTCTTGCAGGCGCAACATCCCTTGCGCAGCGCCAAAATCACGTATGGATTATGACTCGCATGCTGGAACCATGCGACCAGACAATCAGTTCGTGGACTGGTTTCAACATCATGACTAGAGATCGTGTTCAGGTGACGGAAGATGTAGTTGGCTACCTGCCGACTATAAACGCGCCTGCCACAGATATGGCAACAGTGCAAGAAATCCTCAGAGAAGCTCTGAACATCATGTCATCACTTCAGCTTGAGCGTATACCGGTGGTGCTAGACCAGGCACTATTTGCTAAGGCGACCGAAATAGCATGGAAAGATGTCGATCGATATGGAAGAATCGTGCTCATGATGGGGAACTTCCATACCATCTGTAACTTCATGTCGAGCATTGGGAAAATGTTTGGAGATGCAGGCCTTCGGGATGTAGCTGTTGAGTCAGGAGTAATCGCTGAAGGTTCCATCAACAGGGTTCTGGAAGGCAAGCAATACAACCGTGCTGTGCGACTCCACAAGTTGATGTACGAGGCACTAATGCGCATCATTTGGAAGGGCTTCCAGGTGTGGATAGAAAGCAATCATCCTGACAAGGAACCCCAGATTCGAAGCACTGACCTCAAAATTCGCAGCATCAAGGAGGATGTTTGCCACGAGACTCTCGCTGCTGCTCTCGATGATGATTCATGTGTACAGAGCTTTGACATGTTCGCGAAATACCTACATTTTCTGCGAACCAAACATGGAGACCTGGCTCGCTTCTGGATGATGTATATTGATATGGTAGAGACCCTGCTGGGGTTGATTCGTGCGGATAGAGAAGGCGACTGGATGCTTCACTTGGCTTGTGTCAGAAGAGTGATCCCTTGGTGTTTTGCAATGAACAAGGTGAACTATGCTAGATATCTACCAGTGTACTATGCACAGATGACGCAACTCCACGAAACATGCCCCGAGTTGTACAGGCATTTCAATCAAGGCTACTTCTCCGTACAGCTTAGACCAGGGAATCCATTTGCCAGAATCGCTGTTGATCAGACAACAGAAGAAACAGTAAACAAAGATACGCAAACAGCTGGAGGAACACGAGGTTTTAGTCTTCGACAAGGGGCTGTGTCACGATACTATCTAACTGCAGAAAATCGGGCTACTGCACTGAGGCAACTACGAGAAACTATCCTTGTGAATGGCAGCGACACATCTCACGCCAAGCACCCTGACTTGTCTACTTCTCGCATCAAACGTGATGAGTCTGGCGTCACAGCTATCTGTGATCTACTGGAAAATGACTGGACCAATCCATTCGCCGATGATCCGTCATGTCTTCTCAGTATATCTACCGGAGCGGCTGCGAGGGAGGACGTTTCTAATGACCTACTCAACACCCTGCAAAAGGGGGAAGCGGCGTATCAAAGCTTCCAGAAACGTCTTGAAGAGGGAACAGGCTTTCATGACACATTGAACAAGCTAAACTTGAAGACCTTTGGTAAGATCAAGCAGAAAGTTGTGAAGGGCACAAACAAGGAGATCGTCCTGAGAGCTGACAGACAACTGTTTGCCACCATGATACTCATCGCCAAGACAAGGAACCTCGACATGCAACTTGTCCTTTGTCACCCACTAGGGCCGTTACCATGGTCTTTGGCAAACGTTGATGGGGCAATGAAAAAAACGAACAAAGCTGCACTTGCGAAACACATGGAAGGTCTTGTGGAACCAGCCGAGAACGTTGACAAGCGAAGTGCAACAATAATTGATGCGATGGCTCTCATACAAAAGATGCATGGCGAGAACGACACGTTCGAAGAACTATCTGACCGCATCCTTGCTGCAGCGCTTCACGCTGGTCAAGGCAGTGAGCGCATCGATGTTGTCTTTGACACATACACAGAAGAATCCATCAAAGCAGCTGAGCGTGTGAACCGCGGTTCAAATGAAGGCATCAGTTTCAGCGAGATCAGACCCGCACACAAAATCATGAACTGGCGGCGTCTCCTTGCTTGCAGCCAGACAAAGGAGAAAATGGTTGTGTTTCTGGCGGAGTCGTGGAAACATGAAACAAATCGCGAAAAGCTAGGCAACAGAACACTGTATGTCACCTGTGGTGAAAAATGTCTGGTACTGACCCGCGATAGGTGGAAGTTGGTGCAAGCACTCGAATGTAGCCACGAGGAAGCAG
Organism: Myxine glutinosa; assembly: GCF_964187855.1. Classification (NCBI taxonomy): domain Eukaryota; kingdom Metazoa; phylum Chordata; class Myxini; order Myxiniformes; family Myxinidae; genus Myxine; species Myxine glutinosa. The sequence goes on along the minus strand of NC_136263.1, from coordinate 5,157,459 downwards.
ACACGCGTATGTTTCTCCACGCAAAGCACGCCGCTACCCACTACAAGACGATCATCTTAGTGGCAGATGACACCGACGTTCTGATCATCAGTCTTCATCTCAGCAGAACCATCGATAGTCAGCTCTTCATCAGACGAGGAACAAAGCTTCGAGTCAGAATGATCGACGTTGGAAAGTTGGCTGCGGTATTGGGGTCTGGAGTTTGCAGTGCATTGCCAGGGCTTCATGCATGGAGCGGGTGTGACACTGTGAGTGCTCTGGCTAGCCAAGGAAAGATAAAGGCTTTGAAGCTTGTGCAAGCGAATGAGCTGTATCTTCAAGCATTCACAGATCTGGGATCTTCGTGGAATGTACCAACAGACGTCTTCAATAGCATTCAGGCCTTCACGTGTCAGCTGTACGCCAAGAACACGAAGATCGTCGGTGTTAATTCGCTCCGTTATCACATGTTCTGTGCAAAGAAGGGCCAGATCGAATCTGGACAATTGCCGCCTTGTGAAGACTCCTTGATGCAGCATACGCTTAGGGCCAACTATCAGGCGGCTATCTGGCGACGCAGCCTTGAAAACCTACCAGACGTCCCAACACCATCAGCAGAACATGGTTGGGAACTCGATGATGGCGGTTCGCTCACAATCCGATGGATGGCGGGTCTACCAGCTCCAGATGTCGTCTTGAATCTCATCTCATGCACATGCAGAAGGACGTGTCGACCGTCAGATTGCTCCTGCATACTGAATGGGTTGAAGTGCACTGTTGTGTGTAAGCTGCAGGGATGCTCCAACATGGTGCAGGATGATGCTATCGTGGCTCAGGATGCCAATGACTCTGATGGCGACTCTGATGATTAACTTTGTGTGCACTGTATATTGTATAGCATATGTTGTTCTCTATTATAATGCAGGCCAAATTGCCTGAAAATCTTTATAGACAGATAAACGGTTTAGCAAAATGTATAATTTGGAAGATCATACCGGTGTTATTTGACTAAAACATGACATGTTCAATGATACCTCCGCTTGCTTATTAGGAATATACATCGTATGGTGTTAAAATCAGCTCCATACGTCTTTCCAAACTCTAGTAATGAATAATTAATATAATTGGCGGCCATTTTGAAATCCAAGATGGCCACCAAAGTGCAGATTTCCTATGCAACAATTTCCGCCTGCTTATTAGATATCGTATGGTGTTAAAATCCTCTCCGTACGACATTCCTAACTTGCGTTATCGTCAGAATAGATAATGCCAGCGGCGGCCTAAGTCATTTTATGCCTCTTTACATTTATTTGTTGTAAACTCGTGGTGGATGATATGTTTTAGTTTTTGAGTTATTTTTATAGACAGATAAACGGTGTAGCACAATGCATAATTTGGAAAATCATACCAGTGTTGTTTCACTAAAAAAAGTACAAGTCTAATAATAAAATATTGAAAAATATATGATTTTTTTTCGATAATTGATTTTTATAATAATTAATCTAAAACAAAATGCTTCATATTATTTTTTATTTAGACGGTACACATCGGACGTATATTTAGTCGTCAACCGCACATCGATAGCTAGTATAGAAGTCCAGATACACGTGCAACAATGTACCCCACCAAATGGGCATTTTCGAGCTGGGTGGTTTCAAAGATGGCGTCCATCCAGGCACAAAGCTACCGTTCTCAGATGTCCATCACACCTTTTCTGACACTTGAGACATTGGTCTAATGGAAAATCATAATGAGAATTACTCCCCCCGCCGGAGCATTACTTTTGGTCTGGCTCAAGGACTAAAAGGTTTGAATAGGGTAAAGGTTTGAATAGGGTAAAGGTTTGAATCGGGTAAAGGTTTGAATCGGGTAAAGGTTTGAATCGGGTAAAGGTTTGAATAGGGTAAAGCTTTGAATCGGGTAAAGGTTTCAATAAGGTAAAGGTTTGAATAGGGTAAAGGTTTGAATCGGGTAAAGGTTTGAATAGGGTAAAGCTTTGAATCGGGTAAAGGTTTCAATAAGGTAAAGGTTTGAATAGGGTAAAGGTTTGAATAGGGTAAAGGTTTGAATAGGGTAAAGGTTTGAATTGGGTAAAGGTTTGAATCGGGTAAAGGTTTGAATCGGGTAAAGGTTTGAATCGGGTAAAGGTTTGAATAGGGTAAAGGTTTGAATAGGGTAAAGGTTTGAATCGGGTAAAGGTTTGATAGGGTAAAGGTTTGAGTTGGGTCAAGGTTTGAATCGGGTAAAGGTTTGAATAGGGTAAAGGTTTCAATAAGGTAAAGGTTTGAATAGGGCTAAGGTTTGAATCGGGTAAAGGTTTGAATAGGGTAAAGGTTTGAATAGGGCTAAGGTTTGAATCGGGTAAAGGTTTGAATAGGGTAAAGGTTTCAATTAGGTAAAGGTTTGAATCGGGTAAAGGTTTGAATAGGGTAAAGGTTTCAATAAGGTAAAGGTTTCAATAAGGTAAAGGTTTGAATAGGGTAAAGGTTTGAATAGGGTAAAGGTTTGAATAGGGTAAATGTTTGAATAGGGTAAAGGTTTGAATAGGGTAAAGGTTTGAATAGGGTAAAGGTTTGAATAGGGTAAAGGTTTGAATAGGGTAAAGGTTTGAATAGGGTAAAGGTTTGAATAGGGTAAAGGTTTGAATAGGGTAAAGGTTTGAATAGGGTAAAGGTTTGAATCGGGTAAAGGTTTGAATAGGGTAAAGGTTTGAATAGGGTAAAGGTTTGAATAGGGTAAAGGTTTGAATAGGGTAAAGGTTTGAATCGGGTAAAGGTTTGAATAGGGTAAAGGTTTGAATAGGGTAAAGGATTGAATCGGGTAAAGGTTTGAATCGGGTAAAGGTTTGAATCGGGTAAAGGATTGAATCGGGTAAAGGTTTGAATAGGGTAAAGGTTTGAATCGGGTAAAGGTTTGAATAGGATAACGGTTTGAATCGGGTAAAGGTTTGAATAGGGTAAAGGTTTGAATAGGGTAAAGGTTTGAATAGGGTAAAGGTTTGAATAGGGTAAAGGTTTGAATAGGGTAAAGGTTTGAATCGGGTAAAGGTTTGAATAGGGTAAAGGTTTGAATAGGGTAAAGGTTTGAATCGGGTAAAGGTTTGAATCGGGTAAAGGATTGAATCGGGTAAAGGTTTGAATAGGGTAAAGGTTTGAATCGGGTAAAGGTTTGAATAGGGTAAAGGTTTGAATCGGGTAAAGGTTTGAGTAGGGTAAAGGTTTGAATAGGGTAAAGGTTTGAATAGGGTAAAGGTTTGAATCGGGTAAAGGATTGAATCGGGTAAAGGTTTGAATCGGGTAAAGGATTGAATCGGGTAAAGGTTTGAATCGGGTAAAGGTTTGAATCGGGTAAAGGTTTGAATAGGGTAAAGGTTTGAATAGGGTAAAGGTTTGAATAGGGTAAAGGTTTGAATAGGGTAAAGGTTTGAATAGGGGAAAGGTTTGAATAGGGTAAAGATTTGAATTGGGTAAAGGTTTGAATAGGGTAAAGGTTTGAATAGAGTAAAGGTTTGAATAGGGTAAAGGTTTGAATAGAGTAAAGGTTTGAATCGGGTAAAGGATTGAATAGGGTAAAGGTTTGAATAGAGTAAAGGTTTGAATCGGGTAAAGGATTGAATCGGGTAAAGGATTGAATCGGGTAAAGGATTGAATCGGGTAAAGGTTTGAATCGGGCAAAGGTTTGAATAGGATAAAGGTTTGAATAGGGGAAAGGTTTGAGTAGGGTAAAGGTTTGAATAGGGTAAAGGATTGAATCGGGTAAAGCTTTGAATAGGGTAAAGGTTTGAATCGGGTAAAGGTTTGAGTAGGGTAAAGGTTTGAATAGGGTAAAGGTTTGAATAGGGTAAAGGTTTGAATAGGGTAAAGCTTTGAATAGGGTAACGGTTTGAATAGGGTAAAGGTTTGAATAGGGTAAAGGTTTGAATAGGGTAAAGGTTTGAATAGGGTAAAGGTTTGAATAGGGTAAAGGTTTGAATAGGGTAAAGGTTTGAATAGGGTAAAGGTTTGAATAGGGTAAAGGTTTGAATAGGGTAAAGGTTTGAATAGGGTAAAGGTTTGAATAGGGTAAAGGTTTGAATAGGGTAAAGGTTTGAATAGGGTAAAGGTTTGAATAGGGTAAAGGTTTGAATAGGGTAAAGGTTTGAATAGGGTAAAGGTTTGAATCGGGTAAAGGTTTGAATCGGGTAAAGGATTGAATCGGGTAAAGGTTTGAATAGGGTAAAGGTTTGAATCGGGTAAAGGTTTGAATAGGGTAAAGGTTTGAATCGGGTAAAGGTTTGAGTAGGGTAAAGGTTTGAATAGGGTAAAGGTTTGAATAGGGTAAAGGTTTGAATCGGGTAAAGGTTTGAATAGGGTAAAGGTTTGAATAGGGTAAAGGTTTGAATCGGGTAAAGGATTGAATCGGGTAAAGGTTTGAGTAGGGTAAAGGTTTGAATAGGGTAAAGGTTTGAATAGGGTAAAGGTTTGAATAGGGTAAAGCTTTGAATAGGGTAAAGGTTTGAATAGGGGAAAGGTTTGAATAGGGTAAAGGTTTGAATCGGGTAAAGCTTTGAATCGGGTAAAGCTTTGAATAGGGTAAAGGTTTGAATAGGGGAAAGGTTTGAATAGGGTAAAGGTTTGAATCGGGTAAAGGTTTGAATAGGGTAAAGGTTTGAATAGGGTAAAGGTTTGAATAGGGTAAAGGTTTGAATCGGGTAAAGCTTTGAATCGGGTAAAGCTTTGAATAGGGGAAAGGTTTGAGTAGGGTAAAGGTTTGAATAGGGTAAAGGATTGAATCGGGTAAAGCTTTGAATAGGGTAAAGGTTTGAATAGGGTAAAGGTTTGAATAGGGTAAAGGTTTGAATAGGGTAAAGGTTTGAATAGGGTAAAGGTTTGAATAGGGTAAAGCTTTGAATAGGGTAAAGGTTTGAATAGGGTAAAGGTTTGAATAGGGTAAAGGTTTGAATAGGGTAAAGGTTTGAATAGGGTAAAGCTTTGAATAGGGTAAAGGTTTGAATCGGGTAAAGGTTTGAATAGGGTAAAGGTTTGAATCGGGTAAAGGTTTGAATCGGCTAAAGGTTTGAATCGGGTAAAGGTTTGAATAGGGTAAAGGTTTGAATAGGGTAAAGCTTTGAATAGGGTAAAGGTTTGAATAGGGTAAAGGTTTGAATAGGGTAAAGCTTTGAACAGGGTAAAGGTTTGAATAGGGTAAAGGTTTGAATTGGGTAAAGGTTTGAATAGGGTAAAGCTTTGAATAGGGTAAAGGTTTGAATAGGGTAAAGGTTTGAATTGGGTAAAGGTTTGAATAGGGTAAAGGTTTGAATCGGGTAAAGGTTTGAATCGGCTAAAGGTTTGAATCGGGTAAAGGTTTGAATAGGGTAAAGGTTTGAATTGGGTAAAGGTTTGAATAGGGTAAAGGTTTGAATAGGTTAAAGCTTTGAATAGGGTAAAGCTTTGAATAGGGTAAAGGTTTGAATAGGGTAAAGGTTTGAATAGGGTAAAGGTTTGAATCGGGTAAAGGTTTGAATAGGGTAAAGGTTTGAATCGGGTAAAGGTTCCAATAGGGTAAAGGTTTGAATAGGGTAAAGGTTTGAATCGGGTAAAGGTTCCAATAGGGTAAAGGTTTGAATAGGGTAAAGGTTTGAATAGGGTAAAGGTTTGAATAGGGTAAAGGTTTGAATAGGGTAATGGTTTGAATAGGGTAAAGGTTTGAATAGGGTAAAGGTTTGAATAGGGTAATGGTTTGAATAGGGTAAAGGTTTGAATCGGGTAAAGGTTTGAATAGGGTAAAGGTTTGAATAGGGTAAAGGTTTGAATAGGGTAATGGTTTGAATAGGGTAAAGGTTTGAATCGGGTAAAGGTTTGAATAGGGTAAAGGTTTGAATAGGGTAATGGTTTGAATAGGGTAAAGGTTTGAATAGGGTAAAGGTTTGAATAGGGTAAAGGTTTGAATAGGGTAATGGTTTGAATAGGGTAAAGGTTTGAATAGGGTAAAGGTTTGAATAGGGTAATGGTTTGAATAGGGTAAAGGTTTGAATAGGGTAAAGGTTTGAATAGGGTAAAGGTTTGAATAGGGTAAAGGTTTGAATAGGGTAAAGGTTTGAATAGGGTAAAGGTTTGAATAGGGTAAAGGTTTGAATCGGGTAATGGCTTGAATAGGGTAAAGGTTTGAATAGGGTAAAGGTTTGAATAGGGTAAAGGTTTGAATAGGGTAAAGGTTTGAATAGGGTAAAGGTTTGAATCGGGTAAAGGTTTGAATAGGGTAAAGGTTTGAATCGGGTAAAGGGTTGAATAGGGTAAAGGGTTGAATAGGGTAATGGCTTGAATAGGGTAAAGGTTTGAATAGGGTAAAGGTTTGAATAGGGTAAAGGGTTGAATAGGGTAATGGCTTGAATAGGGTAAAGGTTTGAATCGGGTAAAGGTTTGAATAGGGTAAAGGGTTGAATAGGGTAATGGTTTGAATAGGGTAAAGGTTTGAATAGGGTAAAGGTTTGAATAGGGTAAAGGTTTGAATAGGGTAAAGGGTTGAATAGGGTAATGGTTTGAATAGGGTAAAGGTTTGAATAGGGTAAAGGTTTGAATAGGGTAAAGGTTTGAATCAGGTAAAGGTTTGAATCGGGTAATGGCTTGAATAGGGTAAAGGCTTGAATAGGGTAAAGGTTTGAATCGGGTAATGGCTTGAATAGGGTAAAGGCTTGAATAGGGTAATGGCTTGAATAGGGTAAAGGTTTGAATCGGGTAAAGGTTTGAATAGGGTAAAGGGTTGAATAGGGTAAAGGTTTGAATAGGGTAAAGGTTTGAATAGGGTAAAGGTTTGAATAGGGTAAAGGTTTGAATAGGGTAAAGGGTTGAATAGGGTAATGGCTTGAATAGGGTAAAGGTTTGAATCGGGTAAAGGTTTGAATAGGGTAAAGGGTTGAATAGGGTAAAGGCTTGAATAGGGTAAAGGTTTGAATAGGGTAAAGGTTTGAATAGGGTAAAGGTTTGAATCGGGTAAAGGTTTGAATAGGGTAAAGGTTTGAATCGGGTAAAGGTTTGAATAGGGTAAAGGCTTGAATCGGGTAAAGGGTTGAATAGGGTAAAGGCTTGAATAGGGTAAAGGTTTGAATCAGGTAAAGGGTTGAATAGGGTAAAGGCTTGAATAGGGTAAAGGCTTGAATAGGGTAAAGGTTTGAATAGGGTGAAGGGTAAATGGTGCTAACTTCACGGACATCTCTCACAGTAAATAAATCTGTGTTACGGTGTTAGTAATTATCGGGCTGCCTGCTGCGTAGATCTCTTACCTTGTATAATGAGGTTTGATATGCACTCGGTAACATGGATCACCTATTGGCGCAAGGGATAGAGGGGTGTAACTGTTGGACGTTTATTATGCAATTATGTCGATCAAATCTAGATATCTCAGGTGTATGTCCCAATCAACAACAGCCAGGACCACGTGTCAAGTGAATTCTATAACTTCTCTTTCTCTGCTGCTCTGTCTCATCAGCTCCAGTCCCTAGGCCATTGAAATACCACACCATGCTGCATAGAAATACCACACCATGCTGCATAGAAATACCACACCATGCTGCATAGAAATACCACACCATGCTGCATATAAATACCACACCATGCTGCATATAAATACCACACCATGCTGCATAGAAATACCACACCATGCTGCATAGAAATACCACACCATGCTGCATAGAAATACCACACCATGCTGCATAGAAATACCACACCATGCTGCATAGAAATACCACACCATGCTGCATAGAAATACCACACCATGCTGCATAGAAATACCACACCATGCTGCATAGAAATACCACACCATGCTGCATAGAAATACCACACCATGCTGCATATAAATACCACACCATGCTGCATAGAAATAGCACACCATGCTGCATATAAATACCACACCATGCTGCATAAAGATACCACATCATGCTGCATATAAATACCACACCATCCTGCATATAAATACCACACCATGCTGCATAGAAATACCACACCATGCAGCATAGAAATACCACACCATGCTGCGTAGAAATATCACACCATGCTGCATAGAAATACCACACCATGCTGCATAGAAACACCACACCATGCTGCATATAAATACCACACCATGCTGCATAGAAATACCACACCATGCTGCATATAAATACCACACCATGCTGCATATAAATACCACACCATGCTGCATAGAAATACCACACCATGCTGCATATAAATACCACACCATGCTGCATAGAAATACCACACCATGCTGCATAGAAATACCACACCATGCTGCATAGAAATACCACACCATGCTGCATAGAAATACCACACCATGCTGCATAGAAACACCACACCATGCTGCATATAAATACCACACCATGCTGCATATAAATACCACACCATGCTGCATAGAAATACCACACCATGCTTCATAGAAATACCACACCATGCTGCATATAAATACCACACCATGCTGCATATAAATACCACACCATGCTGCATAGAAATACCACACCGTGCTGCACAGAAATACCACACCATGCTGCATAGAAATACCACACCATGCTGCATAGAAATAGCACACCATGCTGCATAGAAATAGCACACCATGCTGCACAGAAATACCACACCATGCTGCATAGAAATACCACACCATGCTGCATAGAAATACCACACCATGCTGCATAGAAATACCACACCATGCTGCATAGAAATACCACACCATGCTGAATAGAAATACCACACCATGCTGCATAGAAATACCACACTTTGCTGCATATAAATACCACACCATGCTGCATATAAATACCACACGATGCTGCATAGAAATACCACACCGTGCTGCATAGAAATACCACACCATGCTGCATAGAAATAGCACACCATGCTGCATTGAAATAGCACACTATGCTGCATAGAAATACCACACCATGCTGCATAGAAATACCACACCATGCTGCATATAAATACCACACCATGCTGCATATAAATAGCACACCATGCTGCATAGAAATAGCACACCATGCTGCATAGAAATAGCACACCATGCTGCATAGAAATACCACACCATGCTGCATAGAAATACCACACCATGCTGCGTAGAAATACCACACCATGCTGCATAGAAATGGCACACCATGCTGCATAGAAATAGCACACCATGCTGCATAGAAATACCACTCCATGTTGCATAGAAATACCACACTATGCTGCATATAAATAGCACACCATGCTGCATAGAAATACCACACCATGCTGCATATAAATACCACACCATGCTGCATATAAATAGCACACCATGCTGCATAGAAATAGCACACCATGCTGCATAGAAATAGCACACCATGCTGCATAGAAATACCACACCATGCTGCATAGAAATACCACACCATGCTGCGTAGAAATACCACACCATGCTGCGTAGAAATGGCACACCATGCTGCATAGAAATAGCACACCATGCTGCATAGAAATACCACTCCATGTTGCATAGAAATACCACACTATGCTGCATAGAAATACCACACCATGCTGCATAGAAATACCACACCACGCTGCATAGAAATACCACACCATGCTGCATAGAAATACCACACCATGCTGCATAGAAATACCACACCATGCTGCAGAGAAATACCACACCATGCTGCATAGAAATACCAAACTTTGCTGCATGCATATTTGATGTAGTTTTGTTGACTACCTTGTAGCATACCTGCATGCTCTACTGCTTCAGCATTAGTTTACCTTTCACCAAGCCCAGGTCTGCTTGGATCAGGGCGGGGATTATAGTTTGTTTTTTTTGTTTTTTTTGTATACAAGATCAAGGCTCGTGAAAGAGCTAACATTAATCACACAAAAAGTCAAACCGACACAAACCGACACGTAAAACACAAAATAAGGGGAGCGGTAGACAAGATGGGGAGAGAGGGGGAAGGGCACAAACACAACATTTGAGAGCAGGGACATCGGGAGAACTGTGGGAGGAAGAGGGCTTGGGGGGAGGTGGGAGAGGTATAAAACATATGGACACTGCAAGGACTTCCAGGAAAGAAGATGGAATTTCGAAAAAAGTGTATCTGGGGTGAATTAGCGGGGGTAGAAAAGATCAAGGTTTTGGATGGGGGAAGATAAGAGGTGGTGGTGAACAGCTGTTTTAAAGACCTGGAGGGAGGAGTGTGATTGAAGGGAGTGGGGGAGTTTGTTCCAGAGGCGGGAGAAAAGAGGAATGAAAGAATGAAGGTGAGCAGAAAGTCTTGACGTTGGCAGTTGAACCATAAGAGGGTTGCTGGCAGATCTTGTGCGACCTGTAGGAATATTTGCGGGACAGAGCACAGGACAGAGAGAGCTGGGGGAGCAAGGCCGGTGAAGAGTCGGTAGAAGACGGAAAGACCACCAACCTGCCTGCGGTGAGTGAGTGAAAGGCCCTCGGAGTTAGCTTCATCGCGGGAGAATCCAATGATTCTGAAAGCTTTGGCTTCAACAGCGTGAAGCCGAGCTCGGTGTGAGGCAGGAGCACCAGCCCAGAGGGGGGGAACAGTATTCCATTGAGCTGCGGATGAAAGCCTTGTATGTGGTGAGGAGCTCAGGTGTGCCAAGGAAGGACTTCGCACGACGGAGGATGCTCAGTCGGCGACTGGCTTTGGAGGCCAGCTTGGAAATGTGGTTTTCCCAAGAAAGATCATGGCAGATAGTGAGACCCAAAAGCTTGAGCGACAGAACTTCTTGGAGAGGATTGTTGAGAAAGTAGATGGGAGGGTTGTCCAGTCGGTCTTTTCGGAGACGTTAGTTTTATTATTACCAAATGTCAGGAATATTATTATTGTTCTTAATATTATTAGTATTTATAAATGCTTTGTTACAATGTTATCATTGTTTTTGGTAGTTATTTTGTAATAGGAATACCATGCCATGGATGGACATATTAAACTGTTCTACGATGCACCTTAACATGGCACGTGTTTAGAAACATAGCAATTCTTCCTGATTCTTTGTAGTTAATAAGGCTAATCATCTCAGGAGATCATATCTAAATCTATTCTCATTTTGAAAAGCTACCAGGGCACTACTACTGATCCCGCTGGGGAAGCTTAAGCTCTTTCATATGGCCCCTCAATAGGAATTTCTGACTAGGTCATTGCCTGCAGGGGGCGATATTTTTGACCTTCACCCCAAGCCTACCCTGTAGTGAACACAGCAGGGTGACACGGATGACCAAACGAGCTTTACTCCCAGGCGTTCAAGCCAAAATGATGGTATTCGTTGCATGCAAGGCAAAGGAGGATGACGAACTTACCTGGACGGCTTCCACCCGACTTCTCTGTACCTGGATAAATTAACTCAAACCACACAGAAGTAAAATGTACAAAAAAAAAATGCCGGCTTTATTGAAGAAATGCCGGTAACCAAATGACGCACAATAAAATAAAGTCCTAACTGGAGCGCCCCCATACAGACTCAAATACAAACAATGGGAAAAAATACCTGGAAAAGAAACGTGTGATTTGTGGCACTTAGCTCTAATCGGCTCTTAAACCTCGTCAGGTATTCGTCCCGGGTCCCGCGTCCTTGTGCGCGGATTAATAATGGTGTGACTGGCCCCAGTGTCCACCACAGCTTCACAAAATTCTCCCTCAGTTTTGCATCTAACCCTCAGATTACCCATGCCAATTTTTCCGCAATTCACTACCTTCACCAAAGGAGGGCGCTTCTCCACACACTTACCAGCCGAGCATGGCCCAGTATGCTCGGCTCGTTCTAGTTTCCCAAACACTCTGTGGCGACAGGCCCAGGCCTAAGTGGTGACCCTCTTCCTGGCACCTGTGGTCTTTCTGAGGGTCCCCTCCTTTCTGGGCTATGAAGCCTGTTAGGAGGTGGAGGCCCAGGGGGTTGCCGACAATCCCACTGCACGTGCGCTCTTCTTCCACACCCTAAAACAAGTCCCCATAAACGGACCCCTCTGGTACCAAGGCAGAGTACCCCTTACTCCCGGCCCAATTCGACGAAAATCAGGCCGTCATGATGGCAAACCTGGACTAAACTGCCGTGACTCACCCCCTGCAAATTTACCCCTGGTCAAACTTGACAGCTGGCAGCTGATCACCCTTAGCATTCGGGCAATGGCCGTTTCCTCCAGCTTCTCTTCCTGGTCTTCCATGCCAACCATGCCAATCTTCATGATGCAGTAGATTAAAGTTAAAAAGCAACAGATAGATCATACCATGCCAATCTTCATGATATGGTAGATTAAAGTTTAAAAAGCAACAGACGGATCATACCATGCCAATCTTCATGATGTGGTAGATTAAAGTTAAAAAAGCAACAGACGGATCATACCAGGCCAATCTTCATGATGCAGTAGATTAAAGTTAAAAAGCAACAGACAGATCATACCATGCCAATCTTCATGATGTGGTAGATTAAAGTTTAAAAAGCAACAGACAGATCATACCAGGCAAATCTTCATGATGCAGTAGATTAAAGTTAAAAAGCAACAGATAGATCATACCATGCCAATTTCATGATGAAGTAGAATAAAGTTTAAAAAGCAGCAGATGGATCATACCATGCCAATCTTCATGATGCAGTAGATTAAAGTTAAAAAAGCAACAGATAGATCATACCATGCCAATCTTCATGATGCGGTAGATTAAAGTCAAAAAGCAACAGACAGATCATACCATGCCAATCTTCATGATGCAGTAGATTAAAGTCAAAAAGCAACAGACAGATCATACCATGCCAATCTTCATGATGCAGTAGATTAAAGTTTAAAAAGCAACAGATAGATCATACCATGCCAATCTTCATGATGCAGTAGATTAAAGTTAAAAAGCAACAGACAGATCATACCAGGCCAATCTTCATGATGCGGTAGATTAAAGTCAAAAAGCAACAGACAGATCATACCATGCCAATCTTCATGATGCGGTAGATTAAAGTCAAAAAGCAACAGACAGATCATACCATGCCAATCTTCATGATGCGGTAGATTAAAGTCAAAAAGCAACAGACAGATCATACCATGCCAATCTTCATGATGCAGTAGATTAAAGTTTAAAAAGCAACAGATAGATCATACCATGCCAATCTTCATGCTGCGGTAGATTGAAGTTTAAAAAGCAACAGATAGATCATACCATGCCAATCTTCATGATGCAGTCGATTAAAGTCAAAAAGCAACAGACAGATCATACCATGCCAATCTTAATGATGCGGTGGATTAAAGTTTAAAAATCAACAGACGGATCATACCATGCCAATCTTCATGATGTGGTAGATTAAAGTTTAAAAAGCAACAGATAGATCATACCAGGCCAACCTTCATGATGTGGTAGATTAAAGTTTAAAAAGCAACAGACGGATCATACCATGCCAATCTTCATGATGTGGTAGATTAAAGTTTAAAAAGCAACAGACGGATCATACCATGCCAATCTTCATGATGTGGCAGATTAATGTTTAAAAAGCAACAGACAGATCATACCATGCCAATCTTCATAATGCAATGTATTAAAGTTAAAACAGCAACAGATAGATCATACCATGCCAATCTTCATGATGCAATAGATTAAAGTTAAAAAGCAACAGATAGATCATACCATGCCAATCTTCATGATGCAATAGATTAAAGTTAAAACAGCAGATGGATCATACCATGCCAATCTTCATGATGCAGTAGCTTAAATTTAAAAAAGCAACAGACGGATCATACCATGCCAATCTTCATGATGCAATAGATTATAGTCAAAAAGCAACAGATAGATCATACCATGCCAATCTTCATGATGCAGTAGATTAAAGTTTAAAAAGCAACAGACAGATCATACCATGCCAATCTTCATGATGTGGTAGATTAAAGTTTAAAAAGCAACAGACGGATCATACCAGGCCAATCTTCATGATGCAGTAGATTAAAGTTAAAAAGCAACAGATAGATCATACCATGCCAATCTTCATGATGTGGTAGATTAAAGTTTAAAAAGCAACAGACGGATCATACCAGGCCAATCTTCATGATGCAGTAGATTAAAGTTAAAAAGCAACAGATAGATCATACCATGCCAATCTTCATGATGCAATAGATTAAAGTTAAAACAGCAACAGATATATCATACCATGCCAATCTTCATGATGTAAAAGATTAAAGTTTAAAAAGCAACAGACGGATCATACGAGGCCAATCTTCATGATGCAGTAGATTAAAGTTAAAAAGCAACAGACAGATCATACCATGCCAATCTTCATGATGCAGTAGATTAAAGTCAAAAAGCAACAGACAGATCATACCATGCCAATCTTCATGATGCAGTAGATTAAAGTTTAAAAAGCAACAGATAGATCATACCATGCCAATCTTCATGATGCAGTAGATTAAAGTTAAAAAGCAACAGACAGATCATACCAGGCCAATCTTCATGATGCAGTAGATTAAAGTCAAAAAGCAACAGACAGATCATACCATGCCAATCTTCATGATGCGGTAGATTAAAGTCAAAAAGCAACAGACAGATCATACCATGCCAATCTTCATGATGCGGTAGATTAAAGTCAAAAAGCAACAGACAGATCATACCATGCCAATCTTCATGATGCAGTAGATTAAAGTCAAAAAGCAACAGACAGATCATACCATGCCAATCTTCATGATGCGGTGGATTAAAGTTTAAAAAGCAACAGACGGATCATACCAGGCCAATCTTCATGATGCAGTAGATTAAAGTTTAAAAAGCAACAGATAGATCATACCATGCCAATCTTCATGATGCGGTGGATTAAAGTTTAAAAAGCAACAGACGGATCATACCATGCCAATCTTCATGATGTGGTAGATTAAAGTTTAAAAAGCAACAGATAGATCATACCAGCCCAACCTTCATGATGTGGTAGATTAAAGTTTAAAAAGCAACAGACGGATCATACCATGCCAATCTTCATGATGTGGTAGATTAAAGTTTAAAAAGCAACAGACGGATCATACCATGCCAATCTTCATGATGTGGCAGATTAAAGTTTAAAAAGCAACAGACAGATCATACCATGCCAATCTTCATAATGCAATGTATTAAAGTAAAAACAGCAACAGATAGATCATACCATGCCAATCTTCATGATGCAATAGATTAAAGTTAAAAAGCAACAGATAGATCATACCATGCCAATCTTCATGATGAAGTAGAATAAAGTTTAAAAAGCAGCAGATGGATCATACCATGCCAATCTTCATGATGCAGTAGATTAAAGTTAAAAAAGCAACAGATAGATCATACCATGCCAATCTTCATGATGCGGTAGATTAAAGTCAAAAAGCAACAGACAGATCATACCATGCCAATCTTCATGATGCAGTAGATTAAAGTCAAAAAGCAACAGACAGATCATACCATGCCAATCTTCATGATGCAGTAGATTAAAGTTTAAAAAGCAACAGATAGATCATACCATGCCAATCTTCATGATGCAGTAGATTAAAGTTAAAAAGCAACAGACAGATCATACCAGGCCAATCTTCATGATGCGGTAGATTAAAGTCAAAAAGCAACAGACAGATCATACCATGCCAATCTTCATGATGCGGTAGATTAAAGTCAAAAAGCAACAGACAGATCATACCATGCCAATCTTCATGATGCGGTAGATTAAAGTCAAAAAGCAACAGACAGATCATACCATGCCAATCTTCATGATGCAGTAGATTAAAGTTTAAAAAGCAACAGATAGATCATACCATGCCAATCTTCATGCTGCGGTAGATTGAAGTTTAAAAAGCAACAGACGGATCATACCAGGCCAATCTTCATGATGCAGTAGATTAAAGTTAAAAAGCAACAGATAGATCATACCATGACAATCTTCATGATGCAATAGATTAAAGTTAAAACAGCAACAGATATATCATACCATGCCAATCTTCATGATGTAAAAGATTAAAGTTTAAAAAGCAACAGACGGATCATACGAGGCCAATCTTCATGATGCAGTAGATTAAAGTTAAAAAGCAACAGACAGATCATACCATGCCAATCTTCATGATGCAGTAGATTAAAGTCAAAAAGCAACAGACAGATCATACCATGCCAATCTTCATGATGCAGTAGATTAAAGTTTAGAAAGCAACAGATAGATCATACCATGCCAATCTTCATGATGCAGTAGATTAAAGTTAAAAAGCAACAGACAGATCATACCAGGCCAATCTTCATGATGCAGTAGATTAAAGTCAAAAAGCAACAGACAGATCATACCATGCCAATCTTCATGATGCGGTAGATTAAAGTCAAAAAGCAACAGACAGATCATACCATGCCAATCTTCATGATGCGGTAGATTAAAGTCAAAAAGCAACAGACAGATCATACCATGCCAATCTTCATGATGCAGTAGCTTAAAGTTTAAAAAGCAACAGATAGATCATACCATGCCAATCTTCATGATGCGGTAGATTGAAGTTTAAAAAGCAACAGATAGATCATACCATGCCAATCTTCATGATGCAGTAGATTAAAGTCAAAAAGCAACAGACAGATCATACCATGCCAATCTTCATGATGCGGTGGATTAAAGTTTAAAAAGCAACAGACGGATCATACCATGCCAATCTTCATGATGTGGTAGATTAAAGTTTAAAAAGCAACAGATAGATCATACCAGCCCAACCTTCATGATGTGGTAGATTAAAGTTTAAAAAGCAACAGACGGATCATACCATGCCAATCTTCATGATGCGGTGGATTAAAGTTTAAAAATCAACAGACGGATCATACCATGCCAATCTTCATGATGTGGTAGATTAAAGTTTAAAAAGCAACAGATAGATCATACCAGGCCAACCTTCATGATGTGGTAGATTAAAGTTTAAAAAGCAACAGACGGATCATACCATGCCAATCTTCATGATGTGGTAGATTAAAGTTTAAAAAGCAACAGACGGATCATACCATGCCAATCTTCATGATGTGGCAGATTAATGTTTAAAAAGCAACAGACAGATCATACCATGCCAATCTTCATAATGCAATGTATTAAAGTTAAAACAGCAACAGATAGATCATACCATGCCAATCTTCATGATGCAATAGATTAAAGTTAAAAAGCAACAGATAGATCATACCATGCCAATCTTCATGATGCAATAGATTAAAGTTAAAACAGCAGATGGATCATACCATGCCAATCTTCATAATGCAATGTATTAAAGTTAAAACAGCAACAGATAGATCATACCATGCCAATCTTCATGATGCAATAGATTATAGTCAAAAAGCAACAGATAGATCATACCATGCCAATCTTCATGATGCAGTAGATTAAAGTTTAAAAAGCAACAGACAGATCATACCATGCCAATCTTCATGATGTGGTAGATTAAAGTTTAAAAAGCAACAGACGGATCATACCAGGCCAATCTTCATGATGCAGTAGATTAAAGTTAAAAAGCAACAGATAGATCATACCATGCCAATCTTCATGATGTGGTAGATTAAAGTTTAAAAAGCAACAGACGGATCATACCAGGCCAATCTTCATGATGCAGTAGATTAAAGTTAAAAAGCAACAGATAGATCATACCATGCCAATCTTCATGATGCAATAGATTAAAGTTAAAACAGCAACAGATATATCATACCATGCCAATCTTCATGATGTAAAAGATTAAAGTTTAAAAAGCAACAGACGGATCATACGAGGCCAATCTTCATGATGCAGTAGATTAAAGTTAAAAAGCAACAGACAGATCATACCATGCCAATCTTCATGATGCAGTAGATTAAAGTCAAAAAGCAACAGACAGATCATACCATGCCAATCTTCATGATGCAGTAGATTAAAGTTTAAAAAGCAACAGATAGATCATACCATGCCAATCTTCATGATGCAGTAGATTAAAGTTAAAAAGCAACAGACAGATCATACCAGGCCAATCTTCATGATGCAGTAGATTAAAGTCAAAAAGCAACAGACAGATCATACCATGCCAATCTTCATGATGCGGTAGATTAAAGTCAAAAAGCAACAGACAGATCATACCATGCCAATCTTCATGATGCGGTAGATTAAAGTCAAAAAGCAACAGACAGATCATACCATGCCAATCTTCATGATGCAGTAGCTTAAAGTTTAAAAAGCAACAGATAGATCATACCATGCCAATCTTCATGATGCGGTAGATTGAAGTTTAAAAAGCAACAGATAGATCATACCATGCCAATCTTCATGATGCAGTAGATTAAAGTCAAAAAGCAACAGACAGATCATACCATGCCAATCTTCATGATGCGGTGGATTAAAGTTTAAAAAGCAACAGATGGATCATACCAGGCCAATCTTCATGATGCAGTAGATTAAAGTTTAAAAAGCAACAGATAGATCATACCATGCCAATCTTCATGATGCGGTGGATTAAAGTTTAAAAAGCAACAGACGGATCATACCATGCCAATCTTCATGATGTGGTAGATTAAAGTTTAAAAAGCAACAGATAGATCATACCAGCCCAACCTTCATGATGTGGTAGATTAAAGTTTAAAAAGCAACAGACGGATCATACCATGCCAATCTTCATGATGTGGTAGATTAAAGTTTAAAAAGCAACAGACGGATCATACCATGCCAATCTTCATGATGTGGCAGATTAAAGTTTAAAAAGCAACAGACAGATCATACCATGCCAATCTTCATAATGCAATGTATTAAAGTAAAAACAGCAACAGATAGATCATACCATGCCAATCTTCATGATGCAATAGATTAAAGTTAAAAAGCAACAGATAGATCATACCATGCCAATCTTCATGATGAAGTAGAATAAAGTTTAAAAAGCAGCAGATGGATCATACCATGCCAATCTTCATGATGCAGTAGATTAAAGTTAAAAAAGCAACAGATAGATCATACCATGCCAATCTTCATGATGCGGTAGATTAAAGTCAAAAAGCAACAGACAGATCATACCATGCCAATCTTCATGAGGCAGTAGATTAAAGTCAAAAAGCAACAGACAGATCATACCATGCCAATCTTCATGATGCAGTAGATTAAAGTTTAAAAAGCAACAGATAGATCATACCATGCCAATCTTCATGATGCAGTAGATTAAAGTTAAAAAGCAACAGACAGATCATACCAGGCCAATCTTCATGATGCGGTAGATTAAAGTCAAAAAGCAACAGACAGATCATACCATGCCAATCTTCATGATGCGGTAGATTAAAGTCAAAAAGCAACAGACAGATCATACCATGCCAATCTTCATGATGCGGTAGATTAAAGTCAAAAAGCAACAGACAGATCATACCATGCCAATCTTCATGATGCAGTAGATTAAAGTTTAAAAAGCAACAGATAGATCATACCATGCCAATCTTCATGCTGCGGTAGATTGAAGTTTAAAAAGCAACAGACGGATCATACCAGGCCAATCTTCATGATGCAGTAGATTAAAGTTAAAAAGCAACAGATAGATCATACCATGCCAATCTTCATGATGCAATAGATTAAAGTTAAAACAGCAACAGATATATCATACCATGCCAATCTTCATGATGTAAAAGATTAAAGTTTAAAAAGCAACAGACGGATCATACGAGGCCAATCTTCATGATGCAGTAGATTAAAGTTAAAAAGCAACAGACAGATCATACCATGCCAATCTTCATGATGCAGTAGATTAAAGTCAAAAAGCAACAGACAGATCATACCATGCCAATCTTCATGATGCAGTAGATTAAAGTTTAAAAAGCAACAGATAGATCATACCATGCCAATCTTCATGATGCAGTAGATTAAAGTTAAAAAGCAACAGACAGATCATACCAGGCCAATCTTCATGATGCAGTAGATTAAAGTCAAAAAGCAACAGACAGATCATACCATGCCAATCTTCATGATGCGGTAGATTAAAGTCAAAAAGCAACAGACAGATCATACCATGCCAATCTTCATGATGCGGTAGATTAAAGTCAAAAAGCAACAGACAGATCATACCATGCCAATCTTCATGATGCAGTAGCTTAAAGTTTAAAAAGCAACAGATCGATCATACCATGCCAATCTTCATGATGCGGTAGATTGAAGTTTAAAAAGCAACAGATAGATCATACCATGCCAATCTTCATGATGCAGTAGATTAAAGTCAAAAAGCAACAGACAGATCATACCATGCCAATCTTCATGATGCGGTGGATTAAAGTTTAAAAAGCAACAGACGGATCATACCATGCCAATCTTCATGATGTGGTAGATTAAAGTTTAAAAAGCAACAGATAGATCATACCAGCCCAACCTTCATGATGTGGTAGATTAAAGTTTAAAAAGCAACAGACGGATCATACCATGCCAATCTTCATGATGTGGCAGATTAAAGTTTAAAAAGCAACAGACAGATCATACCATGCCAATCTTCATAATGCAATGTATTAAAGTAAAAACAGCAACAGATAGATCATACCATGCCAATCTTCATGATGCAATAGATTAAAGTTAAAAAGCAACAGATAGATCATACCATGCCAATCTTCATGATGCAATAGATTAAAGTTAAAACAGCAGATGGATCATACCATGCCAATCTTCATGATGCAGTAGCTTAAATTTAAAAAAGCAACAGACGGATCATACCATGCCAATCTTCATGATGCAATAGATTATAGTCAAAAAGCAACAGATAGATCATACCATGCCAATCTTCATGATGCAGTAGATTAAAGTTTAAAAAGCAACAGACAGATCATACCATGCCAATCTTCATAATGCAGTAGATTAAAGTCAAAAAGCAACAGATAGATCATACCATGCCAATCTTCATGATGTGGTAGATTAAAGTTAAAAAAGCAACAGACGGATCATACCAGGCCAATCTTCATGATGCAGTAGATTAAAGTTAAAAAGCAACAGATAGATCATACCATGCCAATCTTCATGATGCAATAGATTAAAGTTAAAACAGCAACAGATATATCATACCATGCCAATCTTCATGATGCAATAGATTAAAGTTTAAAAAGCAACAGACGGATCATACGAGGCCAATCTTCATGATGCAGTAGATTAAAGTTAAAAAGCAACAGACAGATCATACCATGCCAATCTTCATGATGCAGTAGCTTAAAGTTTAAAAATCAACAGACGGATCATACCATGCCAATCTTCATGCTGCGGTAGATTAAAGTTTAAAAAGCAACAGATAGATCATACCATGCCAGTCTTCATGATGAAGTAGAATAAAGTTTAAAAAGCAACAGATGGATCATACCATGCCAATCTTCATGATGCAGTAGATTAAAGTTTAAAAAGCAACATAGAGATCATACCATGCCAATCTTCATGATGCGGTAGATTGAAGTCAAAAAGCAACAGACAGATCATACCATGCCAATCTTCATGATGCAGTAGATTAAAGTCAAAAAGCAACAGACAGATCATACCATGCCAATCTTCATGATGCGGTGGATTAAAGTCAAAAAGCAACAGACAGATCATACCATGCCAATCTTCATGATGCAGTAGATTAAAGTTTAAAAAGCAACAGACGGATCATACCATGCCAATCTTCATGATGCAGTAGATTAAAGTTAAAAAGCAACAGATAGATCATACCATGCCAATCTTCATGATGTGGTAGATTAAAGTTTAAAAAGCAACAGACGGATCATACCAGGCCAATCTTCATGATGCAGTAGATTAAAGTTAAAAAGCAACAGACAGATCATACCATGCCAATCTTCATGATGTGGCAGATTAAAGTTTAAAAAGCAACAGACAGATCATACCAGGCAAATCTTCATGATGCAGTAGATTAAAGTTAAAAAGCAACAGATAGATCATACCATGCCAATCTTCATGATGAAGTAGAATAAAGTTTAAAAAGCAACAGATGGATCATACCATGCCAATCTTCATGATGCAGTAGATTAAAGTTTAAAAAGCAACAGATAGATCATACCATGCCAATCTTCATGATGCGGTAGATTAAAGTCAAAAAGCAACAGACAGATCATACCATGCCAATCTTCATGATGCAGTAGATTAAAGTCAAAAAGCAACAGACAGATCATACCATGCCAATCTTCATGATGCAGTAGATTAAAGTTTAAAAAGCAACAGATAGATCATACCATGCCAATCTTCATGATGCAGTAGATTAAAGTTAAAAAGCAACAGACAGATCATACCAGGCCAATCTTCATGATGCGGTAGATTAAAGTTAAAAAGCAACAGACGGATCATACCATGCCAATCTTCATGATGTGGTAGAATAAAGTTAAAAAGCAACAGATAGATCATACCATGCCAATCTTCATGATGCGGTAGATTAAAGTTAAAAAGCAACAGATAGATAATACCATGCCAATCTTCATGATGCGGTAGAATAAAGTTTAAAAAGCAACAGACAGATCATACCAGGCCAATCTTCATGATGGAGTAGATTAAAGTTGAAAAAGCAACAGACGGATCATACCATGCCAATCTTCATGATGTGGTAGATTAAAGTTTAAAAAGCAACAGATAAATCATACCAGGCCAATCTTCATGGTGCGGTAGAATAAAGTTAAAAATAAACAGACAGATGCCAATCCAATGCCAATCTTCATGATGCGGTAGAATAAAGTTAAAAAAGCAATAGACAGATCATACCATGCCAATCTTCATGATGCGGTAGAATAAAGTTAAAAAAGGAACAGATGGATCATACCAGGCCAATATTCATGATGCAGTAGATTAAAGTTTAAAAAGCAACAGATGGATCATACCATGCCAATCTTCATGATGTGGTAGATTAAAGTTAAAAAGCAACAGGCAGATCATACCAGGCCCATCTTCATGATGTGGTAGATTAAAGTTTAAAAAGCAACAGATAGATCATACCAGGCCAATCTTCATGATGCAGTAGAATAAAGTTAAAAAGAAACAGACAGATCATACCATGCCAATCTTCATGATGTGGTAGATTAAAGTTTAAAAAGCAACAGACAGATCATACCATGCCAATCTTCATGATGTGGTAGATTAAAGTTAAAAAGCAACAGGCAGATCATACCAGGCCAATCTTCATGATGCAGTAGATTAAAGTTAAAAAGCAACAGACAGATCATACCATGCCAATCTTCATGATGTGGTAGATTAAAGTTAAAAAGCAACAGACGGATCATACCATGCCAATCTTCATGATGTGGTAGATTAAAGTTAAAAGGCAACAGATGGATCATACCAGGCAAATCTTCATGATGCGGTAGATTAAAGTTAAAAAACAACAGACAGATCATACCATGCCAATCTTCATGATGTGGTAGATTAAAGTTAAAAAGCAACACATGGATCATACCATGCCAATCTTCATGATGTGGTAGATTAAAGTTAAAAGGCAACAGATGGATCATACCAGGCAAATCTTCATGATGCAGTAGATTAAAGTTAAAAAGCAACAGACAGATCATACCAGGCCAATCTTCATGATGTGGTAGATTAAAGTTAAAAAGCAACAGACGGATCATACCAGGCCAATCTTCATGGTGCAGTAGAATAAAGTTAAAAATAAACAGACAGATGCCAATCCAATGCCAATCTTCATGATGCGGTAGAATAAAGTTTAAAAAGCAACAGACAGATCATACCATGCCAATCTTCATGTTGTGGTAGATTAAAGTTAAAAAGCAACAGACAGATCATACCAGGCCAATCTTCATGATGCGGTAGATTAGAGTTAAAAAGCAACAGACGGATCATACCATGCCAATCTTCATGATGTGGTAGATTAAAGTTAAAAAGCAACAGATAGATCATACCATGCCAATCTTCATGATGTGGTAGATTAAAGTTAAAAAGCAACAGATAGATAATACCATGCCAATCTTCATGATGCGGTAGAATAAAGTTTAAAAAGCAACAGACGGATCATACCAGGCCAATCTTCATGATGGAGTAAATTAAAGTTTAAAAAGCAACAGACGGATCATACCATGCCAATCTTCATGATGTGGTAGATTAAAGTTTAAAAAGCAACAGATAAATCATACCAGGCCAATCTTCATGATGCAGTAGAATAAAGTTTAAAAGAAACAGACAGATCATACCATGCCAATCTTCATGATGCAATAGAATAAAGTTAAAAAAGGAACAGATGGATCATACCAGGCCAATCTTCATGATGCAGTAGATTAAAGTTTAAAAAGCAACAGACGGATCATACCATGCCAATCTTCATGATGCGGTAGATTAAAGTTAAAAAGCAACAGGCAGATCATACCAGGCCAATCTTCATGATACGGTCGATTAAAGTTAAAAAGCAACAGATGGATCATACCAGGCAAATCTTCATGATGCGGTAGATTAAAGTTAAAAAGCAACAGACAGATCATACCATGCCAATCTTCATGATGTGGTTGATTAAAGTTCAAAAGCAACAGACAGATCATACCATGCCAATCTTCATGATGTGGTAGATTGAAGTTAAAAAGCAACAGACGGATCATACCAGGCCAATCTTCATGATGTGGTAGATTAAAGTTAAAAAGCAACAGACAGATCATACCAGGCCAATCTTCATGATGTGGTAGATTAAAGTTAAAAAGCAACAGACAGATCATACCATGCCAATCTTCATGATGCGGTAGATTAAAGTTAAAAAGCAACAGACAGATCATACCATGCCAATCTTCATGATGTGGTAGATTAAAGTTAAAAAGCAACAGACGGATCATACCATGCCAATCTTCATGATGCTGTAGATTAAAGTTAAAAAGCAACATACAGATCATACCATGCCAATCTTCATGATGCAGTAGATTAAAGTTTAAAAAGCAACAGACGGATCATACCATGCCAATCTTCATGATGCGGTAGATTAAAGTTAAAAAGCAACAGGCAGCTCATACCAGGCCCATCTTCATGATGTGGTAGATTAAAGTTTAAAAAGCAACAGATAGATCATACCAGGCCAATCTTCATGATGCAGTAGAATAAAGTTAAAAAGCAACAGGCAGATCATACCAGGCCAATCTTCATGATACGGTCGATTAAAGTTAAAAAGCAACAGACGGATCATACCATGCCAATCTTCATGATGTGGTAGATTGAAGTTTAAAAGCAACAGACAGATCATACCATGCCAATCTTCATGATGCAGTAGATTAAAGTTTAAAAAGCAACAGACGGATCATACCATGCCAATCTTCATGATGCAGTAGATTAAAGTTAAAAAGCAACAGATAGATCATACCATGCCAATCTTCATGATGTGGTAGATTAAAGTTTAAAAAGCAACAGACGGATCATACCATGCCAATCTTCATGATGTGGTACATTAAAGTTTAAAAAGCAACAGACGGATCATACCAGGCCAATCTTCATGATGCAGTAGATTAAAGTTAAAAAGCAACAGACAGATCATACCATGCCAATCTTCATGATGTGGTAGATTAAAGCTAAAAAGCAACAGACGGATCATACCAGGCCAATCTTCATGATGCAGTAGATTAAAGTTAAAAAGCAACAGACAGATCATACCAGGCCAATCTTCATGATGTGGTAGATTAAAGCTAAAAAAGCAACAGACGGTTCATACCAGGCCAATCTTCATGATGCAGTAGATTAAAGTTAAAAAGCCACAGACAGATCATACCATGCCAATCTTCAAAATGTGGTCGATTAAAGTTTAAAAAGCAACAGACAGATCATACCAGGCAAATCTTCATGATGCAGTAGATTAAAGTTAAAAAGCAACAGATAGATCATACCATGCCAATCTTCATGATGCAATAGATTAAAGTTAAAACAGCAACAGATAGATCATACCATGCCAATCTTCATGATGCAATAGATTAAAGTTAAAACAGCAGACGGATCATACCATGCCAATCTTCATGATGCAGTAGCTTAAAGTTAAAAAGCAACAGACGGATCATACCATGTCAATCTTCATGATGCAATAGATTAAAGTTAAAACAGCAGATAGATCATACCAGGCCAATCTTCATGATGCAGTAGCTTAAAGTTAAAAAGCAACAGACGGATCATACCATGCCAATCTTCATGATCCAGTAGATTAAAGTTTAAAAATCAACAGACGGATCATACCATGCCAATCTTCATGATGCGGTGGATTAAAGTCAAAAAGCAACAGACAGATCATACCATGCCAATCTTCATGATGCAGTAGATTAAAGTTTAAAAAGCAACAAACGGATCATACCATGCCAATCTTCATGATGCAGTAGATTAAAGTTAAAAAGCAACAGATAGATCATACCAGGCCAATCTTCATGATGAAGTAGAATAAAGTTAAAAAAGCAACAGATGGATCATACCATGCCAATCTTCATGATGCAGTCGATTAAAGTTTAAAAAGCAACAGACGGATCATACCATGCCAATCTTCATGATGAAGTAGAATAAAGTTAAAAAAGCAACAGATGGATCATACCATGCCAATCTTCATAATGCAGTAGATTAAAGTTAAAAAGCAACAGATAGATCAGACCATGCCAATCTTCATGATGTGGTAGATTAAAGTTTAAAAAGCAACAGACGGATCATACCATGCCAATCTTCATGATGTGGTAGATTAAAGTTTAAAAAGCAACAGACAGATCATACCAGGCAAATCTTCATGATGCAGTAGATTAAAGTTAAAAAGCAACAGATAGATCATACCATGCCAATCTTCATGATGAAGTAGAATAAAGTTTAAAAAGCAACAGATGGATCATACCATGCCAATCTTCATGATGCAGTAGATTAAAGTTTAAAAAGCAACAGATAGATCATACCATGCCAATCTTCATGATGCAGTAGATTAAAGTCAAAAAGCAACAGACAGTTCATACCATGCCAATCTTCATGATGCAGTAGATTAAAGTCAAAAAGCAACAGACAGATCATACCATGCCAATCTTCATGATGCAGTAGATTAAAGTCAAAAAGCAACAGACAGATCATACCATGCCAATCTTCATGATGCAGTAGATTAAAGTCAAAAAGCAACAGACAGTTCATACCATGCCAATCTTCATGATGCAGTAGATTAAAGTCAAAAAGCAACAGACAGATCATACCATGCCAATCTTCATGATGCAGTAGATTAAAGTTAAAAAGCAACAGACAGTTCATACCAGGCCAATCTTCATGATGCGGTAGATTAAAGTCAAAAAGCAACAGACAGATCATACCATGCCAATCTTCATGTTGCAGTAGATTAAAGTTAAAAAGCAACAGACGGATCATACCATGCCAATCTTCATGATGTGGTAGAATAAAGTTAAAAAGCAACAGACAGATCATACCATGCCAATCTTCATGATGCAGTAGATTAAAGTCAAAAAGCAACAGATAGATCATACCATGCCAATCTTCATGATGCAGTAGATTAAAGTTTAAAAAGCAACAGACAGATCATACCATGCCAATCTTCATGATGCAGTAGATTAAAGTCAAAAAGCAACAGACGGATCATACCAGGCCAATCTTCATGATGTGGTAGATTAAAGCTAAAAAAGCAACAGACGGTTCATACCATGCCAATCTTCAAAATGTGGTCGATTAAAGTTTAAAAAGCAACAGACAGATCATACCAGGCAAATCTTCATGATGCAGTAGATTAAAGTTAAAAAGCAACAGATAGATCATACCATGCCAATCTTCATGATGCAATAGATTAAAGTTAAAACAGCAACAGATAGATCATACCATGCCAATCTTCATGATGCAATAGATTAAAGTTAAAAAGCAACAGATAGATCATACCATGCCAATCTTCATGATGCAATAGATTAAAGTTAAAACAGCAGACGGACCATACCATGCCAATCTTCATGATGCAGTAGCTTAAAGTTAAAAAAGCAACAGACGGAAAATACCATGCCAATCTTCATGATGCAATAGATTAAAGTTAAAAAGCAACAGATAGATCATACCATGCCAATCTTCATGATGCAATAGATTAAAGTTAAAACAGCAGACGGATCATACCATGCCAATCTTCATGATGCAGTAGCTTAAAGTTAAAAAGCAACAGACGGATCATACCATGTCAATCTTCATGATGCAATAGATTAAAGTTAAAACAGCAGATAGATCATACCATGCCAATCTTCATGATGCAGTAGCTTAAAGTTAAAAAGCAACAGACGGATCATACCATGCCAATCTTCATGATGCAGTAGCTTAAAGTTAAAAAGCAACAGACGGATCATACCATGCCAATCTTCATGATGCAGTAGATTAAAGTTTAAAAATCAACAGACGGATCATACCATGCCAATCTTCATGATGCGGTGGATTAAAGTCAAAAAGCAACAGACAGATCATACCATGCCAATCTTCATGATGCAGTAGATTAAAGTTTAAAAAGCAACAAACGGATCATACCATGCCAATCTTCATGATGCAGTAGATTAAAGTTAAAAAGCAACAGATAGATCATACCATGCCAATCTTCATGATGCAATTGATTAAAGTTAAAAAGCAACAGATAGATCATACCATGCCAATCTTCATGATGCAATAGATTAAAGTTTAAAAAGCAACAGACGGATCATACGAGGCCAATCTTCATGATGCAGTAGATTAAAGTTAAAAAGCAACAGACAGATCATACCATGCCAATCTTCATGATGTGGTAGATTAAAGTTTAAAAAGCAACAGACAGATCATACCAGGCAAATCTTCATGATGCAGTAGATTAAAGTTAAAAAGCAACAGATAGATCATACCATGCCAATCTTCATGATGCAATTGATTAAGGTTAAAAAGCAACAGATAGATCATACCATGCCAATCTTCATGATGCAATAGATTAAAGTTAAAACAGCAGATGGATCATACCATGCCAATCTTCATGATGCAGTAGCTTAAAGTTTAAAAATCAACAGACGGATCATACCATGCCAATCTTCATGATGCGGTAGATTAAAGTTTAAAAAGCAACAGATAGATCATTCCATGCCAATCTTCATGATGAAGTAGAATAAGTTTAAAAAGCAACAGATGGATCATACCATGCCAATCTTCATGATGCAGTAGATTAAAGTTTAAAAAGCAACATATAGATCATACCATGCCAATCTTCATGATGCGGTAGATTGAAGTCAAAAAGCAACAGACAGATCATACCATGCCAATCTTCATGATGCAGTAGATTAAAGTCAAAAAGCAACAAACAGATCATACCATGCCAATCTTCATGATGTGGTGGATTAAAGTCAAAAAGCAACAGACAGATCATACCATGCCAATCTTCATGATGCAGTAGATTAAAGTTTAAAAAGCAACAGACGGATAATACCATGCCAATCTTCATGATGCAGTAGATTAAAGTTAAAAAGCAACAGATAGATCATACCATGCCAATCTTCATGATATGGTAGATTAAAGTTTAAAAAGCAACAGACGGATCGGATCATACCATGCCAATCTTCATGATGTGGTAGATTAAAGTTAAAAAGCAACAGACAGATCATACCATGCCAATCTTCATGATGTGGTAGATTAAAGTTTAAATAGCAACAGACAGATCATACCAGGCAAATCTTCATGATGCAGTAGATTAAAGTTAAAAAGCAACAGATAGATCATACCATGCCAATCTTCATGATGAAGTAGAATAAAGTTTAAAAAGCAGCAGATGGATCATACCATGCCAATCTTCATGATGCAGTAGATTAAAGTTTAAAAAGCAACAGATAGATCATACCATGCCAATCTTCATGATGCGGTAGATTAAAGTCAAAAAGCAACAGACAGATCATACCATGCCAATCTTCATGATGCAGTAGATTAAAGTCAAAAAGCAACAGACAGATCATACCATGCCAATCTTCATGATGCAGTACATTAAAGTTTAAAAAGCAACAGATAGATCATACCATGCCAATCTTCATGATGCAGTAGATTAAAGTTAAAAAGCAACAGACAGATCATACCAGGCCAATCTTCATGATGCGGTAGATTAAAGTCAAAAAGCAACAGACAGATCATACCATGCCAATCTTCATGATGCGGTAGATTAAAGTCAAAAAGCAACAGACAGATCATACCATGCCAATCTTCATGATGCGGTAGATTAAAGTCGAAAAGCAACAGACAGATCATACCATGCCAATCTTCATGATGCAGTAGATTAAAGTTTAAAAAGCAACAGATAGATCATACCATGCCAATCTTCATGATGCGGTAGATTGAAGTTTAAAAAGCAACAGATAGCTCATACCATGCCAATCTTCATGATGCAGTAGATTAAAGTCAAAAAGCAACAGACAGATCATACCATGCCAATCTTAATGATGCGGTGGATTAAAGTTTAAAAAGCAACAGACGGATCATACCATGCCAATCTTCATGATGTGGTAGATTAAAGTTAAAAAGCAACAGATAGATCATACCATGCCAATCTTCATGATGCAATAGATTAAAGTTAAAAAGCAACAGACAGATCATACCATGCCAATCTTCATGATGTGGTAGATTAAAGTTAAAAAGCAACAGATAGATCATACCATGCCAATCTTCATGATGCAATAGATTAAAGTTAAAAAGCAACAGACAGATCATACCATGCCAATCTTCATGATGTGGTAGATTAAAGTTAAAAAGCAACAGATAGATCATACCATGCCAATCTTCATGTTGCGGTAGATTAAAGTTAAAAAGCAACAGATAGATAATACCATGCCAATCTTCATGATGCGGTAGAATAAAGTTTAAAAAGCAACAGACGGATCATACCAGGCCAATCTTCATGATGCAGTAGATTAAAGTTTAAAAAGCAACAGACGGATCATACCATGCCAATCTTCATGATGTGGTAGATTAAAGTTAAAAGGCAACAGATGGATCATACCAGGCAAATCTTCATGATGCGGTAGATTAAAGTTAAAAAACAACAGACAGATCATACCATGCCAATCTTCATGATGTGGTAGATTAAAGTTAAAAAGCAACACATGGATCATACCATGCCAATCTTCATGATGTGGTAGATTAAAGTTAAAAGGCAACAGATGGATCATACCAGGCAAATCTTCATGATGCAGTAGATTAAAGTTAAAAAGCAACAGACAGATCATACCAGGCCAATCTTCATGATGTGGTAGATTAAAGTTAAAAAGCAACAGACGGATCATACCAGGCCAATCTTCATGGTGCAGTAGAATAAAGTTAAAAATAAACAGACAGATGCCAATCCAATGCCAATCTTCATGATGCGGTAGAATAAAGTTTAAAAAGCAACAGACAGATCATACCATGCCAATCTTCATGTTGTGGTAGATTAAAGTTAAAAAGCAACAGACAGATCATACCAGGCCAATCTTCATGATGCGGTAGATTAGAGTTAAAAAGCAACAGACGGATCATACCATGCCAATCTTCATGATGTGGTAGATTAAAGTTAAAAAGCAACAGATAGATCATACCATGCCAATCTTCATGATGTGGTAGATTAAAGTTAAAAAGCAACAGATAGATAATACCATGCCAATCTTCATGATGCGGTAGAATAAAGTTTAAAAAGCAACAGACGGATCATACCAGGCCAATCTTCATGATGGAGTAAATTAAAGTTTAAAAAGCAACAGACGGATCATACCATGCCAATCTTCATGATGTGGTAGATTAAAGTTTAAAAAGCAACAGATAAATCATACCAGGCCAATCTTCATGATGCAGTAGAATAAAGTTTAAAAGAAACAGACAGATCATACCATGCCAATCTTCATGATGCAATAGAATAAAGTTAAAAAAGGAACAGATGGATCATACCAGGCCAATCTTCATGATGCAGTAGATTAAAGTTTAAAAAGCAACAGACGGATCATACCATGCCAATCTTCATGATGCGGTAGATTAAAGTTAAAAAGCAACAGGCAGATCATACCAGGCCAATCTTCATGATACGGTCGATTAAAGTTAAAAAGCAACAGATGGATCATACCAGGCAAATCTTCATGATGCGGTAGATTAAAGTTAAAAAGCAACAGACAGATCATACCATGCCAATCTTCATGATGTGGTTGATTAAAGTTCAAAAGCAACAGACAGATCATACCATGCCAATCTTCATGATGTGGTAGATTGAAGTTAAAAAGCAACAGACGGATCATACCAGGCCAATCTTCATGATGTGGTAGATTAAAGTTAAAAAGCAACAGACAGATCATACCAGGCCAATCTTCATGATGTGGTAGATTAAAGTTAAAAAGCAACAGACAGATCATACCATGCCAATCTTCATGATGCGGTAGATTAAAGTTAAAAAGCAACAGACAGATCATACCATGCCAATCTTCATGATGTGGTAGATTAAAGTTAAAAAGCAACAGACGGATCATACCATGCCAATCTTCATGATGCTGTAGATTAAAGTTAAAAAGCAACATACAGATCATACCATGCCAATCTTCATGATGCAGTAGATTAAAGTTAAAAAGCAACAGGCAGCTCATACCAGGCCCATCTTCATGATGTGGTAGATTAAAGTTTAAAAAGCAACAGATAGATCATACCAGGCCAATCTTCATGATGCAGTAGAATAAAGTTAAAAAGCAACAGGCAGATCATACCAGGCCAATCTTCATGATACGGTCGATTAAAGTTAAAAAGCAACAGACGGATCATACCATGCCAATCTTCATGATGTGGTAGATTGAAGTTTAAAAGCAACAGACAGATCATACCATGCCAATCTTCATGATGCAGTAGATTAAAGTTTAAAAAGCAACAGACGGATCATACCATGCCAATCTTCATGATGCAGTAGATTAAAGTTAAAAAGCAACAGATAGATCATACCATGCCAATCTTCATGATGTGGTAGATTAAAGTTTAAAAAGCAACAGACGGATCATACCATGCCAATCTTCATGATGTGGTACATTAAAGTTTAAAAAGCAACAGACGGATCATACCAGGCCAATCTTCATGATGCAGTAGATTAAAGTTAAAAAGCAACAGACAGATCATACCATGCCAATCTTCATGATGTGGTAGATTAAAGCTAAAAAGCAACAGACGGATCATACCAGGCCAATCTTCATGATGCAGTAGATTAAAGTTAAAAAGCAACAGACAGATCATACCAGGCCAATCTTCATGATGTGGTAGATTAAAGCTAAAAAAGCAACAGACGGTTCATACCAGGCCAATCTTCATGATGCAGTAGATTAAAGTTAAAAAGCCACAGACAGATCATACCATGCCAATCTTCAAAATGTGGTCGATTAAAGTTTAAAAAGCAACAGACAGATCATACCAGGCAAATCTTCATGATGCAGTAGATTAAAGTTAAAAAGCAACAGATAGATCATACCATGCCAATCTTCATGATGCAATAGATTAAAGTTAAAACAGCAACAGATAGATCATACCATGCCAATCTTCATGATGCAATAGATTAAAGTTAAAACAGCAGACGGATCATACCATGCCAATCTTCATGATGCAGTAGCTTAAAGTTAAAAAGCAACAGACGGATCATACCATGTCAATCTTCATGATGCAATAGATTAAAGTTAAAACAGCAGATAGATCATACCAGGCCAATCTTCATGATGCAGTAGCTTAAAGTTAAAAAGCAACAGACGGATCATACCATGCCAATCTTCATGATGCAGTAGATTAAAGTTTAAAAATCAACAGACGGATCATACCATGCCAATCTTCATGATGCGGTGGATTAAAGTCAAAAAGCAACAGACAGATCATACCATGCCAATCTTCATGATGCAGTAGATTAAAGTTTAAAAAGCAACAAACGGATCATACCATGCCAATCTTCATGATGCAGTAGATTAAAGTTAAAAAGCAACAGATAGATCATACCAGGCCAATCTTCATGATGAAGTAGAATAAAGTTAAAAAAGCAACAGATGGATCATACCATGCCAATCTTCATGATGCAGTCGATTAAAGTTTAAAAAGCAACAGACGGATCATACCATGCCAATCTTCATGATGAAGTAGAATAAAGTTAAAAAAGCAACAGATGGATCATACCATGCCAATCTTCATAATGCAGTAGATTAAAGTTAAAAAGCAACAGATAGATCAGACCATGCCAATCTTCATGATGTGGTAGATTAAAGTTTAAAAAGCAACAGACGGATCATACCATGCCAATCTTCATGATGTGGTAGATTAAAGTTTAAAAAGCAACAGACAGATCATACCAGGCAAATCTTCATGATGCAGTAGATTAAAGTTAAAAAGCAACAGATAGATCATACCATGCCAATCTTCATGATGAAGTAGAATAAAGTTTAAAAAGCAACAGATGGATCATACCATGCCAATCTTCATGATGCAGTAGATTAAAGTTTAAAAAGCAACAGATAGATCATACCATGCCAATCTTCATGATGCGGTAGATTAAAGTCAAAAAGCAACAGACAGATCATACCATGCCAATCTTCATGATGCAGTAGATTAAAGTCAAAAAGCAACAGACAGTTCATACCATGCCAATCTTCATGATGCAGTAGATTAAAGTCAAAAAGCAACAGACAGATCATACCATGCCAATCTTCATGATGCAGTAGATTAAAGTTAAAAAGCAACAGACAGTTCATACCAGGCCAATCTTCATGATGCGGTAGATTAAAGTCAAAAAGCAACAGACAGATCATACCATGCCAATCTTCATGTTGCAGTAGATTAAAGTTAAAAAGCAACAGACGGATCATACCATGCCAATCTTCATGATGTGGTAGAATAAAGTTAAAAAGCAACAGACAGATCATACCATGCCAATCTTCATGATGCAGTAGATTAAAGTCAAAAAGCAACAGATAGATCATACCATGCCAATCTTCATGATGCAGTAGATTAAAGTTTAAAAAGCAACAGACAGATCATACCATGCCAATCTTCATGATGCAGTAGATTAAAGTCAAAAAGCAACAGACGGATCATACCAGGCCAATCTTCATGATGTGGTAGATTAAAGCTAAAAAAGCAACAGACGGTTCATACCATGCCAATCTTCAAAATGTGGTCGATTAAAGTTTAAAAAGCAACAGACAGATCATACCAGGCAAATCTTCATGATGCAGTAGATTAAAGTTAAAAAGCAACAGATAGATCATACCATGCCAATCTTCATGATGCAATAGATTAAAGTTAAAACAGCAACAGATAGATCATACCATGCCAATCTTCATGATGCAATAGATTAAAGTTAAAACAGCAGACGGACCATACCATGCCAATCTTCATGATGCAGTAGCTTAAAGTTAAAAAAGCAACAGACGGAAAATACCATGCCAATCTTCATGATGCAATAGATTAAAGTTAAAAAGCAACAGATAGATCATACCATGCCAATCTTCATGATGCAATAGATTAAAGTTAAAACAGCAGACGGATCATACCATGCCAATCTTCATGATGCAGTAGCTTAAAGTTAAAAAGCAACAGACGGATCATACCATGTCAATCTTCATGATGCAATAGATTAAAGTTAAAACAGCAGATAGATCATACCAGGCCCATCTTCATGATGCAGTAGCTTAAAGTTAAAAAGCAACAGACGGATCATACCATGCCAATCTTCATGATGCAGTAGATTAAAGTTTAAAAATCAACAGACGGATCATACCATGTCAATCTTCATGATGCAATAGATTAAAGTTAAAACAGCAGATAGATCATACCAGGCCCATCTTCATGATGCAGTAGCTTAAAGTTAAAAAGCAACAGATAGATCATACCATGCCAATCTTCATGATGCAGTAGCTTAAAGTTAAAAAGCAACAGACGGATCATACCATGCCAATCTTCATGATGCAGTAGCTTAAAGTTAAAAAGCAACAGACGGATCATACCATGCCAATCTTCATGATGCAGTAGATTAAAGTTTAAAAATCAACAGACGGATCATACCATGCCAATCTTCATGATGCGGTGGATTAAAGTCAAAAAGCAACAGACAGATCATACCATGCCAATCTTCATGATGCAGTAGATTAAAGTTTAAAAAGCAACAAACGGATCATACCATGCCAATCTTCATGATGCAGTAGATTAAAGTTAAAAAGCAACAGATAGATCATACCATGCCAATCTTCATGATGCAATTGATTAAAGTTAAAAAGCAACAGATAGATCATACCATGCCAATCTTCATGATGCAATAGATTAAAGTTTAAAAAGCAACAGACGGATCATACGAGGCCAATCTTCATGATGCAGTAGATTAAAGTTAAAAAGCAACAGACAGATCATACCATGCCAATCTTCATGATGTGGTAGATTAAAGTTTAAAAAGCAACAGACAGATCATACCAGGCAAATCTTCATGATGCAGTAGATTAAAGTTAAAAAGCAACAGATAGATCATACCATGCCAATCTTCATGATGCAATTGATTAAGGTTAAAAAGCAACAGATAGATCATACCATGCCAATCTTCATGATGCAATAGATTAAAGTTAAAACAGCAGATGGATCATACCATGCCAATCTTCATGATGCAGTAGCTTAAAGTTTAAAAATCAACAGACGGATCATACCATGCCAATCTTCATGATGCGGTAGATTAAAGTTTAAAAAGCAACAGATAGATCATTCCATGCCAATCTTCATGATGAAGTAGAATAAGTTTAAAAAGCAACAGATGGATCATACCATGCCAATCTTCATGATGCAGTAGATTAAAGTTTAAAAAGCAACATATAGATCATACCATGCCAATCTTCATGATGCGGTAGATTGAAGTCAAAAAGCAACAGACAGATCATACCATGCCAATCTTCATGATGCAGTAGATTAAAGTCAAAAAGCAACAAACAGATCATACCATGCCAATCTTCATGATGTGGTGGATTAAAGTCAAAAAGCAACAGACAGATCATACCATGCCAATCTTCATGATGCAGTAGATTAAAGTTTAAAAAGCAACAGACGGATAATACCATGCCAATCTTCATGATGCAGTAGATTAAAGTTAAAAAGCAACAGATAGATCATACCATGCCAATCTTCATGATATGGTAGATTAAAGTTTAAAAAGCAACAGACGGATCGGATCATACCATGCCAATCTTCATGATGTGGTAGATTAAAGTTAAAAAGCAACAGACAGATCATACCATGCCAATCTTCATGATGTGGTAGATTAAAGTTTAAATAGCAACAGACAGATCATACCAGGCAAATCTTCATGATGCAGTAGATTAAAGTTAAAAAGCAACAGATAGATCATACCATGCCAATCTTCATGATGAAGTAGAATAAAGTTTAAAAAGCAGCAGATGGATCATACCATGCCAATCTTCATGATGCAGTAGATTAAAGTTTAAAAAGCAACAGATAGATCATACCATGCCAATCTTCATGATGCGGTAGATTAAAGTCAAAAAGCAACAGACAGATCATACCATGCCAATCTTCATGATGCAGTAGATTAAAGTCAAAAAGCAACAGACAGATCATACCATGCCAATCTTCATGATGCAGTACATTAAAGTTTAAAAAGCAACAGATAGATCATACCATGCCAATCTTCATGATGCAGTAGATTAAAGTTAAAAAGCAACAGACAGATCATACCAGGCCAATCTTCATGATGCGGTAGATTAAAGTCAAAAAGCAACAGACAGATCATACCATGCCAATCTTCATGATGCGGTAGATTAAAGTCAAAAAGCAACAGACAGATCATACCATGCCAATCTTCATGATGCGGTAGATTAAAGTCGAAAAGCAACAGACAGATCATACCATGCCAATCTTCATGATGCAGTAGATTAAAGTTTAAAAAGCAACAGATAGATCATACCATGCCAATCTTCATGATGCGGTAGATTGAAGTTTAAAAAGCAACAGATAGCTCATACCATGCCAATCTTCATGATGCAGTAGATTAAAGTCAAAAAGCAACAGACAGATCATACCATGCCAATCTTAATGATGCGGTGGATTAAAGTTTAAAAAGCAACAGACGGATCATACCATGCCAATCTTCATGATGTGGTAGATTAAAGTTAAAAAGCAACAGATAGATCATACCATGCCAATCTTCATGATGCAATAGATTAAAGTTAAAAAGCAACAGACAGATCATACCATGCCAATCTTCATGATGTGGTAGATTAAAGTTAAAAAGCAACAGATAGATCATACCATGCCAATCTTCATGATGCAATAGATTAAAGTTAAAAAGCAACAGACAGATCATACCATGCCAATCTTCATGATGTGGTAGATTAAAGTTAAAAAGCAACAGATAGATCATACCATGCCAATCTTCATGTTGCGGTAGATTAAAGTTAAAAAGCAACAGATAGATAATACCATGCCAATCTTCATGATGCGGTAGAATAAAGTTTAAAAAGCAACAGACGGATCATACCAGGCCAATCTTCATGATGCAGTAGATTAAAGTTTAAAAAGCAACAGACGGATCATACCATGCCAATCTTCATGATGCGGTAGATTAAAGTTAAAAAGCAATAGGCAGATCATACCAGGCCCATCTTCATGATGTGGTAGCTTAAAGTTTAAAAAGCAACAGATAGATCATACCAGGCCAATCTTCATGATGCAGTAGAATAAAGTTAAAAAGCAACAGGCAGATCATACCAGGCCAATCTTCATGATACGGTCGATTAAAGTTAAAAAGCAACAGATGGATCATACCATGCCAATCTTCATGATGTGGTAGATTAAAGTTAAAAAGCAACAGATGGATCATACCAGGCAAATCTTCATGATGCGGTAGATTAAAGTTAAAAAGCAACAGATGGATCATACCATGCAAATCTTCATGATGCGGTAGATTAAAGTTAAAAAGCAACAGACAGATCATACCATGCCAATCTTCATGTTGCGGTAGATTAAAGTTAAAAAGCAACAGACAGATCATACCATGCCAATCTTCATGATGCGGTAGATTAAAGTTAAAAAGCAACAGACGGATCATACCATGCCAATCTTCATGATGTGGTAGATTAAAGTTAAAAAGCAACAGATAGATAATACCATGCCAATCTTCATGATGCGGTAGAATAAAGTTTAAAAAGCAACAGACGGATCATACCAGGCCAATCTTCATGATGCAGTAGATTAAAGTTTAAAAAGCAACAGACGGATCATACCATGCCAATCTTCATGATGCGGTAGATTAAAGTTAAAAAGCAATAGGCAGATCATACCAGGCCCATCTTCATGATGTGGTAGCTTAAAGTTTAAAAAGCAACAGATAGATCATACCAGGCCAATCTTCATGATGCAGTAGAATAAAGTTAAAAAGCAACAGGCAGTTCATACCAGGCCAATCTTCATGATACGGTCGATTAAAGTTAAAAAGCAACAGACGGATCATACCATGCCAATCTTCATGATGTGGTAGATTAAAGTTAAAAAGCAACAGATGGATCATACCAGGCAAATCTTCATGATGCGGTAGATTAAAGTTAAAAAGCAACAGATGGATCATACCATGCAAATCTTCATGATGCGGTAGATTAAAGTTAAAAAGCAACAGACAGATCATACCATGCCAATCTTCATGATGTGGTCGATTAAAGTTCAAAAGCAACAGATGGATCATACCATGCAAATCTTCATGATGCGGTAGATTAAAGTTAAAAAGCAACAGACAGATCATACCATGCCAATCTTCATGATGTGGTCGATTAAAGTTCAAAAGCAACAGATGGATCATACCATGCAAATCTTCATGATGCGGTAGATTAAAGTTAAAAAGCAACAGACAGATCATACCATGCCAATCTTCATGATGTGGTCGATTAAAGTTCAAAAGCAACAGATGGATCATACCATGCCAATCTTCATGATGTGGTCGATTTAAGTTCAAAAGCAACAGACAGATCATACCATGCCAATCTTCATGATGTGGTAGATTGAAGTTAAAAAGCAACAGACGGATCATACCAGGCCAATCTTCATGATGTGGTAGATTAAAGTTAAAGTAGACTTCATGATGTGGTGTGAGATCTCGCGAGATCTTGGAGACGGCGGCAGGGATTTTCGAAGCTCCACACGGTCTCCACGTTTTTCGAAGTTAAGTCTGTTCACAATTGTATTTTGTCGAAACTGTATTTATCTTTCGGTGTGTGAAGTTATTGTGTGCAACTTTGGTTGTTTCTCGGTGTTTATCTTTCATAAATTGATCGTCTGTTTGCCGTGTCGTGTCTTGAGGCCTTGTACAGTGTGCACTGTACAACCTTGAGGCTTTGTTTTTCTCAGCGGTCCGTCCTTTGTGATCCAATAACTTTCGTTCTCTGTATCCCCAGTCTTTTCACCCATAGCCTACTTCCTTGTGTAAATCTCAACTAAAAAAAAAAAAAAAAAAAAAAAAAAAAAAACACATTTCCTTCTCTGTTCTCATTCGTTTATTCATTCTTATTCGTTCGTTCGTTCTTCGACCACGTGTTTCTCCCCCATTTCCCCAGATAGTTTTCACTCATTAACCTTCAATGTTTACACTTTCCCCTCAAGTTATGTATTCCGTCATATTTTATAACACCTTTTTCTTCTTCTTCTTTAAAAGGCTGCTTTCGACTTGCTCACCAAATCAATTCATCCCAAAAAAAATATGCATCTCCTATAGTGCCTTTTTTCTACATTCCCTAAACTCTCCTGCACTCCATCCTCCATCCAGCGTCCTTAAACGTATTTTTAACTCGAAGGTCACAAGAAACTCATTTTGCAATAAATGTTCGTTTCCCATAAATCGTACACTTTCAAAAATCCAATCTCACCCCTCCCCTCCAAATCTTCCCCATAACCCCTCCCCTCCAAATCTTCCCCATCACCCCTCCCCTCCAAATCTTCCCCATCACCCATCCCTTTCAAATCTCCCCCCTTGCCTCCTCCCTCCTAAACTACCCCCTCACCCCTCCCCGCCAAGACGCCCCCTCGCCCCTCCCCTCCTAGACTCCTGCCTCACCCCTCCCCTCCAAATCTCCCCCATATCCCATCCCTTTCAAATCCCTCCCCTTGTCCCTTCCCTCCCAAACTCCCCCCTCACCCCTCCCCTTCAAATCTCCCCATCCTCATTGCTTCTCAATTTCCCCCCTCTCACTCCCCCTCCTCAAAGCGTCCTCTCCGCTTCTTCCCCCTTCAAACTCTCACCTCCATCTCCCCCAACCTTCTGCCTCGCTCTTCCCCCTCCTCAAATAACACCTCATTGTGGCTCACCCAATCACCATCAAACCTTTTGTCCGCCCCATCCTTCCCTTTCTCCGAGCTATTCTGAAATCTCTGACACACCTTCAACAGCTCTCCCTACCTCTTCCACCTCTTCCACATCTTACCCCACCCCTCCTCCCCCCTGTTCTGTATCTGATGCTCCCCCTTCCTCTTCATTAACGGTATGGACCTCAAACATCCGGGGCCTTCGTTCAAACTTAACTGATCTCTCCATACAGGTTGCTTCTGTCAAACCAGACGTGATCTGCTTAACAGAAACTTTCCTCCTTTATGATGTCTCTGATTCCATAGTATCTCTCCCGGGCTACTCCCTCCTCCGGTATGATAGACCTGAGCCTCGTCCTGGAGGCGGGGTTGCTATCTTTATCAAAAACTCTCTTCCTCACTCGCCCTGCACTGCACTCTCTCCACCTCACCCCCAGGAATACCTCTGGCTACGGCTTCCCCTTCGCTCCCACCTCTTGTTCATATGTGTGTTGTACCATCCACCAAACAGTGATGACTCCATCTACATCTCGCTGTCTGATGATATGGACCAACTTCTATCTACTCATCCCAACTCTCTCTTCCTCATATGTGGTGATTTCAACTGTCATCATGCCAGTTGGCTGGGTGTGGGTACCTCTCTCACCAGCCATGGCTCCTCAGCAAAGGACTTCTGCGACTCACTGGGACTGACACAATCTGTCAATTTCCCGACCCGGATCTCAGTCAACGGAACATCTTCTCTTCTGGACTTGGTTATGACTAACTTCCCTGAAAATGTCTGCTGTTCTTCTTCTGCTCCGATCGGATCATCTGATCATGTCCTTGTTAAAGTGGACATCTCTCTGACCATCCTCAGGGAGCCTGCTCAGCGTCGACGAGTCTGGCATTTCACTCAGGCCAACTGGCACGGTCTTCAAGCAGCCATCAATCATCTGGGCTGGTCTCCCATCTCTACCACCTCTGACATCAACTCATCCTGGGAATTCTTCCAAAGTAAATTGCTCTCTCTCATGCACAGATTTATCCCATCTCGTCTTCAGTTGTCATACCCTTCCTCCCGTCCATGGTACACGGAATCTTGTGGTGAGGCTGTTGCCCAGAAACAACTTGCCTTCGTCTCCTGGAAAGCAAATCCAACGGAAGGAAATCTCATTTCCTTTCACAAAGCCCGAAACAAGTGTGTGTCCACCCTCAGGAGAGCCAGGAAACAATATCTCTCCGTTCTCAAGACCGAACTCTCTTATCTGTCTCCCTCTTCCAAATCCTGGTGGCGTCTGGTCAAATCCGTTTCTGGTGTTTGTTCCCCCTCCATCCCCTCCCTTACCTCAAACGGCTACACAGCTGACTCCGCACGTGAAAAAGCTGAATGCCTCAACTCTGTGTTTGCCTCTAAATCTTGTGTCCCAAACCCATCCCTCTCTGTACCCACCATACCCAGTCGTACCCTGCTGCTCCTGGACTCCGTGTCCTTTCCTCCTGACAAGGTGGAAAAGTTTCTGTCAACCCTCGACTCTGATTCTGCAACTGGACCCGACGGCATCAGCCCACGGGTCCTAAAATCCTGCTCTGCTGCTCTATCTCACCCTCTCTCTGTTCTCTTCACCCTCTCTTTTGCTCAAGGTCAACTGCCATCTGCTTGGAAATCAGCCAACATCACCGCTTTGCACAAAAAAGGTGCAAAAACAGATCCTAGCAACTACAGACCAATCAGCCTTCTCCCAATTATCAGCAAAGGCATGGAATCCATCATTGCTTCGGATATGAAATCTTTCCTCTTCTCCAATGGCTTGATCTCTGATCATCAATTTGGTTTCAGACCAGGTCACTCTACTCTGGACATGCTGCTTCTGCTGTCTCAACAATGGATGGAGGTCCTCAATGCCAAACAGGAAATTAGAGCTGTCTCCCTCGACATATCACGTGCCTTCGACACGGTCTGGCACCCCGCTCTGCTCACCAAACTCTCCTCCTTTGGTATCCATGGAAATCTCCACGCATGGCTGGCGGACTTCCTCTCTAGTCGTCGTCAACGTGTGGCCCTGAATGGGTTTCTCTCATCTCCTCTTCCTGTTCAGGCTGGAGTTCCCCAAGGCAGTGTTCTGGGCCCCGTGCTTTTTCTGGTCTTCATCAATGATCTCTCTGACTCTCTCGAAAATCCTCTCTATCTCTTTGCTGATGACTCCACTCTCTGCCGCTCCATTCCTCTTCCCTCAGATCGGCAGTCTGCTGCCTCCTCACTCTCTGAAGACCTGGACAAAATCACAGACTGGTCAAACAAGTGGAACATGTCTTTCAATCCTGACAAATCTCACACTCTTACTATGTCTCTCTGAAAAGATCGACTGGACAACCCTCCCATCTACTTTCTCAACAATCCTCTCCAAGAAGTTCTGTCGCTCAAGATTTTGGGTCTCACTATCTGCCATGATCTTTCTTGGGAAAACCACATTTCCAAGCTGGCCTCCAAAGCCAGTCGCCGACTGGGCATCCTCCGTCGTGCCAAGTCCTTCCTCGGCACACCTGAGCTCCTCACCACATACAAGGCTTTCATCCGCAGCTCAATGGAATACTGTTCTCCCCTATGGGCCAGTGCTCCTGCCTCACACCTAGCTCGGCTTCACGCTGTTGAAACCAAAGCTTTCAGAATTATTGGAATCTCCCGTGATGAAGCTATCTCTGAGGGCCTTTCACTCACTCACCGCAGGCAGGTAGGTGGTCTTTCTGTCTTCTACCGACTCCTCTCCGGCCTTGCACCCCCAGCTCTCTCTGTGCTCTGTCCCCCAAATATTCCTACAGGTCGCACAAGATCTGCCAGCAACCCTCTGATGGTTAAACTGCCGAAATCTCGGCTCTCTGCTCACCTTCACTCTTTCATTCCTCTTTTCTCCCGCCTCTGGAACAAACTCCCTCACTCCCTTCAATCCCACTCCTCCCTCCAGGTCTTTAAAACAGCTGTTCACCACCATCTCTTATCTTCCCCCATCCAAAACCTTGATCTTTTCTACCCCCG
This sequence comes from Myxine glutinosa, assembly GCF_964187855.1. NCBI lineage: Eukaryota > Metazoa > Chordata > Myxini > Myxiniformes > Myxinidae > Myxine > Myxine glutinosa. The sequence goes on along the minus strand of NC_136263.1, from coordinate 5,113,353 downwards.
CTAATTCACCCCAGATCCACCTTGTTTGAAATTCCAACCTCTTTCCTGGAAGTCCTGGCAGTGTCCATATGTTTTATACCTCTCCCACCGCCCCCTTCCCATGCCCCCCCCCCAAAGCCCTCGCCCTCTCTCAGATCTCTCCATGTCTCCATGTCTCTCGGTCCCTGCTCTCAAATGTTGTGTTTGTGTCCTTCCCCCTCTCTCCCCATCTTGTCTACCGCTCCCGATGTTATATGTTTCATGTGTCGGTTTGTCTTTCTGTGTGATTAATGTTCGCTCTTTCACGAGCCTCGATCTTGTATACAAAAAAAAAAAAAAAAAAAAAAAAAAAAAAAAGTTAAAAAGCAACAGACAGATCATTCCAGGCCAATCTTCATGATGCGGTAGATTAAAGTTAAAAAGCAACAGACAGATCATACCATGCCAATCTTCATGATGCTGTAGATTAAAGTTAAAAAGCAACAGACAGATCATACCATGCCAATCTTCATGATGTGGTAGAGTAAAGTTTAAAAGCAACAGACGCATCATACCATGCCAATCTTCATGATGCGGTAGATTAAAGTTAAAAAGCAACAGGCAGATCATACCAGGCCCATCTTCATGATGCAGTAGATTAAAGTCAAAAAGCAACAGGCAGATCATACCAGGCCAATCTTCATGATGCAGTAGAATAAAGTTAAAAAGCAACAGGCAGATCATACCATGCCAATCTTCATGATGTGGTCGATTAAAGTTCAAAAGCAACAGACAGATCATACCATGCCAATCTTCATGATGTGGTAGATTGAAGTTAAAAAGCAACAGACAGCTCATACCATGCCAATCTTCATGATGCAATAGATTAAAGTTAAAACAGCAACAGATATATCATACCATGCCAATCTTCATGATGCAATAGATTAAAGTTTAAAAAGCAACAGACGGATCATACGAGGCCAATCTTCATGATGCAGTAGATTAAAGTTAAAAAGCAACAGACAGATCATACCATGCCAATCTTCATGATGCAGTAGCTTAAAGTTTAAAAATCAACAGACGGATCATACCATGCCAATCTTCATGCTGCGGTAGATTAAAGTTTAAAAAGCAACAGATAGATCATACCATGCCAGTCTTCATGATGAAGTAGAATAAAGTTTAAAAAGCAACAGATGGATCATACCATGCCAATCTTCATGATGCAGTAGATTAAAGTTTAAAAAGCAACATATAGATCATACCATGCCAATCTTCATGATGCGGTAGATTGAAGTCAAAAAGCAACAGACAGATCATACCATGCCAATCTTCATGATGCAGTAGATTAAAGTCAAAAAGCAACAGACAGATCATACCATGCCAATCTTCATGATGCGGTGGATTAAAGTCAAAAAGCAACAGACAGATCATACCATGCCAATCTTCATGATGCAGTAGATTAAAGTTTAAAAAGCAACAGACGGATCATACCATGCCAATCTTCATGATGCAGTAGATTAAAGTTAAAAAGCAACAGATAGATCATACCATGCCAATCTTCATGATGTGGTAGATTAAAGTTTAAAAAGCAACAGACGGATCATACCAGGCCAATCTTCATGATGCAGTAGATTAAAGTTAAAAAGCAACAGACAGATCATACCATGCCAATCTTCATGATGTGGCAGATTAAAGTTTAAAAAGCAACAGACAGATCATACCAGGCAAATCTTCATGATGCAGTAGATTAAAGTTAAAAAGCAACAGATAGATCATACCATGCCAATCTTCATGATGAAGTAGAATAAAGTTTAAAAAGCAACAGATGGATCATACCATGCCAATCTTCATGATGCAGTAGATTAAAGTTTAAAAAGCAACAGATAGATCATACCATGCCAATCTTCATGATGCGGTAGATTAAAGTCAAAAAGCAACAGACAGATCATACCATGCCAATCTTCATGATGCAGTAGATTAAAGTCAAAAAGCAACAGACAGATCATACCATGCCAATCTTCATGATGCAGTAGATTAAAGTTTAAAAAGCAACAGATAGATCATACCATGCCAATCTTCATGATGCAGTAGATTAAAGTTAAAAAGCAACAGACAGATCATACCAGGCCAATCTTCATGATGCGGTAGATTAAAGTTAAAAAGCAACAGACGGATCATACCATGCCAATTTTCATGATGTGGTAGAATAAAGTTAAAAAGCAACAGATAGATCATACCATGCCAATCTTCATGATGCGGTAGATTAAAGTTAAAAAGCAACAGATAGATAATACCATGCCAATCTTCATGATGCGGTAGAATAAAGTTTAAAAAGCAACAGACAGATCATACCAGGCCAATCTTCATGATGGAGTAGATTAAAGTTGAAAAAGCAACAGACGGATCATACCATGCCAATCTTCATGATGTGGTAGATTAAAGTTTAAAAAGCAACAGATAAATCATACCAGGCCAATCTTCATGGTGCAGTAGAATAAAGTTAAAAATAAACAGACAGATGCCAATCCAATGCCAATCTTCATGATGCGGTAGAATAAAGTTAAAAAAGCAATAGACAGATCATACCATGCCAATCTTCATGATGCGGTAGAATAAAGTTAAAAAAGGAACAGATGGATCATACCAGGCCAATATTCATGATGCAGTAGATTAAAGTTTAAAAAGCAACAGATGGATCATACCATGCCAATCTTCATGATGTGGTAGATTAAAGTTAAAAAGCAACAGGCAGATCATACCAGGCCCATCTTCATGATGTGGTAGATTAAAGTTTAAAAAGCAACAGATAGATCATACCAGGCCAATCTTCATGATGCAGTAGAATAAAGTTAAAAAGAAACAGACAGATCATACCATGCCAATCTTCATGATGTGGTAGATTAAAGTTTAAAAAGCAACAGACAGATCATACCATGCCAATCTTCATGATGTGGTAGATTAAAGTTAAAAAGCAACAGGCAGATCATACCAGGCCAATCTTCATGATGCGGTAGATTAAAGTTAAAAAGCAACAGACAGATCATACCATGCCAATCTTCATGATGTGGTAGATTAAAGTTAAAAAGCAACAGACGGATCATACCATGCCAATCTTCATGATGTGGTAGATTAAAGTTAAAAGGCAACAGATGGATCATACCAGGCAAATCTTCATGATGCGGTAGATTAAAGTTAAAAAACAACAGACAGATCATACCATGCCAATCTTCATGATGTGGTAGATTAAAGTTAAAAAGCAACACATGGATCATACCATGCCAATCTTCATGATGTGGTAGATTAAAGTTAAAAGGCAACAGATGGATCATACCAGGCAAATCTTCATGATGCGGTAGATTAAAGTTAAAAAGCAACAGACAGATCATACCAGGCCAATCTTCATGATGTGGTAGATTAAAGTTAAAAAGCAACAGACGGATCATACCAGGCCAATCTTCATGGTGCAGTAGAATAAAGTTAAAAATAAACAGACAGATGCCAATCCAATGCCAATCTTCATGATGCGGTAGAATAAAGTTTAAAAAGCAACAGACAGATCATACCATGCCAATCTTCATGTTGTGGTAGATTAAAGTTAAAAAGCAACAGACAGATCATACCAGGCCAATCTTCATGATGCGGTAGATTAGAGTTAAAAAGCAACAGACGGATCATACCATGCCAATCTTCATGATGTGGTAGATTAAAGTTAAAAAGCAACAGATAGATCATACCATGCCAATCTTCATGATGTGGTAGATTAAAGTTAAAAAGCAACAGATAGATAATACCATGCCAATCTTCATGATGCGGTAGAATAAAGTTTAAAAAGCAACAGACGGATCATACCAGGCCAATCTTCATGATGGAGTAAATTAAAGTTTAAAAAGCAACAGACGGATCATACCATGCCAATCTTCATGATGTGGTAGATTAAAGTTTAAAAAGCAACAGATAAATCATACCAGGCCAATCTTCATGATGCAGTAGAATAAAGTTTAAAAGAAACAGACAGATCATACCATGCCAATCTTCATGATGCAATAGAATAAAGTTAAAAAAGGAACAGATGGATCATACCAGGCCAATCTTCATGATGCAGTAGATTAAAGTTTAAAAAGCAACAGACGGATCATACCATGCCAATCTTCATGATGCGGTAGATTAAAGTTAAAAAGCAACATGCAGATCATACCAGGCCAATCTTCATGATACGGTCGATTAAAGTTAAAAAGCAACAGATGGATCATACCAGGCAAATCTTCATGATGCGGTAGATTAAAGTTAAAAAGCAACAGACAGATCATACCATGCCAATCTTCATGATGTGGTTGATTAAAGTTCAAAAGCAACAGACAGATCATACCATGCCAATCTTCATGATGTGGTAGATTGAAGTTAAAAAGCAACAGACGGATCATACCAGGCCAATCTTCATGATGTGGTAGATTAAAGTTAAAAAGCAACAGACAGATCATACCAGGCCAATCTTCATGATGTGGTAGATTAAAGTTAAAAAGCAACAGACAGATCATACCATGCCAATCTTCATGATGCGGTAGATTAAAGTTAAAAAGCAACAGACAGATCATACCATGCCAATCTTCATGATGCTGTAGATTAAAGTTAAAAAGCAACATACAGATCATACCATGCCAATCTTCATGATGCAGTAGATTAAAGTTTAAAAAGCAACAGACGGATCATACCATGCCAATCTTCATGATGCGGTAGATTAAAGTTAAAAAGCAACAGGCAGCTCATACCAGGCCCATCTTCATGATGTGGTAGATTAAAGTTTAAAAAGCAACAGATAGATCATACCAGGCCAATCTTCATGATGCAGTAGAATAAAGTTAAAAAGCAACAGGCAGATCATACCAGGCCAATCTTCATGATACGGTCGATTAAAGTTAAAAAGCAACAGACGGATCATACCATGCCAATCTTCATGATGTGGTAGATTGAAGTTAAAAAGCAACAGACAGATCATACCATGCCAATCTTCATGATGCAGTAGATTAAAGTTTAAAAAGCAACAGACGGATCATACCATGCCAATCTTCATGATGCAGTAGATTAAAGTTAAAAAGCAACAGATAGATCATACCATGCCAATCTTCATGATGTGGTAGATTAAAGTTTAAAAAGCAACAGACGGATCATACCATGCCAATCTTCATGATGTGGTACATTAAAGTTTAAAAAGCAACAGACGGATCATACCAGGCCAATCTTCATGATGCAGTAGATTAAAGTTAAAAAGCAACAGACAGATCATACCATGCCAATCTTCATGATGTGGTAGATTAAAGTTTAAAAAGCAACAGACAGATCATACCAGGCAAATCTTCATGATGCAGTAGATTAAAGTTAAAAAGCAACAGATAGATCATACCAGGCCAATCTTCATGATGAAGTAGAATAAAGTTAAAAAAGCAACAGATAGATCATACCATGCCAATCTTCATGATGCAGTCGATTAAAGTTTAAAAAGCAACAGACGGATCATACCATGCCAATCTTCATGATGCAGTAGATTAAAGTTAAAAAGCAACAGATAGATCATACCATGCCAATCTTCATGATGTGGTAGATTAAAGTTTAAAAAGCAACAGACGGTTCATACCATGCCAATCTTCATGATGTGGTAGATTAAAGTTTAAAAAGCAACAGACGGATCATACCAGGCCAATCTTCATGATGCAGTAGAATAAAGTTAAAAAGCAACAGACAGATCATACCATGCCAATCTTCATGATGAAGTAGAATAAAGTTAAAACAGCAACAGATACATCATACCATGCCAATCTTCATGATGTGGTAGATTAAAGTTTAAAAAGCAACAGACAGATCATACCAGGCAAATCTTCATGATGCAGTAGATTAAAGTTAAAAAGCAACAGATAGATCATACCATGCCAATCTTCATGATGAAGTAGAATAAAGTTTAAAAAGCAACAGATGGATCATACCATGCCAATCTTCATGATGCAGTAGATTAAAGTTTAAAAAGCAACAGATAGATCATACCATGCCAATCTTCATGATGCGGTAGATTAAAGTCAAAAAGCAACAGACAGATCATACCATGCCAATCTTCATGATGCAGTAGATTAAAGTCAAAAAGCAACAGACAGTTCATACCATGCCAATCTTCATGATGCAGTAGATTAAAGTTTAAAAAGCAACAGATAGATCATACCATGCCAATCTTCATGATGCAGTAGATTAAAGTTAAAAAGCAACAGACAGTTCATACCAGGCCAATCTTCATGATGCGGTAGATTAAAGTCAAAAAGCAACAGACAGATCATACCATGCCAATCTTCATGTTGCAGTAGATTAATGTTAAAAAGCAACAGACAGTTCATACCAGGCCAATCTTCATGATGCGGTAGATTAAAGTTAAAAAGCAACAGACGGATCATACCATGCCAATCTTCATGATGTGGTAGAATAAAGTTAAAAAGCAACAGACAGATCATACCATGCCAATCTTCATGATGCAGTAGATTAAAGTCAAAAAGCAACAGATAGATCATACCATGCCAATCTTCATGATGCAGTAGATTAAAGTTTAAAAAGCAACAGACAGATCATACCATGCCAATCTTCATGATGCAGTAGATTAAAGTCAAAAAGCAACAGACGGATCATACCAGGCCAATCTTCATGATGTGGTAGATTAAAGCTAAAAAAGCAACAGACGGTTCATACCAGGCCAATCTTCATGATGCAGTAGATTAAAGTTAAAAAGCCACAGACAGATCATACCATGCCAATCTTCAAGATGTGGTAGATTAAAGTTTAAAAAGCAACAGACAGATCATACCAGGCAAATCTTCATGATGCAGTAGATTAAAGTTAAAAAGCAACAGATAGATCATACCATGCCAATCTTCATGATGCAGTAGATTAAAGTTAAAACAGCAACAGATAGATCATACCATGCCAATCTTCATGATGCAATAGATTAAAGTTAAAAAGCAACAGATAGATCATACCATGCCAATCTTCATGATGCAATAGATTAAAGTTAAAACAGCAGACGGACCATACCATGCCAATCTTCATGATGCAGTAGCTTAAAGTTAAAAAAGCAACAGACGGAAAATACCATGCCAATCTTCATGATGCAATAGATTAAAGTTAAAAAGCAACAGATAGATCATACCATGCCAATCTTCATGATGCAATAGATTAAAGTTAAAACAGCAGACGGATCATACCATGCCAATCTTCATGATGCAGTAGCTTAAAGTTAAAAAGCAACAGACGGATCATACCATGCCAATCTTCATGATGCAGTAGATTAAAGTTTAAAAATCAACAGACGGATCATACCATGCCAATCTTCATGATGCGGTGGATTAAAGACAAAAAGCAACAGACAGATCATACCATGCCAATCTTCATGATGCAGTAGATTAAAGTTTAAAAAGCAACAAACGGATCATACCATGCCAATCTTCATGATGCAGTAGATTAAAGTTAAAAAGCAACAGATAGATCATACCATGCCAATCTTCATGATGCAATTGATTAAAGTTAAAAAGCAACAGATAGATCATACCATGCCAATCTTCATGATGCAATAGATTAAAGTTTAAAAAGCAACAGACGGATCATACGAGGCCAATCTTCATGATGCAGTAGATTAAAGTTAAAAAGCAACAGACAGATCATACCATGCCAATCTTCATGATGTTGTAGATTAAAGTTTAAAAAGCAACAGACAGATCATACCAGGCAAATCTTCATGATGCAGTAGATTAAAGTTAAAAAGCAACAGATAGATCATACCATGACAATCTTCATGATGCAATTGATTAAAGTTAAAAAGCAACAGATAGATCATACCATGCCAATCTTCATGATGCAATAGATTAAAGTTAAAACAGCAGATGGATCATACCATGCCAATCTTCATGATGCAGTAGCTTAAAGTTTAAAAATCAACAGACGGATCATACCATGCCAATCTTCATGATGCGGTAGATTAAAGTTTAAAAAGCAACAGATAGATCATTCCATGCCAATCTTCATGATGAAGTAGAATAAGTTTAAAAAGCAACAGATGGATCATACCATGCCAATCTTCATGATGCAGTAGATTAAAGTTTAAAAAGCAACATATAGATCATACCATGCCAATCTTCATGATGCGGTAGATTGAAGTCAAAAAGCAACAGACAGATCATACCATGCCAATCTTCATGATGCAGTAGATTAAAGTCAAAAAGCAACAGACAGATCATACCATGCCAATCTTCATGATGTGGTGGATTAAAGTCAAAAAGCAACAGACAGATCATACCATGCCAATCTTCATGATGCAGTAGATTAAAGTTTAAAAAGCAACAGACGGATAATACCATGCCAATCTTCATGATGCAGTAGATTAAAGTTAAAAAGCAACAGATAGATCATGCCATGCCAATCTTCATGATATGGTAGATTAAAGTTTAAAAAGCAACAGACGGATCATACCATGCCAATCTTCATGATGTGGTAGATTAAAGTTTAAATAGCAACAGACAGATCATACCAGGCAAATCTTCATGATGCAGTAGATTAAAGTTAAAAAGCAACAGATAGATCATACCATGCCAATCTTCATGATGAAGTAGAATAAAGTTTAAAAAGCAGCAGATGGATCATACCATGCCAATCTTCATGATGCAGTAGATTAAAGTTTAAAAAGCAACAGATAGATCATACCATGCCAATCTTCATGATGCGGTAGATTAAAGTCAAAAAGCAACAGACAGATCATACCATGCCAATCTTCATGATGCAGTAGATTAAAGTCAAAAAGCAACAGACAGATCATACCATGCCAATCTTCATGATGCAGTACATTAAAGTTTAAAAAGCAACAGGTAGATCAGACCATGCCAATCTTCATGATGCAGTAGATTAAAGTTAAAAAGCAACAGACAGATCATACCAGGCCAATCTTCATGATGCGGTAGATTAAAGTCAAAAAGCAACAGACAGATCATACCATGCCAATCTTCATGATGCGGTAGATTAAAGTCAAAAAGCAACAGACAGATCATACCATGCCAATCTTCATGATGCGGTAGATTAAAGTCAAAAAGCAACAGACAGATCATACCATGCCAATCTTCATGATGCAGTAGATTAAAGTTTAAAAAGCAACAGATAGATCATACCATGCCAATCTTCATGATGCGGTAGATTGAAGTTTAAAAAGCAACAGATAGCTCATACCATGCCAATCTTCATGATGCAGTAGATTAAAGTCAAAAAGCAACAGACAGATCATACCATGCCAATCTTAATGATGCGGTGGATTAAAGTTTAAAAAGCAACAGACGGATCATACCATGCCAATCTTCATGATGTGGTAGATTAAAGTTTAAAAAGCAACAGATAGATCATACCAGGCCAACCTTCATGATGTGGTAGATTAAAGTTTAAAAAGCAACAGACAGATCATACCATGCCAATCTTCATGATGTGGTAGATTAAAGTTTAAAAAGCAACAGACGGATCATACCATGCCAATCTTCATGATGTGGCAGATTAAAGTTTAAAAAGCAACAGACAGATCATACCATGCCAATCTTCATAATGCAATGTATTAAAGTTAAAACAGCAACAGATAGATCATACCATGCCAATCTTCATGATGCAATAGATTAAAGTTAAAAAGCAACAGATAGATCATACCATGCCAATCTTCATGATGCAATAGATTAAAGTTAAAAAGCAACAGATAGATCATACCATGCCAATCTTCATGATGCAATAGATTAAAGTTAAAACAGCAGATGGATCATACCATGCCATTCTTCATGATGCAGTAGCTTAAATTTAAAAAAGCAACAGACGGATCATACCATGCCAATCTTCATGATGCAATAGATTATAGTCAAAAAGCAACAGATAGATCATACCATGCCAATCTTCATGATGCAGTAGACTAAAGTTAAAAAGCAACAGATAGATCATACCATGCCAATCTTCATGATGCAATAGATTAAAGTTAAAAAGCAACAGATAGATCATACCATGCCAATCTTCATGATGCAATAGATTAAAGTTAAAACAGCAGATGGATCATACCATGCCATTCTTCATGATGCAGTAGCTTAAATTTAAAAAAGCAACAGACGGATCATACCATGCCAATCTTCATGATGCAATAGATTATAGTCAAAAAGCAACAGATAGATCATACCATGCCAATCTTCATGATGCAGTAGACTAAAGTTTAAAAAGCAACAGACAGATCATACCATGCCAATCTTCATAATGCAGTAGATTAAAGTCAAAAAGCAACAGATAGATCATACCATGCCAATCTTCATGATGTGGTAGATTAAAGTTTAAAAAGCAACAGACGGATCATACCAGGCCAATCTTCATGATGCAGTAGATTAAAGTTAAAAAGCAACAGATAGATCATACCATGCCAATCTTCATGATGCAATAGATTAAAGTTAAAACAGCAACAGATATATCATACCATGCCAATCTTCATTATGCAATAGATTAAAGTTTAAAAAGCAACAGACGGATCATACGAGGCCAATCTTCATGATGCAGTAGATTAAAGTTAAAAAGCAACAGACAGATCATACCATGCCAATCTTCATGATGCAGTAGATTAAAGTCAAAAAGCAACAGACAGATCATACCATGCCAATCTTCATGATGCAGTAGATTAAAGTTTAAAAAGCAACAGATAGATCATACCATGCCAATCTTCATGATGCAGTAGATTAAAGTTAAAAAGCAACAGACAGTTCATACCAGGCCAATCTTCATGATGCAGTAGATTAAAGTCAAAAAGCAACAGACAGATCATACCATGCCAATCTTCATGATGCGCTAGATTAAAGTCAAAAAGCAACAGACAGATCATACCATGCCAATCTTCATGATGCGGTAGATTAAAGTCAAAAAGCAACAGACAGATCATACCATGCCAATCTTCATGATGCAGTAGATTAAAGTTTAAAAAGCAACAGATAGATCATACCATGCCAATCTTCATGATGCGGTAGATTGAAGTTTAAAAAGCAACAGATAGATCATACCATGCCAATCTTCATGATGCAGTAGATTAAAGTCAAAAAGCAACAGACAGATCATACCATGCCAATCTTCATGATGCGGTGGATTAAAGTTTAAAAAGCAACAGACGGATCATACCATGCCAATCTTCATGATGTGGTAGATTAAAGTTTAAAAAGCAACAGATAGATCATACCAGGCCAACTTTCATGATGTGGTAGATTAAAGTTTAAAAAGCAACAGACGGATCATACCATGCCAATCTTCATGATGTGGAAGATTAAAGTTTAAAAAGCAACAGACGGATCATACCATGCCAATCTTCATGATGTGGCAGATTAAAGTTTAAAAAGCAACAGACAGATCATACCATGCCAATCTTCATAATGCAATGTATTAAAGTAAAAACAGCAACAGATAGATCATACCATGCCAATCTTCATGATGCAATAGATTAAAGTTAAAAAGCAACAGATAGATCATACCATGCCAATCTTCATGATGCAATAGATTAAAGTTAAAACAGCAGATGGATCATACCATGCCAATCTTCATGATGCAGTAGCTTAAATTTAAAAAAGCAACAGACGGATCATACCATGCCAATCTTCATGATGCAATAGATTATAGTCAAAAAGCAACAGATAGATCATACCATGCCAATCTTCATGATGCAGTAGATTAAAGTTTAAAAAGCAACAGACAGATCATACCATGCCAATCTTCATAATGCAGTAGATTAAAGTCAAAAAGCAACAGATAGATCATACCATGCCAATCTTCATGATGTGGTAGATTAAAGTTTAAAAAGCAACAGACGGATCATACCAGGCCAATCTTCATGATGCAGTAGATTAAAGTTAAAAAGCAACAGATAGATCATACCATGCCAATCTTCATGATGCAATAGATTAAAGTTAAAAAGCAACAGACAGATCATACCATGCCAATCTTCATGATGTGGTAGATTAAAGTTAAAAAGCAACAGATAGATCATACCATGCCAATCTTCATGTTGCGGTAGATTAAAGTTAAAAAGCAACAGATAGATAATACCATGCCAATCTTCATGATGCGGTAGAATAAAGTTTAAAAAGCAACAGACGGATCATACCAGGCCAATCTTCATGATGCAGTAGATTAAAGTTTAAAAAGCAACAGACGGATCATACCATGCCAATCTTCATGATGCGGTAGATTAAAGTTAAAAAGCAATAGGCAGATCATACCAGGCCCATCTTCATGATGTGGTCGCTTAAAGTTTAAAAAGCAACAGATAGATCATACCAGGCCAATCTTCATGATGCAGTAGAATAAAGTTAAAAAGCAACAGGCAGATCATACCAGGCCAATCTTCATGATACGGTCGATTAAAGTTAAAAAGCAACAGACGGATCATACCATGCCAATCTTCATGATGTGGTAGATTAAAGTTAAAAAGCAACAGATGGATCATACCAGGCAAATCTTCATGATGCGGTAGATTAAAGTTAAAAAGCAACAGATGGATCATACCATGCAAATCTTCATGATGCGGTAGATTAAAGTTAAAAAGCAACAGACAGATCATACCATGCCAATCTTCATGTTGCGGTAGATTAAAGTTAAAAAGCAACAGACAGATCATACCATGCCAATCTTCATGATGCGGTAGATTAAAGTTAAAAAGCAACAGACGGATCATACCATGCCAATCTTCATGATGTGGTAGATTAAAGTTAAAAAGCAACAGATAGATAATACCATGCCAATCTTCATGATGCGGTAGAATAAAGTTTAAAAAGCAACAGACGGATCATACCAGGCCAATCTTCATGATGCAGTAGATTAAAGTTTAAAAAGCAACAGACGGATCATACCATGCCAATCTTCATGATGCGGTAGATTAAAGTTAAAAAGCAATAGGCAGATCATACCAGGCCCATCTTCATGATGTGGTAGCTTAAAGTTTAAAAAGCAACAGATAGATCATACCAGGCCAATCTTCATGATGCAGTAGAATAAAGTTAAAAAGCAACAGGCAGTTCATACCAGGCCAATCTTCATGATACGGTCGATTAAAGTTAAAAAGCAACAGACGGATCATACCATGCCAATCTTCATGATGTGGTAGATTAAAGTTAAAAAGCAACAGATGGATCATACCAGGCAAATCTTCATGATGCGGTAGATTAAAGTTAAAAAGCAACAGATGGATCATACCATGCAAATCTTCATGATGCGGTAGATTAAAGTTCAAAAGCAACAGATGGATCATACCATGCAAATCTTCATGATGCGGTAGATTAAAGTTAAAAAGCAACAGACAGATCATACCATGCCAATCTTCATGATGTGGTCGATTAAAGTTCAAAAGCAACAGATGGATCATACCATGCCAATCTTCATGATGTGGTCGATTAAAGTTCAAAAGCAACAGACAGATCATACCATGCCAATCTTCATGATGTGGTAGATTGAAGTTAAAAAGCAACAGACGGATCATACCAGGCCAATCTTCATGATGCGGTAGATTAAAGTTAAAAAGCAACAGACAGATCATTCCAGGCCAATCTTCATGATGCGGTAGATTAAAGTTAAAAAGCAACAGACAGATCATACCATGCCAATCTTCATGATGTGGTAGATTAAAGTTAAAAAGCAACAGACGGATCATACCATGCCAATCTTCATGATGCTGTAGATTAAAGTTAAAAAGCAACAGACAGATCATACCATGCCAATCTTCATGATGTGGTAGATTAAAGTTTAAAAGCAACAGACGGATCATACCATGCCAATCTTCATGATGCGGTCGATTAAAGTTAAAAAGCAACAGGCAGATCATACCAGGCCCATCTTCATGATGCAGTAGATTAAAATCAAAAAGCAACAGGCAGATCATACCAGGCCCATCTTCATGATGTGGTAGATTAAAGTTTAAAAAGCAACAGATAGATCATACCAGGCCAATCTTCATGATGCAGTAGAATAAAGTTAAAAAGCAACAGGCAGATCATACCATGCCAATCTTCATGATGTGGTCGATTAAAGTTCAAAAGCAACAGACAGATCATACCACGCCAATCTTCATGATGTGGTAGATTGAAGTTAAAAAGCAACAGACAGCTCATACCAGGCAAATCTTCATGATGCGGTAGATTAAAGTTAAAAAGCAACAGACGGATCATACCATGCCAATCTTCATGATGTGGTCGATTAAAGTTAAAAAGCAACAGACGGATCATACCAGGCCAATCTTCATGATGTGGTAGATTAAAGTTAAAAAGCAACAGACGGATCATACCATGCCAATCTTCATGATGTGGTAGATTGAAGTTAAAAAGCAACAGACAGATCATACCAGGCAAATCTTCATGATGCGGTAGATTAAAGTTAAAAAGCAACAGACGGATCATACCATGCCAATCTTCATGATGTGGTCGATTGAAGTTAAAAAGCAACAGACGGATCATACCAGGCCAATCTTCATGATGTGGTAGATTGAAGTTAAAAAGCAACAGATATATCATACCAGGCCAATCTTCATGATGCAGTAGAATAAAGTTAAAAAGCAACAGGCAGATCATACCATGCCAATCTTCATGATGCAGTAGATTAAAGTTAAAAAGCAACAGATAGATCATACCATGCCAATCTTCATGATGTGGTAGATTAAAGTTTAAAAAGCAACAGACGGATCATACCATGCCAATCTTCATGATGTGGTAGATTAAAGTTTAAAAAGCAACAGATGGATCATACCAGGCCAATCTTCATGATGCAGTAGATTAAAGTTAAAAAGCAACAGACAGATCATACCATGCCAATCTTCATGATGTGGTAGATTAAAGTTTAAAAAGCAACAGACAGATCATACCAGGCAAATCTTCATGATGCAGTAGATTAAAGTTAAAAAGCAACAGATAGATCATACCAGGCCAATCTTCATGATGAAGTAGAATAAAGTTTAAAAAGCAACAGATGGATCATACCATGCCAATCTTCATGATGCAGTAGATTAAAGTTTAAAAAGCAACAGACGGATCATACCATGCCAATCTTCATGATGCAGTAGATTAAAGTTAAAAAGCAACAGATAGATCATACCATGCCAATCTTCATGATGTTGTAGATTAAAGTTTAAAAAGCAACAGACAGATCATACCATGCCAATCTTCATGATGTGGTAGATTAAAGTTTAAAAAGCAACAGACGGATCATACCATGCCAATCTTCATGATGTGGTAGATTAAAGTTTAAAAAGCAACAGACAGATCATACCAGGCAAATCTTCATGATGCAGTAGATTAAAGTTAAAAAAGCAACAGATGGATCATACCATGCCAATCTTCATGATGCAGTAGATTAAAGTTTAAAAAGCAACAGATAGATCATACCATGCCAATCTTCATGATGCAGTAGATTAAAGTTTAAAAAGCAACAGATAGATCATACCATGCCAATCTTCATGATGCGGTAGATTAAAGTTAAAAAGCAACAGACAGATCATACCAGGCCAATCTTCATGATGCGGTAGATTAAAGTTAAAAAGCAACAGACAGATCATACCATGCCAATCTTCATGATGCGGTAGATTAAAGTTAAAAAGCAACAGACAGATCATACCAGGCCAATCTTCATGATGCGGTAGATTAAAGTTAAAAAGCAACAGACGGATCATACCATGCCAATCTTCATGATGCAGTAGATTAAAGTTAAAAAGCAACAGACAGATCATACCATGCCAATCTTCATGATGTGGTAGATTAAAGTTTAAAAAGCAACAGACAGATCATACCAGGCAAATCTTCATGATGCAGTAGATTAAAGTTAAAAAAGCAACAGATGGATCATACCATGCCAATCTTCATGATGCAGTAGATTAAAGTTTAAAAAGCAACAGATAGATCATACCATGCCAATCTTCATGATGCAGTAGATTAAAGTTTAAAAAGCAACAGATAGATCATACCATGCCAATCTTCATGATGCAGTAGATTAAAGTTAAAAAGCAACAGACAGATCATACCAGGCCAATCTTCATGATGCGGTAGATTAAAGTCAAAAAGCAACAGACAGATCATACCATGCCAATCTTCATGATGCAGTAGATTAAAGTTTAAAAAGCAACAGATAGATCATACCATGCCAATCTTCATGATGCAGTAGATTAAAGTTTAAAAAGCAACAGATAGATCATACCATGCCAATCTTCATGATGCAGTAGATTAAAGTTAAAAAGCAACAGACAGATCATACCAGGCCAATCTTCATGATGCGGTAGATTAAAGTCAAAAAGCAACAGACAGATCATACCATGCCAATCTTCATGATGCGGTAGATTAAAGTTAAAAAGCAACAGACGGATCATACCATGCCAATCTTCATGATGCGGTAGATTAAAGTTAAAAAGCAACAGATAGATAATACCATGCCAATCTTCATGATGTGGTAGAATAAAGTTTAAAAAGCAACAGACAGATCATACCAGGCCAATCTTCATGATGGAGTAGATTAAAGTTTAAAAAGCAACAGACGGATCATACCATGCCAATCTTCATGATGTGGTAGATTAAAGTTTAAAAAGCAACAGATAAATCATACCAGGCCAATCTTCATGATGCAGTAGAATAAAGTTTAAATAGCAACAGACAGATCATACCATGCCAATCTTCATGATGCGGTAGATTAAAGTTAAAAAGCAACAGGCAGATCATACCAGGCCAATCTTCATGATGCGGTAGATTAAAGTTAAAAAGCAACAGACGGATCATACCATGCCAATCTTCATGATGTGGTAGATTAAAGTTAAAAGGCAACAGATGGATCATACCAGGCAAATCTTCATGATGTGGTAGATTAAAGTTAAAAAGCAACAGACAGATCATACCATGCCAATCTTCATGATGTGGTAGATTAAACTTAAAAAGCAACAGATGGATCATACCATGCCAATCTTCATTATGTGGTAGATTAAAGTCAAAAGGCAACAGATGGATCATACCAGGCAAATCTTCATGATGCGGTAGATTAAAGTTAAAAAGCAACAGACAGATCATACCAGGCCAATCTTCATGATGTGGTAGATTAAAGTTAAAAAGCAACAGACGGATCATACCAGGCCAATCTTTATGATGTGGTAGATTAAAGTTAAAAAGCAACAGACAGATCATACCAGGCCAATCTTCATGATGTGGTAGATTAAAGTTAAAAAGCAACAGACAGATCATACCAGGCCAATCTTCTTGATGTGGTAGATTAAAGTCAAAAAGCAACAGATATATCATACCATGCCAATCTTCATGATGTGGTAGATTAAAGTTAAAAAGCAACAGACGGATCATACCAGGCCAATCTTTATGATGTGGTAGATTAAAGTTAAAAAGCAACAGACGGATCATACCAGGCCAATCTTTATGATGTGGTAGATTAAAGTTAAAAAGCAACAGACAGATCATACCAGGCCAATCTTCTTGATGTGGTAGATTAAAGTCAAAAAGCAACAGATAGATCATACCATGCCAATCTTCATGATGCGGTAGATTAAAGTTAAAAAGCAACAGACAGATCATACCAGGCCAATCTTCATGATGTGGTAGATTAAAGTTAAAAAGCAACAGACGGATCATACCAGGCCAATCTTTATGATGTGGTAGATTAAAGTTAAAAAGCAACAGACGGATCATACCATGCCAATCTTCATGATGCGGTAGATTAAAGTTTAAAAAGCAACAGACGGATCATACCATGCCAATCTTCATGATGTGGTAGATTAAAGTTAAAAAGCAACAGACGGATCATACCAGGCCAATCTTCATGATGCAGTAGATTAAAGTTAAAAAGCAACAGACAGATCATACCAGGCAAATCTTCATGATGCGGTAGATTAAAGTTAAAAAGCAACAGACAGATCATACCAGGCCAATCTTCATGATGCGGTAGATTAAAGTTGAAAAGCAACAGACGGATCATACCATGCCAATCTTCATGATGTGGTAGATTAAAGTTAAAAAGCAACAGATGGATCATACCAGGCAAATCTTCATGATGCGGTAGATTAAAGTTAAAAAGCAACAGACGGATCATACCATGCCAATCTTCATGATGTGGTAGATTAAAGTTTAAAAAGCAACAGATAGATCATACCAGGCCAATCTTCATGATGCAGTAGAATAAAGTTAAAAAGAAACAGACAGATCATACCATGCCAATCTTCATGATGTGGTAGATTAAAGTTTAAAAAGCAACAGACAGATCATACCATGCCAATCTTCATGATGCGGTAGATTAAAGTTAAAAAGCAACAGGCAGATCATACCAGGCCAATCTTCATGATGCGGTAGATTAAAGTTAAAAAGCAACAGACGGATCATACCATGCCAATCTTCATGATGTGGTAGATTAAAGTTAAAAAGCAACAGATGGATCATACCAGGCAAATCTTCATGATGCGGTAGATTAAAGTTAAAAAGCAACAGACAGATCATACCATGCCAATCTTCATGATGTGGTAGATTAAAGTTAAAAACCAACAGACAGATCATACCATGCCAATCTTCATGATGTGGTAGATTAAAGTTAAAAAGCAACAGACGGATCATACCAGGCCAATCTTCATGATGTGGTAGATTAAAGTTAAAAAGCAACAGACAGTTCATACCAGGCCAATCTTCATGATGTGGTAGATTAAAGTTAAAAAGCAACAGATAGATCATACCAGGCAAATCTTGATGATGCGGTAGATTAAAGTTAAAAAGCAACAGACAGATCATACCATGCCAATCTTCATGATGCAGTAGATTAAAGTCAAAAAGCAACAGATAGATCATACCATGCCAATCTACATGATGCAGTAGATTAAAGTTTAAAAAGCAACAGACAGATCATACCAGGCCAATCTTCATGATGCAATAGATTAAAGTTAAAAAGCAACAGACAGATCATACCATGCCAATCTTCATGATGTGGTAGATTAAAGTTTAAAAAGCAACAGACGGATCATACCAGGCCAATCTTCATGCTGCAGTAGATTAAAGTTAAAAAGCAACAGACGGATCATACCAGGCCAATCTTCATGATGCAATAGATTAAAGTTAAAAAGAAACAGACAGATCATACCATGCCAATCTTCATGATGTGGTAGATTAAAGTTTAAAAAGCAACAGACAGATCATACCAGGCCAATCTTCATGATGCAATAGATTAAAGTTAAAAAGCAACAGACAGATCATACCATGCCAATCTTCATGATGCAGTAGATTAAAGTCAAAAAGCAACAGATAGATCATACCATGCCAATCTACATGATGCAGTAGATTAAAGTTTAAAAAGCAACAGACAGATCATACCAGGCCAATCTTCATGATGCGGTAGACTAAAGTTAAAAAGCAACAGATAGATCATACCATGTCAATCTTCATGATGCAATCGATTAAAGTTAAAAAGCAACAGATAGATCATACCATGCCAATCTTCATGATGCAATAGATTAAAGTTAAAACAGCAGACGGATCATACCATGCCAATCTTCATGATGCAGTAGCTTAAAGTTAAAAAAGCAACAGACGGATCATACCATGCCAATCTTCATGATGCAGTAGATTAAAGTCAAAAAGCAACAGACAGATCATACCATGCCAATCTTCATGATGCGGTGGATTAAAGTCAAAAAGCAACGGACAGATCATACCATGCCAATCTTCATGATGCAGTAGATTAAAGTTTAAAAAGCAACAGACGGATCATACCATGCCAATCTTCATGATGCAGTAGATTAAAGTTTAAAAAGCAACAGACAGATCATACCATGCCAATCTTCATGATGTGGTCGATTAAAGTTCAAAAGCAACAGACAGATCATACCATGCCAATCTTCATGATGTGGTAGATTGAAGTTAAAAAGCAACAGACGGATCATACCAGGCCAATCTTCATGATGTGGTAGATTAAAGTTAAAAAGCAACAGACAGATCATACCAGGCCAATCTTCATGATGCGGTAGATTAAAGTTAAAAAGCAACAGACAGATCATACCATGCCAATCTTCATGATGTGGTAGATTAAAGTTAAAAAGCAACAGACAGATCATACCATGCCAATCTTCATGATGCGGTAGATTAAAGTTAAAAAGCAACAGACAGATCATACCAGGCCAATCTTCATGATGTGGTAGATTAAAGTTAAAAAGCAACAGACAGATCATACCATGCCAATCTTCATGATGCGGTAGATTAAAGTTAAAAAGCAACAGACAGATCATACCATGCCAATCTTCATGATGTGGTAGATTAAAGTTAAAAAGCAACAGACAGATCATACCATGCCAATCTTCATGATGCGGTAGATTAAAGTTAAAAAGCAACAGACAGATCATACCAGGCCAATCTTCATGATGTGGTAGATTAAAGTTAAAAAGCAACAGACAGATCATACCATGCCAATCTTCATGGTGCGGTAGATTAAAGTTAAAAAGCAACAGACGGATCATACCATGCCAATCTTCATGATGCTGTAGATTAAAGTTAAAAAGCAACAGACAGATCATACCAGGCCAATCTTCATGATGCAGTAGATTAAAGTTTAAAAGCAACAGACGGATCATACCATGCCAATCTTCATGATGCGGTAGATTAAAGTTAAAAAGCAACAGGCAGATCATACCAGGCCCATCTTCATGATGTGGTAGATTAAAGTTTAAAAAGCAACAGATAGATCATACCAGGCCAATCTTCATGATGCAGTAGAATAAAGTTAAAAAGCAACAGGCAGATCATACCAGGCCAATCTTCATGATATGGTCGATTAAAGTTAAAAAGCAACAGACGGATCATACCATGCCAATCTTCATGATGTGGTAGATTAAAGTTAAAAAGCAACAGACAGATCATACCATGCCAATCTTCATGATGTGGTCGATTAAAGTTCAAAAGCAACAGACAGATAATACCATGCCAATCTTCATGATGTGGTTGATTGAAGTTAAAAAGCAACAGACAGATCATACCAGGCAAATCTTCATGATGCGGTAGATTAAAGTTAAAAAGCAACAGACAGATCATACCATGCCAATCTTCATGATGTGGTAGATTAAAGTTAAAAAGCAACAGACAGATCATACCATGCCAATCTTCATGATGTGGTAGATTAAAGTTAAAAAGCAACAGCTGGATCATACCATGCCAATCTTCATGATGTGGTAGATTAAAGTTAAAAAGCAACAGACGGATCATACCATGCCAATCTTCATGATGTGGTAGATTAAAGTTAAAAAGCAACAGATGGATCATACCATGCCAATCTTCATGATGTGGTCGGTTAAAGTTCAAAAGCAACAGACAGATCATACCATGCCAATCTTCATGATGTGGTAGATTGAAGTTAAAAAGCAACAGACGGATCATACCAGGCCAATCTTCATGATGCGGTAGATTAAAGTTAAAAAGCAACAGATAGATCATACCATGCCAATCTTCATGATGCGGTAGATTAAAGTTAAAAAGCAACAGATAGATCATACCATGCCAATCTTCATGATGTGGTAGATTAAAGTTAAAAAGCAACAGATGGTTCATACCATGCCAATCTTCATGATGCAGTAGATTAAAGTCAAAAAGCAACAGACAGATCATACCATGCCAATCTTCATGATGCAGTAGATTAAAGTTTAAAAAGCAACAGATAGATCATACCATGCCAATCTTCATGATGCAGTAGATTAAAGTTAAAAAGCAACAGACAGATCATACCAGGCCAATCTTCATGATGCGGTAGATTAAAGTCAAAAAGCAACAGACAGATCATACCATGCCAATCTTCATGTTGCGGTAGATTAAAGTTAAAAAGCAACAGATAGATAATACCATGCCAATCTTCATGATGCGGTAGAATAAAGTTTAAAAAGCAACAGACGGATCATACCAGGCCAATCTTCATGATGCAGTAGATTAAAGTTAAAAAAGCAACAGACGGATCATACCATGCCAATCTTCATGATGCGGTAGATTAAAGTTAAAAAGCAATAGGCAGATCATACCAGGCCCATCTTCATGATGTGGTAGCTTAAAGTTTAAAAAGCAACAGATAGATCATACCAGGCCAATCTTCATGATGCAGTAGAATAAAGTTAAAAAGCAACAGGCAGATCATACCAGGCCAATCTTCATGATACGGTCGATTAAAGTTAAAAAGCAACAGACGGATCATACCATGCCAATCTTCATGATGTGGTAGATTAAAGTTAAAAAGCAACAGATGGATCATACCAGGCAAATCTTCATGATGCGGTAGATTAAAGTTAAAAAGCAACAGATGGATCATACCATGCAAATCTTCATGATGCGGTAGATTAAAGTTAAAAAGCAACAGACAGATCATACCATGCCAATCTTCATGATGTGGTCGATTAAAGTTCAAAAGCAACAGATGGATCATACCATGCAAATCTTCATGATGCGGTAGATTAAAGTTAAAAAGCAACAGACAGATCATACCATGCGAATCTTCATGATGTGGTCGATTAAAGTTCAAAAGCAACAGATGGATCATACCATGCAAATCTTCATGATGCGGTAGATTATAGTTAAAAAGCAACAGACAGATCATACCATGCCAATCTTCATGATGTGATCGATTAAAGTTCAAAAGCAACAGATGGATCATACCATGCCAATCTTCATGATGTGGTCGATTAAAGTTCAAAAGCAACAGACAGTTCATACCATGCCAATCTTCATGATGCAGTAGATTAAAGTTAAAAAGCAACAGACAGATCATACCAGGCCAATCTTCATGATGCGGTAGATTAAAGTCAAAAAGCAACAGACAGATCATACCATGCCAATCTTCATGTTGCGGTAGATTAAAGTTAAAAAGCAACAGACAGTTCATACCAGGCCAATCTTCATGATGCGGCAGATTAAAGTTAAAAAGCAACAGACGGATCATACCATGCCAATCTTCATGATGTGGTAGAATAAAGTTAAAAAGCAACAGATAGATCATACCATGCCAATCTTCATGATGCGGTAGATTAAAGTTAAAAAGCAACAGATAGATAATACCATGCCAATCTTCATGATGCGGTAGAATAAAGTTTAAAAAGCAACAGACAGATCATACCAGGCCAATCTTCATGATGGAGTAGATTAAAGTTTAAAAAGCAACAGACGGATCATACCATGCCAATCTTCATGATGTGGTAGATTAAAGTTTAAAAAGCAACAGATAAATCATACCAGGCCAATCTTCATGATGCAGTAGAATAAAGTTTAAATAGCAACAGACAGATCATACCATGCCAATCTTCATGATGCGGTAGATTAAAGTTTAAAAAGCAACAGATAGATCATACCAGGCCAATCTTCATGATGCAGTAGAATAAAGTTAAAAAGCAACAGGCAGATCATACCATGCCAATCTTCATGATGTGGTCGATTAAAGTTCAAAAGCAACAGACAGATCATACCATGCCAATCTTCATGATGTGGTAGATTGAAGTTAAAAAGCAACAGACAGATCATACCAGGCCAATCTTCATGATGCGGTAGATTAAAGTTAAAAAGCAACAGACGGATCATACCATGCCAATCTTCATGATGTGGTAGATTAAAGTTAAAAGGCAACAGATGGATCATACCAGGCAAATCTTCATGATGTGGTAGATTAAAGTTAAAAAGCAACAGACAGATCATACCATGCCAATCTTCATGATGTGGTAGATTAAAGTTAAAAAGCAACAGATGGATCATACCATGCCAATCTTCATGATGTGGTAGATTAAAGTTAAAAGGCAACAGATGGATCATACCAGGCAAATCTTCATGATGCGGTAGATTAAAGTTAAAAAGCAACAGACAGATCATACCAGGCCAATCTTCATGATGTGGTAGATTAAAGTTAAAAAGCAACAGACGGATAATACCAGGCCAATCTTTATGATGTGGTAGATTAAAGTTAAAAAGTAACAGACAGATCATACCAGGCCAATCTTCATGATGTGGCAGATTAAAGTTAAATAGCAACAAACGGATCATACCAGGCCAATCTTTATGATGTGGTAGATTAAAGTTAAAAAGCAACAGACAGATCATACCAGGCCAATCTTCATGATGTGGTAGATTAAAGTCAAAAAGCAACAGATAGATCATACCATGCCAATCTTCATGATGCGGTAGATTAAAGTTAAAAAGCAACAGACAGATCATACCAGGCCAATCTTCATGATGTGGTAGATTAAAGTTAAAAAGCAACAGACGGATCATACCAGGCCAATCTTTATGATGTGGTAGATTAAAGTTAAAAAGCAACAGACGGATCATACCATGCCAATCTTCATGATGCGGTAGATTAAAGTTTAAAAAGCAACAGACGGATCATACCATGCCAATCTTCATGATGTGGTAGATTAAAGTTAAAAAGCAACAGACGGATCATACCAGGCCAATCTTCATGATGCGGTAGATTAAAGTTAAAAAGCAACAGACAGATCATACCAGGCAAATCTTCATGATGCGGTAGATTAAAGTTAAAAAGCAACAGACAGATCATACCAGGCCAATCTTCATGATGCGGTAGATTAAAGTTGAAAAGCAACAGACGGATCATACCATGCCAATCTTCATGATGTGGTAGATTAAAGTTAAAAAGCAACAGATGGATCATACCAGGCAAATCTTCATGATGCGGTAGATTAAAGTTAAAAAGCAACAGACGGATCATACCATGCCAATCTTCATGATGTGGTAGATTAAAGTTTAAAAAGCAACAGATAGATCATACCAGGCCAATCTTCATGATGCAGTAGAATAAAGTTAAAAAGAAACAGACAGATCATACCATGCCAATCTTCATGATGTGGTAGATTAAAGTTTAAAAAGCAACAGACAGATCATACCATGCCAATCTTCATGATGCGGTAGATTAAAGTTAAAAAGCAACAGGCAGATCATACCAGGCCAATCTTCATGATGCGGTAGATTAAAGTTAAAAAGCAACAGACGGATCATACCATGCCAATCTTCATGATGTGGTAGATTAAAGTTAAAAAGCAACAGACGGATCATACCATGCCAATCTTCATGATGTGGTAGATTAAAGTTAAAAGGCAACAGATGGATCATACCAGGCAAATCTTCATGATGTGGTAGATTAAAGTTAAAAAGCAACAGACAGATCATACCATGCCAATCTTCATGATGTGGTAGATTAAAGTTAAAAAGCAACAGATGGATCATACCATGCCAATCTTCATGATGTGGTAGATTAAAGTTAAAAGGCAACAGATGGATCATACCAGGCAAATCTTCATGATGCGGTAGATTAAAGTTAAAAAGCAACAGACAGATCATACCAGGCCAATCTTCATGATGTGGTAGATTAAAGTTAAAAAGCAACAGACGGATCATACCAGGCCAATCTTCATGATGTGGTAGATTAAAGTTAAAAAGCAACAGACGGATCATACCATGCCAATCTTCATGATGTGGTAGATTAAAGTTAAAAAGCAACAGACAGATCATACCAGGCCAATCTTCATGATGTGGTAGATTAAAGTTAAAAAGCAACAGACAGATCATACCAGGCCAATCTTTATGATGTGGTAGATTAAAGTTAAAAAGCAACAGACAGATCATACCAGGCCAATCTTCATGATGTGGCAGATTAAAGTTAAATAGCAACAAACGGATCATACCAGGCCAATCTTTATGATGTGGTAGATTAAAGTTAAAAAGCAACAGACAGATCATACCAGGCCAATCTTCATGATGTGGTAGATTAAAGTCAAAAAGCAACAGATAGATCATACCATGCCAATCTTCATGATGCGGTAGATTAAAGTTAAAAAGCAACAGACAGATCATACCAGGCCAATCTTCATGATGTGGTAGATTAAAGTTAAAAAGCAACAGACGGATCATACCAGGCCAATCTTTATGATGTGGTAGATTAAAGTTAAAAAGCAACAGACGGATCATACCATGCCAATCTTCATGATGCGGTAGATTAAAGTTTAAAAAGCAACAGACGGATCATACCATGCCAATCTTCATGATGTGGTAGATTAAAGTTAAAAAGCAACAGACGGATCATACCAGGCCAATCTTCATGATGCGGTCGATTAAAGTTAAAAAGCAACAGACAGATCATACCAGGCAAATCTTCATGATGCGGTAGATTAAAGTTAAAAAGCAACAGACAGATCATACCAGGCCAATCTTCATGATGCGGTAGATTAAAGTTGAAAAGCAACAGACGGATCATACCATGCCAATCTTCATGATGTGGTAGATTAAAGTTAAAAAGCAACAGATGGATCATACCAGGCAAATCTTCATGATGCGGTAGATTAAAGTTAAAAAGCAACAGACGGATCATACCATGCCAATCTTCATGATGTGGTAGATTAAAGTTTAAAAAGCAACAGATAGATCATACCAGGCCAATCTTCATGATGCAGTAGAATAAAGTTAAAAAGAAACAGACAGATCATACCATGCCAATCTTCATGATGTGGTAGATTAAAGTTTAAAAAGCAACAGACAGATCATACCATGCCAATCTTCATGATGCGGTAGATTAAAGTTAAAAAGCAACAGGCAGATCATACCAGGCCAATCTTCATGATGCGGTAGATTAAAGTTAAAAAGCAACAGACGGATCATACCATGCCAATCTTCATGATGTGGTAGATTAAAGTTAAAAAGCAACAGATGGATCATACCAGGCAAATCTTCATGATGCGGTAGATTAAAGTTAAAAAGCAACAGACAGATCATACCATGCCAATCTTCATGATGTGGTAGATTAAAGTTAAAAACCAACAGACAGATCATACCATGCCAATCTTCATGATGTGGTAGATTAAAGTTAAAAAGCAACAGACAGATCATACCATGCCAATCTTCATGATGTGGTAGATTAAAGTTAAAAAGCAACAGATGGATCATACCAGGCAAATCTTAATGATGCGGTAGATTAAAGTTAAAAAGCAACAGACAGATCATACCATGCCAATCTTCATGATGTGGTAGATTAAAGTTAAAAACCAACAGACAGATCATACCATGCCAATCTTCATGATGTGGTAGATTAAAGTTAAAAAGCAACAGACGGATCATACCAGGCCAATCTTCATGATGTGGTAGATTAAAGTTAAAAAGCAACAGATAGATCATACCAGGCAAATCTTGATGATGCGGTAGATTAAAGTTAAAAAGCAACAGACAGATCATACCATGCCAATCTTCATGATGTGGTAGATTAAAGTTAAAAAGCAACAGACAGATCATACCAGGCCAATCTTCATGATGTGGTAGATTAAAGTTAAAAAGCAACAGATAGATCATACCAGGCAAATCTTGATGATGCGGTAGATTAAAGTTAAAAAGCAACAGACAGATCATACCATGCCAATCTTCATGATGCAGTAGATTAAAGTCAAAAAGCAACAGATAGATCATACCATGCCAATCTACATGATGCAGTAGATTAAAGTTTAAAAAGCAACAGACAGATCATACCAGGCCAATCTTAATGATGCAGTAGATTAAAGTCAAAAAGCAACAGATAGATCATACCATGCCAATCTTCATGATGTGGTAGATTAAAGTTAAAAAGCAACAGACAGATCATACCATGCCAATCTTCATGATGTGGTAGATTAAAGTTTAAAAAGCAACAGACGGATCATACCAGGCCAATCTTCATGATGCAATAGATTAAAGTTAAAAAGCAACAGACGGATCATACCAGGCCAATCTTCATGATGCAATAGATTGAAGTTAAAAAGAAACAGACAGATCATACCATGCCAATCTTCATGATGTGGTAGATTAAAGTTTAAAAAGCAACAGACGGATCATACCAGGCCAATCTTCATGATGCAATAGATTAAAGTTAAAAAGCAACAGACAGATCATACCATGCCAATCTTCATGATGCAGTAGATTAAAGTCAAAAAGCAACAGATAGATCATACCATGCCAATCTACATGATGCAGTAGATTAAAGTTTAAAAAGCAACAGACAGATCATACCAGGCCAATCTTCATGATGCGGTAGACTAAAGTTAAAAAGCAACAGATAGATCATACCATGTCAATCTTCATGATGCAATCGATTAAAGTTAAAAAGCAACAGATAGATCATACCATGCCAATCTTCATGATGCAATAGATTAAAGTTAAAACTGCAGACGGATCATACCATGCCAATCTTCATGATGCAGTAGCTTAAAGTTAAAAAAGCAACAGACGGATCATACCATGCCAATCTTCATGATGCAGTAGATTAAAGTCAAAAAGCAACAGACAGATCATACCATGCCAATCTTCATGATGCGGTGGATTAAAGTCAAAAAGCAACAGACAGATCATACCATGCCAATCTTCATGATGCAGTAGATTAAAGTTTAAAAAGCAACAGACGGATCATACCATGCCAATCTTCATGATGTGGTAGATTAAAGTTAAAAAGCAACAGATAGATCATACCATGCCAATCTTCATGATGCAGTAGATTAAAGTTAAAAAGCAACAGACGGATCACACCATGCCAATCTTCATGATGTGGTAGATTAAAGTTAAAAAGCAACAGATAGATCATACCATGCCAATCTTCATGTTGCGGTAGATTAAAGTTAAAAAGCAACAGATAGATAATACCATGCCAATCTTCATGATGCGGTAGAATAAAGTTTAAAAAGCAACAGACAGATCATACCAGGCCAATCTTCATGATGCAGTAGATTAAAGTTTAAAAAGCAACAGACGGATCATTCCATGCCAATCTTCATGATGCGGTAGATTAAAGTTAAAAAGCAATAGGCAGATCATACCAGGCCCATCTTCATGATGTGGTAGATTGAAGTTAAAAAGCAACAGACGGATCATACCAGGCCAATCTTCATGATGCGGTAGATTAAAGTTAAAAAGCAACAGATAGATCATACCATGCCAATCTTCATGATGCGGTAGATTAAAGTTAAAAAGCAACAGATAGATCATACCATGCCAATCTTCATGATGTGGGAGATTAAAGTTAAAAAGCAACAGATGGTTCATACCATGCCAATCTTCATGATGCAGTAGATTAAAGTCAAAAAGCAACAGACAGATCATACCATGCCAATCTTCATGATGCAGTAGATTAAAGTTTAAAAAGCAACAGATAGATCATACCATGCCAATCTTCATGATGCAGTAGATTAAAGTTAAAAAGCAACAGACAGATCATACCAGGCCAATCTTCATGATGCGGTAGATTAAAGTCCAAAAGCAACAGACAGATCATACCATGCCAATCTTCATGTTGCGGTAGATTAAAGTTAAAAAGCAACAGACAGATCATACCAGGCCAATCTTCATGATGCGGTAGATTAAAGTTAAAAAGCAACAGACGGATCATACCATGCCAATCTTCATGATGTGGTAGATTAAAGTTAAAAAGCAACAGATAGATCATACCATGCCAATCTTCATGATGTGGTAGATTAAAGTTAAAAAGCAACAGATAGATAATACCATGCCAATCTTCATGATGCGGTAGAATAAAGTTTAAAAAGCAACAGACGGATCATACCAGGCCAATCTTCATGATGCAGTAGATTAAAGTTAAAAAAGCAACAGACGGATCATACCATGCCAATCTTCATGATGCGGTAGATTAAAGTTAAAAAGCAATAGGCAGATCATACCAGGCCCATCTTCATGATGTGGTAGCTTAAAGTTTAAAAAGCAACAGATAGATCATACCAGGCCAATCTTCATGATGCAGTAGAATAAAGTTAAAAAGCAACAGGCAGATCATACCAGGCCAATCTTCATGATACGGTCGATTAAAGTTAAAAAGCAACAGACGGATCATACCATGCCAATCTTCATGATGTGGTAGATTAAAGTTAAAAAGCAACAGATGGATCATACCAGGCAAATCTTCATGATGCGGTAGATTAAAGTTAAAAAGCAACAGATGGATCATACCATGCAAATCTTCATGATGCGGTAGATTAAAGTTAAAAAGCAACAGACAGATCATACCATGCCAATCTTCATGATGTGGTCGATTAAAGTTCAAAAGCAACAGATGGATCATACCATGCAAATCTTCATGATGCGGTAGATTAAAGTTAAAAAGCAACAGACAGATCATACCATGCCAATCTTCATGATGTGGTCGATTAAAGTTCAAAAGCAACAGATGGATCATACCATGCAAATCTTCATGATGCGGTAGATTATAGTTAAAAAGCAACAGACAGATCATACCATGCCAATCTTCATGATGTGATCGATTAAAGTTCAAAAGCAACAGATGGATCATACCATGCCAATCTTCATGATGTGGTCGATTAAAGTTCAAAAGCAACAGACAGTTCATACCATGCCAATCTTCATGATGCAGTAGATTAAAGTTAAAAAGCAACAGACAGATCATACCAGGCCAATCTTCATGATGCGGTAGATTAAAGTCAAAAAGCAACAGACAGATCATACCATGCCAATCTTCATGTTGCGGTAGATTAAAGTTAAAAAGCAACAGACAGTTCATACCAGGCCAATCTTCATGATGCGGTAGATTAAAGTTAAAAAGCAACAGACGGATCATACCATGCCAATCTTCATGATGTGGTAGAATAAAGTTAAAAAGCAACAGATAGATCATACCATGCCAATCTTCATGATGCGGTAGATTAAAGTTAAAAAGCAACAGATAGATAATACCATGCCAATCTTCATGATGCGGTAGAATAAAGTTTAAAAAGCAACAGACAGATCATACCAGGCCAATCTTCATGATGGAGTAGATTAAAGTTTAAAAAGCAACAGACGGATCATACCATGCAATCTTCATGATGTGGTAGATTAAAGTTTAAAAAGCAACAGATAAATCATACCAGGCCAATCCTCATGATGCAGTAGAATAAAGTTTAAATAGCAACAGACAGATCATACCATGCCAATCTTCATGATGCGGTAGATTAAAGTTTAAAAAGCAACAGATAGATCATACCAGGCCAATCTTCATGATGCAGTAGAATAAAGTTAAAAAGCAACAGGCAGATCATACCATGCCAATCTTCATGATGTGGTCGATTAAAGTTCAAAAGCAACAGACAGATCATACCATGCCAATCTTCATGATGTGGTAGATTGAAGTTAAAAAGCAACAGACAGATCATACCAGGCCAATCTTCATGATGCGGTAGATTAAAGTTAAAAAGCAACAGACGGATCATACCATGCCAATCTTCATGATGTGGTAGATTAAAGTTAAAAGGCAACAGATGGATCATACCAGGCAAATCTTCATTATGTGGTAGATTAAAGTTAAAAAGCAACAGACAGATCATACCATGCCAATCTTCATGATGTGGTAGATTAAAGTTAAAAAGCAACAGATGGATCATACCATGCCAATCTTCATGATGTGGTAGATTAAAGTTAAAAGGCAACAGATGGATCATACCAGGCAAATCTTCATGATGCGGAAGATTAAAGTTAAAAAGCAACAGACAGATCATACCAGGCCAATCTTCATGATGTGGTAGATTAAAGTTAAAAAGCAACAGACGGATCATACCAGGCCAATCTTTATGATGTGGTAGATTAAAGTTAAAAAGCAACAGACAGATCATACCAGGCCAATCTTCATGATGTGGCAGATTAAAGTTAAATAGCAACAAACGGATCATACCAGGCCAATCTTTATGATGTGGTAGATTAAAGTTAAAAAGCAACAGACAGATCATACCAGGCCAATCTTCATGATGTGGTAGATTAAAGTCAAAAAGCAACAGATAGATCATACCATGCCAATCTTCATGATGCGGTAGATTAAAGTTAAAAAGCAACAGACAGATCATACCAGGCCAATCTTCATGATGTGGTAGATTAAAGTTAAAAAGCAACAGACGGATCATACCAGGCCAATCTTTATGATGTGGTAGATTAAAGTTAAAAAGCAACAGACGGATCATACCATGCCAATCTTCATGATGCGGTAGATTAAAGTTTAAAAAGCAACAGACGGATCATACCATGCCAATCTTCATGATGTGGTAGATTAAAGTTAAAAAGCAACAGACGGATCATACCAGGCCAATCTTCATGATGCGGTAGATTAAAGTTAAAAAGCAACAGACAGATCATACCAGGCAAATCTTCATGATGCGGTAGATTAAAGTTAAAAAGCAACAGACAGATCATACCAGGCCAATCTTCATGATGCGGTAGATTAAAGTTGAAAAGCAACAGACGGATCATACCATGCCAATCTTCATGATGTGGTAGATTAAAGTTAAAAAGCAACAGATGGATCATACCAGGCAAATCTTCATGATGCGGTAGATTAAAGTTAAAAAGCAACAGACGGATCATACCATGCCAATCTTCATGATGTGGTAGGTTAAAGTTTAAAAAGCAACAGATAGATCATACCAGGCCAATCTTCATGATGCAGTAGAATAAAGTTAAAAAGAAACAGACAGATCATACCATGCCAATCTTCATGATGTGGTAGATTAAAGTTTAAAAAGCAACAGACAGATCATACCATGCCAATCTTCATGATGCGGTAGATTAAAGTTAAAAAGCAACAGGCAGATCATACCAGGCCAATCTTCATGATGCGGTAGATTAAAGTTAAAAAGCAACAGACGGATCATACCATGCCAATCTTCATGATGTGGTAGATTAAAGTTAAAAAGCAACAGACGGATCATACCATGCCAATCTTCATGATGTGGTAGATTAAAGTTAAAAGGCAACAGATGGATCATACCAGGCAAATCTTCATGATGTGGTAGATTAAAGTTAAAAAGCAACAGACAGATCATACCATGCCAATCTTCATGATGTGGTAGATTAAAGTTAAAAAGCAACAGATGGATCATACCATGCCAATCTTCATGATGTGGTAGATTAAAGTTAAAAGGCAACAGATGGATCATACCAGGCAAATCTTCATGATGCGGTAGATTAAAGTTAAAAAGCAACAGACAGTTCATACCAGGCCAATCTTCATGATGTGGCAGATTAAAGTTAAATAGCAACAAACGGATCATACCAGGCCAATCTTTATGATGTGGTAGATTAAAGTTAAAAAG
Source organism: Myxine glutinosa (assembly GCF_964187855.1). Lineage (NCBI taxonomy): Eukaryota > Metazoa > Chordata > Myxini > Myxiniformes > Myxinidae > Myxine > Myxine glutinosa. The sequence goes on along the minus strand of NC_136263.1, from coordinate 5,080,256 downwards.
CAACAGACAGATCATACCAGGCCAATCTTCATGATGTGGTAGATTAAAGTCAAAAAGCAACAGATAGATCATACCATGCCAATCTTCATGATGCGGTAGATTAAAGTTAAAAAGCAACAGACAGATCATACCAGGCCAATCTTCATGATGTGGTAGATTAAAGTTAAAAAGCAACAGACGGATCATACCAGGCCAATCTTTATGATGTGGTAGATTAAAGTTAAAAAGCAACAGACGGATCATACCATGCCAATCTTCATGATGCGGTAGATTAAAGTTTAAAAAGCAACAGACGGATCATACCATGCCAATCTTCATGATGTGGTAGATTAAAGTTAAAAAGCAACAGACGGATCATACCAGGCCAATCTTCATGATGCGGTAGATTAAAGTTAAAAAGCAACAGACAGATCATACCAGGCAAATCTTCATGATGCGGTAGATTAAAGTTGAAAAGCAACAGACGGATCATACCATGCCAATCTTCATGATGCGGTAGATTAAAGTTAAAAAGCAACAGACGGATCATACCATGCCAATCTTCATGATGTGGTAGATTAAAGTTTAAAAAGCAACAGATAGATCATACCAGGCCAATCTTCATGATGCAGTAGAATAAAGTTAAAAAGAAACAGACAGATCATACCATGCCAATCTTCATGATGTGGTAGATTAAAGTTTAAAAAGCAACAGACAGATCATACCATGCCAATCTTCATGATGCGGTAGATTAAAGTTAAAAAGCAACAGGCAGATCATACCAGGCCAATCTTCATGATGCGGTAGATTAAAGTTAAAAAGCAACAGACGGATCATACCATGCCAATCTTCATGATGTGGTAGATTAAAGTTAAAAAGCAACAGATGTATCATACCAGGCAAATCTTCATGATGCGGTAGATTAAAGTTAAAAAGCAACAGACAGATCATACCATGCCAATCTTCATGGTGTGGTAGATTAAAGTTAAAAAGCAACAGACAGATCATACCATGCCAATCTTCATGATGTGGTAGATTAAAGTTAAAAAGCAACAGATGGATCATACCAGGCAAATCTTCATGATGCGGTAGATTAAAGTTAAAAAGCAACAGACAGATCATACCATGCCAATCTTCATGATGTGATCGATTAAAGTTCAAAAGCAACAGATGGATCATACCATGCCAATCTTCATGATGCGGTAGAATAAAGTTTAAAAAGCAACAGACGGATCATACCAGGCCAATCTTCATGATGCAGTAGATTAAAGTTAAAAAAGCAACAGACGGATCATACCATGCCAATCTTCATGATGCGGTAGATTAAAGTTAAAAAGCAATAGGCAGATCATACCAGGCCCATCTTCATGATGTGGTAGCTTAAAGTTTAAAAAGCAACAGATAGATCATACCAGGCCAATCTTCATGATGCAGTAGAATAAAGTTAAAAAGCAACAGGCAGATCATACCAGGCCAATCTTCATGATACGGTCGATTAAAGTTAAAAAGCAACAGACGGATCATACCATGCCAATCTTCATGATGTGGTAGATTAAAGTTAAAAAGCAACAGATGGATCATACCAGGCAAATCTTCATGATGCGGTAGATTAAAGTTAAAAAGCAACAGATGGATCATACCATGCAAATCTTCATGATGCGGTAGATTAAAGTTAAAAAGCAACAGACAGATCATACCATGCCAATCTTCATGATGTGGTCGATTAAAGTTCAAAAGCAACAGATGGATCATACCATGCAAATCTTCATGATGCGGTAGATTAAAGTTAAAAAGCAACAGACAGATCATACCATGCCAATCTTCATGATGTGGTCGATTAAAGTTCAAAAGCAACAGATGGATCATACCATGCAAATCTTCATGATGCGGTAGATTATAGTTAAAAAGCAACAGACAGATCATACCATGCCAATCTTCATGATGTGATCGATTAAAGTTCAAAAGCAACAGATGGATCATACCATGCCAATCTTCATGATGTGGTCGATTAAAGTTCAAAAGCAACAGACAGTTCATACCATGCCAATCTTCATGATGCAGTAGATTAAAGTTAAAAAGCAACAGACAGATCATACCAGGCCAATCTTCATGATGCGGTAGATTAAAGTCAAAAAGCAACAGACAGATCATACCATGCCAATCTTCATGTTGCGGTAGATTAAAGTTAAAAAGCAACAGACAGTTCATACCAGGCCAATCTTCATGATGCGGTAGATTAAAGTTAAAAAGCAACAGACGGATCATACCATGCCAATCTTCATGATGTGGTAGAATAAAGTTAAAAAGCAACAGATAGATCAAACCATGCCAATCTTCATGATGCGGTAGATTAAAGTTAAAAAGCAACAGATAGATAATACCATGCCAATCTTCATGATGCGGTAGAATAAAGTTTAAAAAGCAACAGACAGATCATACCAGGCCAATCTTCATGATGGAGTAGATTAAAGTTTAAAAAGCAACAGACGGATCATACCATGCAATCTTCATGATGTGGTAGATTAAAGTTTAAAAAGCAACAGATAAATCATACCAGGCCAATCCTCATGATGCAGTAGAATAAAGTTTAAATAGCAACAGACAGATCATACCATGCCAATCTTCATGATGCGGTAGATTAAAGTTTAAAAAGCAACAGATAGATCATACCAGGCCAATCTTCATGATGCAGTAGAATAAAGTTAAAAAGCAACAGGCAGATCATACCATGCCAATCTTCATGATGTGGTCGATTAAAGTTCAAAAGCAACAGACAGATCATACCATGCCAATCTTCATGATGTGGTAGATTGAAGTTAAAAAGCAACAGACAGATCATACCAGGCCAATCTTCATGATGCGGTAGATTAAAGTTAAAAAGCAACAGACGGATCATACCATGCCAATCTTCATGATGTGGTAGATTAAAGTTAAAAGGCAACAGATGGATCATACCAGGCAAATCTTCATGATGTGGTAGATTAAAGTTAAAAAGCAACAGACAGATCATACCATGCCAATCTTCATGATGTGGTAGATTAAAGTTAAAAAGCAACAGATGGATCATACCATGCCAATCTTCATGATGTGGTAGATTAAAGTTAAAAGGCAACAGATGGATCATACCAGGCAAATCTTCATGATGCGGTAGATTAAAGTTAAAAAGCAACAGACAGATCATACCAGGCCAATCTTCATGATGTGGTAGATTAAAGTTAAAAAGCAACAGACGGATCATACCAGGCCAATCTTTATGATGTGGTAGATTAAAGTTAAAAAGCAACAGACAGATCATACCAGGCCAATCTTCATGATGTGGCAGATTAAAGTTAAATAGCAACAAACGGATCATACCAGGCCAATCTTTATGATGTGGTAGATTAAAGTTAAAAAGCAACAGACAGATCATACCAGGCCAATCTTCATGATGTGGTAGATTAAAGTCAAAAAGCAACAGATAGATCATACCATGCCAATCTTCATGATGCGGTAGATTAAAGTTAAAAAGCAACAAACAGATCATACCAGGCCAATCTTCATGATGTGGTAGATTAAAGTTAAAAAGCAACAGACGGATCATACCAGGCCAATCTTTATGATGTGGTAGATTAAAGTTAAAAAGCAACAGACGGATCATACCATGCCAATCTTCATGATGTGGTAGATTAAAGTTAAAAAGCAACAGACGGATCATACCAGGCCAATCTTCATGATGCGGTAGATTAAAGTTAAAAAGCAACAGACAGATCATACCAGGCAAATCTTCATGATGCGGTAGATTAAAGTTAAAAAGCAACAGACAGATCATACCAGGCCAATCTTCATGATGCGGTAGATTAAAGTTGAAAAGCAACAGACGGATCATACCATGCCAATCTTCATGATGTGGTAGATTAAAGTTAAAAAGCAACAGATGGATCATACCAGGCAAATCTTCATGATGCGGTAGATTAAAGTTAAAAAGCAACAGACGGATCATACCATGCCAATCTTCATGATGTGGTAGGTTAAAGTTTAAAAAGCAACAGATAGATCATACCAGGCCAATCTTCATGATGCAGTAGAATAAAGTTAAAAAGAAACAGACAGATCATACCATGCCAATCTTCATGATGTGGTAGATTAAAGTTTAAAAAGCAACAGACAGATCATACCATGCCAATCTTCATGATGCGGTAGATTAAAGTTAAAAAGCAACAGGCAGATCATACCAGGCCAATCTTCATGATGCGGTAGATTAAAGTTAAAAAGCAACAGACGGATCATACCATGCCAATCTTCATGATGTGGTAGATTAAAGTTAAAAAGCAACAGACGGATCATACCATGCCAATCTTCATGATGTGGTAGATTAAAGTTAAAAGGCAACAGATGGATCATACCAGGCAAATCTTCATGATGTGGTAGATTAAAGTTAAAAAGCAACAGACAGATCATACCATGCCAATCTTCATGATGTGGTAGATTAAAGTTAAAAAGCAACAGATGGATCATACCATGCCAATCTTCATGATGTGGTAGATTAAAGTTAAAAGGCAACAGATGGATCATACCAGGCAAATCTTCATGATGCGGTAGATTAAAGTTAAAAAGCAACAGACAGTTCATACCAGGCCAATCTTCATGATGTGGCAGATTAAAGTTAAATAGCAACAAACGGATCATACCAGGCCAATCTTTATGATGTGGTAGATTAAAGTTAAAAAGCAACAGACAGATCATACCAGGCCAATCTTCATGATGTGGTAGATTAAAGTCAAAAAGCAACAGATAGATCATACCATGCCAATCTTCATGATGCGGTAGATTAAAGTTAAAAAGCAACAGACAGATCATACCAGGCCAATCTTCATGATGTGGTAGATTAAAGTTAAAAAGCAACAGACGGATCATACCAGGCCAATCTTTATGATGTGGTAGATTAAAGTTAAAAAGCAACAGACGGATCATACCATGCCAATCTTCATGATGCGGTAGATTAAAGTTTAAAAAGCAACAGACGGATCATACCATGCCAATCTTCATGATGTGGTAGATTAAAGTTAAAAAGCAACAGACGGATCATACCAGGCCAATCTTCATGATGCGGTAGATTAAAGTTAAAAAGCAACAGACAGATCATACCAGGCAAATCTTCATGATGCGGTAGATTAAAGTTGAAAAGCAACAGACGGATCATACCATGCCAATCTTCATGATGCGGTAGATTAAAGTTAAAAAGCAACAGACGGATCATACCATGCCAATCTTCATGATGTGGTAGATTAAAGTTTAAAAAGCAACAGATAGATCATACCAGGCCAATCTTCATGATGCAGTAGAATAAAGTTAAAAAGAAACAGACAGATCATACCATGCCAATCTTCATGATGTGGTAGATTAAAGTTTAAAAAGCAACAGACAGATCATACCATGCCAATCTTCATGATGCGGTAGATTAAAGTTAAAAAGCAACAGGCAGATCATACCATGCCAATCTTCATGATGTGGTAGATTAAAGTTAAAAAGCAACAGATGTATCATACCAGGCAAATCTTCATGATGCGGTAGATTAAAGTTAAAAAGCAACAGACAGATCATACCATGCCAATCTTCATGGTGTGGTAGATTAAAGTTAAAAAGCAACAGACAGATCATACCATGCCAATCTTCATGATGTGGTAGATTAAAGTTAAAAAGCAACAGATGGATCATACCAGGCAAATCTTCATGATGCGGTAGATTAAAGTTAAAAAGCAACAGACAGATCATACCATGCCAATCTTCATGATGTGATCGATTAAAGTTCAAAAGCAACAGATGGATCATACCATGCCAATCTTCATGATGCGGTAGAATAAAGTTTAAAAAGCAACAGACGGATCATACCAGGCCAATCTTCATGATGCAGTAGATTAAAGTTAAAAAAGCAACAGACGGATCATACCATGCCAATCTTCATGATGCGGTAGATTAAAGTTAAAAAGCAATAGGCAGATCATACCAGGCCCATCTTCATGATGTGGTAGCTTAAAGTTTAAAAAGCAACAGATAGATCATACCAGGCCAATCTTCATGATGCAGTAGAATAAAGTTAAAAAGCAACAGGCAGATCATACCAGGCCAATCTTCATGATACGGTCGATTAAAGTTAAAAAGCAACAGACGGATCATACCATGCCAATCTTCATGATGTGGTAGATTAAAGTTAAAAAGCAACAGATGGATCATACCAGGCAAATCTTCATGATGCGGTAGATTAAAGTTAAAAAGCAACAGATGGATCATACCATGCAAATCTTCATGATGCGGTAGATTAAAGTTAAAAAGCAACAGACAGATCATACCATGCCAATCTTCATGATGTGGTCGATTAAAGTTCAAAAGCAACAGATGGATCATACCATGCAAATCTTCATGATGCGGTAGATTAAAGTTAAAAAGCAACAGACAGATCATACCATGCCAATCTTCATGATGTGGTCGATTAAAGTTCAAAAGCAACAGATGGATCATACCATGCAAATCTTCATGATGCGGTAGATTATAGTTAAAAAGCAACAGACAGATCATACCATGCCAATCTTCATGATGTGATCGATTAAAGTTCAAAAGCAACAGATGGATCATACCATGCCAATCTTCATGATGTGGTCGATTAAAGTTCAAAAGCAACAGACAGTTCATACCATGCCAATCTTCATGATGCAGTAGATTAAAGTTAAAAAGCAACAGACAGATCATACCAGGCCAATCTTCATGATGCGGTAGATTAAAGTCAAAAAGCAACAGACAGATCATACCATGCCAATCTTCATGTTGCGGTAGATTAAAGTTAAAAAGCAACAGACAGTTCATACCAGGCCAATCTTCATGATGCGGTAGATTAAAGTTAAAAAGCAACAGACGGATCATACCATGCCAATCTTCATGATGTGGTAGAATAAAGTTAAAAAGCAACAGATAGATCAAACCATGCCAATCTTCATGATGCGGTAGATTAAAGTTAAAAAGCAACAGATAGATAATACCATGCCAATCTTCATGATGCGGTAGAATAAAGTTTAAAAAGCAACAGACAGATCATACCAGGCCAATCTTCATGATGGAGTAGATTAAAGTTTAAAAAGCAACAGACGGATCATACCATGCAATCTTCATGATGTGGTAGATTAAAGTTTAAAAAGCAACAGATAAATCATACCAGGCCAATCCTCATGATGCAGTAGAATAAAGTTTAAATAGCAACAGACAGATCATACCATGCCAATCTTCATGATGCGGTAGATTAAAGTTTAAAAAGCAACAGATAGATCATACCAGGCCAATCTTCATGATGCAGTAGAATAAAGTTAAAAAGCAACAGGCAGATCATACCATGCCAATCTTCATGATGTGGTCGATTAAAGTTCAAAAGCAACAGACAGATCATACCATGCCAATCTTCATGATGTGGTAGATTGAAGTTAAAAAGCAACAGACAGATCATACCAGGCCAATCTTCATGATGCGGTAGATTAAAGTTAAAAAGCAACAGACGGATCATACCATGCCAATCTTCATGATGTGGTAGATTAAAGTTAAAAGGCAACAGATGGATCATACCAGGCAAATCTTCATGATGTGGTAGATTAAAGTTAAAAAGCAACAGACAGATCATACCATGCCAATCTTCATGATGTGGTAGATTAAAGTTAAAAAGCAACAGATGGATCATACCATGCCAATCTTCATGATGTGGTAGATTAAAGTTAAAAGGCAACAGATGGATCATACCAGGCAAATCTTCATGATGCGGTAGATTAAAGTTAAAAAGCAACAGACAGATCATACCAGGCCAATCTTCATGATGTGGTAGATTAAAGTTAAAAAGCAACAGACGGATCATACCAGGCCAATCTTTATGATGTGGTAGATTAAAGTTAAAAAGCAACAGACAGATCATACCAGGCCAATCTTCATGATGTGGCAGATTAAAGTTAAATAGCAACAAACGGATCATACCAGGCCAATCTTTATGATGTGGTAGATTAAAGTTAAAAAGCAACAGACAGATCATACCAGGCCAATCTTCATGATGTGGTAGATTAAAGTCAAAAAGCAACAGATAGATCATACCATGCCAATCTTCATGATGCGGTAGATTAAAGTTAAAAAGCAACAAACAGATCATACCAGGCCAATCTTCATGATGTGGTAGATTAAAGTTAAAAAGCAACAGACGGATCATACCAGGCCAATCTTTATGATGTGGTAGATTAAAGTTAAAAAGCAACAGACGGATCATACCATGCCAATCTTCATGATGTGGTAGATTAAAGTTAAAAAGCAACAGACGGATCATACCAGGCCAATCTTCATGATGCGGTAGATTAAAGTTAAAAAGCAACAGACAGATCATACCAGGCAAATCTTCATGATGCGGTAGATTAAAGTTAAAAAGCAACAGACAGATCATACCAGGCCAATCTTCATGATGCGGTAGATTAAAGTTGAAAAGCAACAGACGGATCATACCATGCCAATCTTCATGATGTGGTAGATTAAAGTTAAAAAGCAACAGATGGATCATACCAGGCAAATCTTCATGATGCGGTAGATTAAAGTTAAAAAGCAACAGACGGATCATACCATGCCAATCTTCATGATGTGGTAGGTTAAAGTTTAAAAAGCAACAGATAGATCATACCAGGCCAATCTTCATGATGCAGTAGAATAAAGTTAAAAAGAAACAGACAGATCATACCATGCCAATCTTCATGATGTGGTAGATTAAAGTTTAAAAAGCAACAGACAGATCATACCATGCCAATCTTCATGATGCGGTAGATTAAAGTTAAAAAGCAACAGGCAGATCATACCAGGCCAATCTTCATGATGCGGTAGATTAAAGTTAAAAAGCAACAGACGGATCATACCATGCCAATCTTCATGATGTGGTAGATTAAAGTTAAAAAGCAACAGACGGATCATACCATGCCAATCTTCATGATGTGGTAGATTAAAGTTAAAAGGCAACAGATGGATCATACCAGGCAAATCTTCATGATGTGGTAGATTAAAGTTAAAAAGCAACAGACAGATCATACCATGCCAATCTTCATGATGTGGTAGATTAAAGTTAAAAAGCAACAGATGGATCATACCATGCCAATCTTCATGATGTGGTAGATTAAAGTTAAAAGGCAACAGATGGATCATACCAGGCAAATCTTCATGATGCGGTAGATTAAAGTTAAAAAGCAACAGACAGTTCATACCAGGCCAATCTTCATGATGTGGCAGATTAAAGTTAAATAGCAACAAACGGATCATACCAGGCCAATCTTTATGATGTGGTAGATTAAAGTTAAAAAGCAACAGACAGATCATACCAGGCCAATCTTCATGATGTGGTAGATTAAAGTCAAAAAGCAACAGATAGATCATACCATGCCAATCTTCATGATGCGGTAGATTAAAGTTAAAAAGCAACAGACAGATCATACCAGGCCAATCTTCATGATGTGGTAGATTAAAGTTAAAAAGCAACAGACGGATCATACCAGGCCAATCTTTATGATGTGGTAGATTAAAGTTAAAAAGCAACAGACGGATCATACCATGCCAATCTTCATGATGCGGTAGATTAAAGTTTAAAAAGCAACAGACGGATCATACCATGCCAATCTTCATGATGTGGTAGATTAAAGTTAAAAAGCAACAGACGGATCATACCAGGCCAATCTTCATGATGCGGTAGATTAAAGTTAAAAAGCAACAGACAGATCATACCAGGCAAATCTTCATGATGCGGTAGATTAAAGTTGAAAAGCAACAGACGGATCATACCATGCCAATCTTCATGATGCGGTAGATTAAAGTTAAAAAGCAACAGACGGATCATACCATGCCAATCTTCATGATGTGGTAGATTAAAGTTTAAAAAGCAACAGATAGATCATACCAGGCCAATCTTCATGATGCAGTAGAATAAAGTTAAAAAGAAACAGACAGATCATACCATGCCAATCTTCATGATGTGGTAGATTAAAGTTTAAAAAGCAACAGACAGATCATACCATGCCAATCTTCATGATGCGGTAGATTAAAGTTAAAAAGCAACAGGCAGATCATACCAGGCCAATCTTCATGATGCGGTAGATTAAAGTTAAAAAGCAACAGACGGATCATACCATGCCAATCTTCATGATGTGGTAGATTAAAGTTAAAAAGCAACAGATGTATCATACCAGGCAAATCTTCATGATGCGGTAGATTAAAGTTAAAAAGCAACAGACAGATCATACCATGCCAATCTTCATGGTGTGGTAGATTAAAGTTAAAAAGCAACAGACAGATCATACCATGCCAATCTTCATGATGTGGTAGATTAAAGTTAAAAAGCAACAGATGGATCATACCAGGCAAATCTTCATGATGCGGTAGATTAAAGTTAAAAAGCAACAGACAGATCATACCATGCCAATCTTCATGATGTGGTAGATTAAAGTTAAAAACCAACAGACAGATCATACCATGCCAATCTTCATGATGTGGTAGATTAAAGTTAAAAAGCAACAGACGGATCATACCAGGCCAATCTTCATGATGTGGTAGATTAAAGTTAAAAAGCAACAGACAGATCATACCAGGCAAATCTTGATGATGCGGTAGATTAAAGTTAAAAAGCAACAGATAGATCATACCATGCCAATCTACATGATGCAGTAGATTAAAGTTTAAAAAGCAACAGATAGATTATACCATGCCAATCTACATGATGCAGTAGATTAAAGTTTAAAAAGCAACAGACAGATCATACCAGGCCAATCTTAATGATGCAGTAGATTAAAGTCAAAAAGCAACAGATAGATCATACCATGCCAATCTTCATGATGTGGTAGATTAAAGTTAAAAAGCAACAGACAGATCATACCATGCCAATCTTCATGATGTGGTAGATTAAAGTTTAAAAAGCAACAGACGGATCATACCAGGCCAATCTTCATGATGCAATAGATTAAAGTTAAAAAGCAACAGACGGATCATACCAGGCCAATCTTCATGATGCAATAGATTGAAGTTAAAAAGAAACAGACAGATCATACCATGCCAATCTTCATGATGTGGTAGATTAAAGTTTAAAAAGCAACAGACGGATCATACCAGGCCAATCTTCATGATGCAATAGATTAAAGTTAAAAAGCAACAGACAGATCATACCATGCCAATCTTCATGATGCAGTAGATTAAAGTCAAAAAGCAACAGATAGATCATACCATGCCAATCTACATGATGCAGTAGATTAAAGTTTAAAAAGCAACAGACAGATCATACCAGGCCAATCTTCATGATGCGGTAGACTAAAGTTAAAAAGCAACAGATAGATCATACCATGTCAATCTTCATGATGCAATCGATTAAAGTTAAAAAGCAACAGATAGATCATACCATGCCAATCTTCATGATGCAATAGATTAAAGTTAAAACAGCAGACGGATCATACCATGCCAATCTTCATGATGCAGTAGCTTAAAGTTAAAAAAGCAACAGACGGATCATACCATGCCAATCTTCATGATGCAGTAGATTAAAGTCAAAAAGCAACAGACAGATCATACCATGCCAATCTTCATGATGCGGTGGATTAAAGTCAAAAAGCAACAGACAGATCATACCATGCCAATCTTCATGATGCAGTAGATTAAAGTTTAAAAAGCAACAGACGGATCATACCATGCCAATCTTCATGATGTGGTAGATTAAAGTTAAAAAGCAACAGATAGATCATACCATGCCAATCTTCATGATGCGGTAGATTAAAGTTAAAAAGCAACAGACGGATCATACCATGCCAATCTTCATGATGTGGTAGATTAAAGTTAAAAAGCAACAGATGTATCATACCAGGCAAATCTTCATGATGCGGTAGATTAAAGTTAAAAAGCAACAGACAGATCATACCATGCCAATCTTCATGGTGTGGTAGATTAAAGTTAAAAAGCAACAGACAGATCATACCATGCCAATCTTCATGATGTGGTAGATTAAAGTTAAAAAGCAACAGATGGATCATACCAGGCAAATCTTCATGATGCGGTAGATTAAAGTTAAAAAGCAACAGACAGATCATACCATGCCAATCTTCATGATGTGGTAGATTAAAGTTAAAAACCAACAGACAGATCATACCATGCCAATCTTCATGATGTGGTAGATTAAAGTTAAAAAGCAACAGACGGATCATACCAGGCCAATCTTCATGATGTGGTAGATTAAAGTTAAAAAGCAACAGACAGATCATACCAGGCAAATCTTGATGATGCGGTAGATTAAAGTTAAAAAGCAACAGATAGATCATACCATGCCAATCTACATGATGCAGTAGATTAAAGTTTAAAAAGCAACAGATAGATCATACCATGCCAATCTACATGATGCAGTAGATTAAAGTTTAAAAAGCAACAGACAGATCATACCAGGCCAATCTTAATGATGCAGTAGATTAAAGTCAAAAAGCAACAGATAGATCATACCATGCCAATCTTCATGATGTGGTAGATTAAAGTTAAAAAGCAACAGACAGATCATACCATGCCAATCTTCATGATGTGGTAGATTAAAGTTTAAAAAGCAACAGACGGATCATACCAGGCCAATCTTCATGATGCAATAGATTAAAGTTAAAAAGCAACAGACGGATCATACCAGGCCAATCTTCATGATGCAATAGATTGAAGTTAAAAAGAAACAGACAGATCATACCATGCCAATCTTCATGATGTGGTAGATTAAAGTTTAAAAAGCAACAGACGGATCATACCAGGCCAATCTTCATGATGCAATAGATTAAAGTTAAAAAGCAACAGACAGATCATACCATGCCAATCTTCATGATGCAGTAGATTAAAGTCAAAAAGCAACAGATAGATCATACCATGCCAATCTACATGATGCAGTAGATTAAAGTTTAAAAAGCAACAGACAGATCATACCAGGCCAATCTTCATGATGCGGTAGACTAAAGTTAAAAAGCAACAGATAGATCATACCATGTCAATCTTCATGATGCAATCGATTAAAGTTAAAAAGCAACAGATAGATCATACCATGCCAATCTTCATGATGCAATAGATTAAAGTTAAAACAGCAGACGGATCATACCATGCCAATCTTCATGATGCAGTAGCTTAAAGTTAAAAAAGCAACAGACGGATCATACCATGCCAATCTTCATGATGCAGTAGATTAAAGTCAAAAAGCAACAGACAGATCATACCATGCCAATCTTCATGATGCGGTGGATTAAAGTCAAAAAGCAACAGACAGATCATACCATGCCAATCTTCATGATGCAGTAGATTAAAGTTTAAAAAGCAACAGACGGATCATACCATGCCAATCTTCATGATGTGGTAGATTAAAGTTAAAAAGCAACAGATAGATCATACCATGCCAATCTTCATGATGCAGTAGATTAAAGTTAAAAAGCAACAGACGGATCATACCATGCCAATCTTCATGATGTGGTAGATTAAAGTTAAAAAGCAACAGATAGATCATACCATGCCAATCTTCATGTTGCGGTAGCTTAAAGTTAAAAAGCAACAGATAGATAATACCATGCCAATCTTCATGATGCGGTAGAATAAAGTTTAAAAAGCAACAGACAGATCATACCAGGCCAATCTTCATGATGCAGTAGATTAAAGTTTAAAAAGCAACAGACGGATCATTCCATGCCAATCTTCATGATGCGGTAGATTAAAGTTAAAAAGCAATAGGCAGATCATACCAGGCCCATCTTCATGATGTGGTAGCTTAAAGTTTAAAAAGCAACAGATAGATCATACCAGGCCAATCTTCATGATGCAGTAGAATAAAGTTAAAAAGCAACAGCAGATCATACCAGGCCAATCTTCATGATACGGTCGATTAAAGTTAAAAAGCAACAGATGGATCATACCATGCCAATCTTCATGATGTGGTAGATTAAAGTTAAAAAGCAACAGATGGATCATACCAGGCAAATCTTCATGATGCGGTAGATTAAAGTTAAAAAGCAACAGACAGATCATACCATGCCAATCTTCATGTTGCGGTAGATTAAAGTTAAAAAGCAACAGACAGATCATACCATGCCAATCTTCATGATGCGGTAGATTAAAGTTAAAAAGCAACAGACGGATCATACCATGCCAATCTTCATGATGTGGTAGATTAAAGTTAAAAAGCAACAGACAGATAATACCATGCCAATCTTCATGATGCGGTAGAATAAAGTTTAAAAAGCAACAGACGGATCATACCAGGCCAATCTTCATGATGTGGTCGATTAAAGTTCAAAAGCAACTGATGGATCATACCATGCAAATCTTCATGATGCGGTAGATTAAAGTTAAAAAGCAACAGACAGATCATACCATGCCAATCTTCATGATGTGGTCGATTAAAGTTCAAAAGCAACAGATGGATCATACCATGCCAATCTTCATGATGTGGTCGATTAAAGTTCAAAAGCAACAGACAGATCATACCATGCCAATCTTCATGATGTGGTAGATTGAATTTAAAAAGCAACAGACGGATCATACCAGGCCAATCTTCATGATGTGGTAGATTAAAGTTAAAAAGCAACAGACAGATCATTCCAGGCCAATCTTCATGATGCGGTAGATTAAAGTTAAAAAGCAACAGACAGATCATACCATGCCAATCTTCATGATGTGGTAGATTAAAGTTAAAAAGCAACAGACGGATCATACCATGCCAATCTTCATGATGCTGTAGATTAAAGTTAAAAAGCAACAGACAGATCATACCATGCCAATCTTCATGATGTGGTAGATTAAAGTTTAAAAGCAACAGATGGATCATACCATGCCAATCTTCATGATGCGGTAGATTAAAGTTAAAAAGCAACAGGCAGATCATACCAGGCCCATCTTCATGATGCAGTAGATTAAAGTCAAAAAGCAACAGGCAGATCATACCAGGCCCATCTTCATGATGTGGTAGATTAAAGTTTAAAAAGCAACAGATAGATCATACCAGGCCAATCTTCATGATGCAGTAGAATAAAGTTATAAAGCAACAGGCAGATCATACCATGCCAATCTTCATGATGTGGTCGATTAAAGTTCAAAAGCAACAGACAGATCATACCATGCCAATCTTCATGATGTGGTAGATTGAAGTTAAAAAGCAACAGACAGATCATACCAGGCAAATCTTCATGATGCGGTAGATTAAAGTTAAAAAGCAACAGACGGATCATACCATGCCAATCTTCATGATGTGGTAGATTAAAGTTAAAAATCAACAGATGGATCATACCATGCCAATCTTCATGATGTGGTCGATTAAAGTTCAAAAGCAACAGACAGATCATACCATGCCAATCTTCATGATGTGGTAGATTGAAGTTAAAAAGCAACAGACGGATCATACCAGGCCAATCTTCATGATGTAGTAGATTAAAGTTAAAAAGCAACAGATAGATCATACCATGACAATCTTCATGATGTGGTCGATTAAAGTTAAAAAGCAACAGATGGATCATACCATGCCAATCTTCATGATGTGGTCGATTAAAGTTCAAAAGCAACAGACAGATCATACCATGCCAATCTTCATGATGTGGTAGATTGAAGTTAAAAAGCAACAGACGGATCATACCAGGCCAATCTTCATGATGTGGTAGATTAAAGTTAAAAAGCAACAGACAGATCATACCATGCCAATCTTCATGATGTGGTAGATTGAAGTTAAAAAGCAACAGACGGATCATACCAGGCCAATCTTCATGATGTGGTAGATTGAAGTTAAAAAGCAACAGACGGATCATCCCATGCCAATCTTCATGATGTGGTAGATTGAAGTTAAAAAGCAACAGACGGATCATACCATGCCAATCTTCATGATGTGGTAGATTAAAGTTAAAAAGCAACAGACAGATCATACCATGCCAATCTTCATGATGTGGTAGATTAAAGTTAAAAAGCAACAGACAGATCATACCATGCCAATCTTCATGATGTGGTAGATTAAAGTTAAAAAGCAACAGACAGATCATACCAGGACAATCTTCGTGATGTGGTAGATTAAAGTTAAAAAGCAACAGACGGATCATACCATGCCAATCTTCATGATGTGGTAGATTAAAGTTAAAAAGCAACAGACAGTTCATACCATGCCAATCTTCATGATGCGGTAGATTAAAGTTTAAAAGCAACAGACAGATCATACCAGGACAATCTTCATGATGTGGTAGATTAAAGTTAAAAAGCAACAGACGGATCATACCATGCCAATCTTCATGATGTGGTAGATTAAAGTTAAAAAGCAACAGACAGATCATACCAGGCCAATCTTCATGATGCGGTAGATTAAAGTTAAAAAGCAACAGACAGATCATACCATGCCAATCTTCATGATGTGGTCGATTAAAGTTCAAAAGCAACAGACAGATCATACCATGCCAATCTTCATGATGTGGTAGATTAAAGTTAAAAAGCAACAGACAGATCATACCATGCCAATCTTCATGTTGCGGTAGATTAAAGTTAAAAAGCAACAGACGGATCATACCAGGACAATCTTCATGATGTGGTAGATTAAAGTTAAAAAGCAACAGACGGATCATACCATGCCAATCTTCATGATGTGGTAGATTAAAGTTAAAAAGCAACAGACAGATCATACCAGGCCAATCTTCATGATGCGGTAGATTAAAGTTAAAAAGCAACAGACAGATCATACCATGCCAATCTTCATGATGCGGTAGATTTAAGTTAAAAAGCAACAGACAGATCATACCAGGCCAATCTTCATGATGCGGTAGATTAAAGTTAAAAAGCAACAGACGGATCATACCATGCCAATCTTCATGATGCGGTAGATTAAAGTTAAAAAGCAACAGACAGATCATACCATGCCAATCTTCATGATGTGGTAGATTAAAGTTAAAAAGCAACAGACGGATCATACCAGGCCAATCTTCATGATGCGGTAGATTAAAGTTAAAAAGCAACAGACGGATCATATCATGCCAATCTTCATGATGTGGTAGATTAAAGTTAAAAAGCAACAGACGGATCATACCAGGCCAATCTTCATGATGCGGTAGATTAAAGTTAAAAAGCAACAGACAGATCATACCAGGCCAATCTTCATGATGCGGTAGATTAAAGTTAAAAAGCAACAGACAGATCATACCATGCCAATCTTCATGATGTGGTAGATTAAAGTTAAAAAGCAACAGACGGATCATACCATGCCAATCTTCATGATGTGGTAGATTAAAGTTAAAAAGCAACAGACAGATCATACCATGCCAATCTTCATGATGTGGTAGATTAAAGTTAAAAAGCAACAGACGGATCATACCATGCCAATCTTCATGATGTGGTAGATTAAAGTTAAAAAGCAACAGTTGAATCATACCAAGACAGGAGATCTAAAGGCAGGGGAGAAACGTACCATGGAATACACAGTTTCAGTTGTTAGCCTGCATACATTACTCGATCGCAGCATTGTGTGGACAACATACTCACTCGGCCTGGACACGGAATTGTGATAATAAACCTGTGTAAAAAAATCTTTTAAATAACAGTTGCACGTTTGAACACAACAATAAGTAAATTTGTGTTGTTGATAACAAATCATGACATACAACCTCAACAAAACATATTACCCGATTGCGCCCAGGTAACAAAACGCATGCAGTGTATAAACACAAGACCCAAACGAAGCCTGAAGGACAATTATCTAATTTCTATGTATATATATATATATAAAACACAGTGTGTGTGTGTGTGTGTGTGTGTGTGTGTGTGTGTGTGTGTGTGTGTGTGTGTGTGTGTGTGTGTGTGTGTGTGTGTGTGTGTGTGTGTAATGTTACCGATAGACTCCGAAACGGAGAGGCTCACGTGCTTGATATTTGGCATAGACATGGCCATTGAGCCTGGGATGAACATGGCTGAGACCATATTTGACGAGATCCATATTTTTTATTCATATTTACCTCAGCGCATTTCAGCGAAGTACCCGCTAATCTCAGCCGGTGCCAGAGCTCGCTGATTCGCTCAGAGCGATCACGTGATGTTCCATCCCGTCACACGTCACACGTTTGCACGTAATTCAGGGCGAAAAGCGATTACGGTTTTTCACCTTTATGCGACCGTGTTTTGTGTCGATTTTGTGCGATATGAATTAAATTTTAATTCATATTTCGTGTTTACGAATTCGAATACAAAGGATTTCCCCTTTCCCCTTTCGATTTCGAATACGAATCAAATACGAGCTTGAGTCGAGAGGGCGAATGTACGGGTCTCCCCTCCCCCACCCGGCAATGCCGGGTACTTCTGCTAGGATCACGTGATGTTCCAACTTTGCCGCCATAATCTCACAGTTATGCGTTCGCACGTAATTCAGTTTTTTCACATTTCAGCGATTAACATTGCCATTCACACCACATAGGTTTTTGGTCACTTTCATCTGATATTTGTGATTTATTTCAAACAAACTGTATTTCCCATCTACACGGCCATGTATTCCTATTAACGTTATGTAAAGTACATAAATTGTGTGGATTACATCATTTCTGGATGTGATCAATAATTGCCAGTCACCATCTATATCCCTCCCTTCCCCTTCCCTCCTCCCCCTCCCTTTCCCCCCTCCCCCTCCCCCTAGCCTTCCCCCTCCCTTCCCCCTCCACCCTACCCTCTCCCCTTCCCCCTCCCCTCCCCCCTACCCTCCCCCCTACCCCTCCCCCCTACCCTCCCCCCTCCCCTCCCCTCCCCCCTCCCCTCCCCTCCCCCCTCCCCCCTCCCATTCCCCTCCCCCCTCCCCTCCCCCTCCCTCTCCCCCTCCCTCTCCCCCTTCCCCCCCTCTCCTCCCCTCCCCCCTGTTCCCCTCCCCTTCCCCCTTCCCTCCCCTCCCCCGCCCGGCAATGCCGGGTACTTCTGCTAGTATATATATATTTTTATTTTTATTTTATTTATTTATTTAAATTTTTCAATATTTGTATCCAAACATATCCCTTGACCTTCCTCTGGATGAAAGAGTAGACTATACAAGGCTTGGTTGCACTGGTTCCTACAGGATCCGAATGCATAAACACATACACACACACACACACACACACACACACACACACACACACACACACACACACACACACACTTTTATTATTGTAGATTACATGCAAAAGCAACCAGTTGGTAAGAATACCGCATGCACGCTTTGTTGGGCCGAATGTCCTCCTCCTGAATCAAAATTCCTTGTGGGGGAACTCCTAATATAACCTATGCTGGCACATCACCAGAACAGCAGCTTTTAGAATAGGCCAACCCCACAGGGGGATTAAAACCATTGAACGACGCAGATCAATGGCAACGAACACGTGGCCAAAATAAGCCACATTGCAACTCTATTCAAAGCAGTGTGAACCATACCACTTGTCCACAAGCCGACAGAAAACGTTACATTTATATTTGGATCCAAATCCACCTGGATTCGAGGCAATAACAAGGCAGCTCAACGCCTGCACACTACCAACTGCGTTTCCTTGCTGTGCATTACTGAAGTGAAGCATTCACACTCAATCACATGCTATTGGCTGATGCTGCGTTTGCTTCGCTGCTGTTACACAACAAGTATGAGTTTAACGTTCTCATAATTATTTGATATTATGCTTGACTTCATCCATAAGAAACTTGGCGACAAAATCACACTCAATGTAGCTGGAAGCAAGGTTTTCAGTATGAAAGAACATCCTGAGAGAGGAATGAAGGGTATTTGGTTTTGGGATTTTAAAAATCAAATCAACAAGAGGGAGAATTCCCTTGCAATACATGTCCCCTACCGGTCCCAATGAATGTTCTTATACCAAGTAAAAAGGGCATAATTCGGTGAAAAATTGGCGAAACGCCCCGAAATTTAAAATTGTTCTGTAACTTATCATATTAAAGCCATGTACCAAATTTTAGGTGAATATTTTTTTTACGTGTAAGGGGGGATGATGGGAAGATCCATAGTGTTACGTGGTCCTCCCGGTAACTACCTGGTCTTGGTGACCCCCGGGCCGTGGGAGGACCCCGCCAGAAAGATCTCGGATTTATACGCGTTCGTAATGCAATCAATATGAAAGACACAAACAATTCAGGTCAATAAACAACCCCACACCAAGGATCCGGATTAATTAATAATATATTCTCAATCCATCAACACAATCGACAATCAATCCGCAATATTACTAAGATGGCCATCTCATATATTTCCCCCCTTTCCCCACTCACGACCCCTCAATGGTCACTGTCCCTCACAATGTCTCTGGGCCCCTCCAGACCAAGGTGAAGGTCGACTTCTCCACACACGGGCGGTTGAACGAACCCCTGGCTGACGTGCTCCAAACGTGCACGTCGCGTACCGGGAACAGCTGCTGCAGCGCACACCTCCTTGCAAAGCAAAGCGGGCAAAGCAAAGCGCGGCTCGCAAAGCGCGCGAGGCCCAAGGTGCGACCCGTACGCGTCCTTGTAGACGTTGAGGCGAACTGTGCCGGACGCTTGGTTCCGTGCACGAACCCACGGCCACTTGACGCGTAACCGGTAATTACCCCGCGCAGGTAACTCCTCTCGCCAGATGGGCTTTCAAACGCAGCGTTCCCCACGCTGCTCAATATCGACACCGCTCGTGTCGGAGCTGGGCGAGGAGGAAGAAGATCGCCGCTTCTCCAGGACCTCGTGTCTTGTTTTTCTTCTTCCGGTTCACTATCCCGTTTCCGGTCTCCTGTTATCCGGAGCCTCTCTAACCATTTAACCACAACAACCTTTAATAGAATAAACATTAATAAGCAATGACATGAATAGTAATTCACCTAAATCCGGGATCCGTAACACTCCCCCCCTTCAAGAAAGAAAGTTTGGACCCCGCGAAAACTTTCTGGGCCGGCCAACTTTGATAAACAAACCCGATACCCCAAATCATCAGTTCCCCCTGGGCACAATTATCGCATGTCAAAAATAAAGCAACAAACTTTCACCAAAACCCCCCAGAGATTCCAAGGTAATTCCCTCTAGACCAAGCGTCAACAACTTCTAGTTGCTCTTGGATGGAGGCCCAGCTGAGTACTCACTACATGGATGCCATAAGGAATGTGGGTTTCACGGTTAGTCCGGGAAGGAAAGTTCATTACATGGACGCCTTTAAGAACGTGGAGTTCACGGTTAGTCCGTGCAGGAACGTTCCCCACCGGGACGCCTTTTAAGAATGTGGCGTTCACGGTTAGCCCGTGTAGGAGCCCAGGCTCGGCGGCTACGCCGTATATAGAGTGCTTCAACTTCTCCGGACTCCTAACAGTTACGGTGGGACCCCTTGTCCCAGCAGTCACCTGACTGGCGGTCTCCTTCTCGGCCAGTCCTCTGCCAATCATTCTTTCGGGAGATGCCGTAACTCTGGGAGCCTCCATAGTAATATCGGCTGCTGCCAACACCAAAACTACCGCCAAGTGGTCCTCTTCTGTCGACCTCTCGATGCCTACGAAATGCCTTCCCTACTGTTATGGTCCGACCCTCCAAATCCTTACCATTCCAATTCTTCTCTGCCTCCCTGGCATCTTTTGTGCTTGCAAACGTGACAAAGCCGAACCCTCTTGACCGTTGCGTTTCCCTGTCTTTTACCAACCGCACTTCCACCAGCGGCCCATATCTGTTGAAGACAGAGGTCAGAACTTCTTCCTCTGTGTTGAAGTTCAGTCCCCCTACAAATAACTTGGCACTTTTGTTGCCATCCCGAGCTGGGGTGGTGTTATTTCCCCTGCGGTGCTCTTTACCTACCCTCGGGTTACCATAAATTTGCCCCCGGCCAAATCATTCCCGATAATCACAGATACTCCCTCTACAGGAAGCGTGGCTTGTAAACCGACGGTGACCGGTCCTGACACCAAATCGGATTCCAAATGGATAACATGAAGTGGGGCACTAACACAGCCACCGATCCCTTGTAACCGAACCCTATCACCAGTTGCGGTACTCTTTGACAATGGCAAAATGCCTTCAAGCATTAAGGATTGATGGGCTCCTGTGTCCCTCAATACCCTAACAGGTCTTGGGTTAGTCAAGTCTCCCTCGAGGGAGACCAACCCCTCATAAATAAATGGTTGGTAACTCTTCTGTGGGCAATTTCTTATGCTTACCATCGCATTCGGAGTTGTAATAGTCGGACTCCGCTCTGGGTTTTCCCTTTTCATGAGGTAACAACTGGACATCAAGTGTCCAGGTTTCTTGCAAAAAGCGCAAGTAGGTCCGGAGGAAAAACTCGTGGTCTGCCTCGGGCCCCCCGAAAAATAAGTTTGTCCTGGGCCCGTCGCCCTTTGATTTCGAACAGTTCGGGTATCAGCGTT
Source organism: Myxine glutinosa (assembly GCF_964187855.1). Taxonomy (NCBI): domain Eukaryota; kingdom Metazoa; phylum Chordata; class Myxini; order Myxiniformes; family Myxinidae; genus Myxine; species Myxine glutinosa. The sequence goes on along the minus strand of NC_136263.1, from coordinate 5,057,910 downwards.
GTCCCCATAATCATCTCGAGGCCGCCGCCATGGATTGTCGTTCTCCGCACCTGCTGTTCCACAACTCCCCTGCGGAAATCTAGGCGAGGAGTTAGGTTCGTGGACCCCTATCCGGTGTGTTAAGGCATAATCATCTGCCATGGTGGCTGCGTCCCACAACTTCGGTACTTTCTTTTCCTGCAGGTACACTTTGATGTCCTCGTGGACACACTGTTGAAATTCCTCCACCAGGATCAAGTCACGCAATGCTTCGAAGTCGTTCCCGACTCCTTTTGACTCACACCACCGATCAAACATGTTTTCTTTCACTCTGGCAAACTCCACATGGGTCTCACTCTCCCTCTTCCTGACATTCCTGAATTTTTGCCGGTAAGCTTCAGGAACCAACTCATAGGCTTTGAGGATGTGCTTCTTCAATACCTCATAATCTGCACATTGGTCCATTGGTAGCGCCGAATAAATCTCTTAGCTTTACCCACCAGCACACTTTGCACTAGTATGGTCCAGGCCTCCTCCGGCCAGTTTAACTGTCGAACAACTTTCTCAAAGTGTGGAAAAAATTGAGTGACTTCCTTTTCACTGAAAGGTGGAACCAGCCTCACATGTCTGCCCACATCCCAGGTGTTCTGGCTAGGTGTCGGCCCAGTCAGCAAGGGTGGTACCTCTCCCCGTTCTCTCATTAACTCCAGCTCCTTGAATTTAATTTCTTGCTGAAGCTCCATGTCACGTTCCTTTAATTCCCTTTCCGCTTTTCTCTCCTCTGCTTCGAGTTCCCTTGCAGCTCTCCTGTCCTCTGCTTTTCTCCCTTATAACCTTTCCTGGAGTTCTCGTTCCACTCTCCTTTCCTCTGCTTGTTTCTCTTCTCTCCTCTCTTCTGCTTTCCTTTCTTCTTCTGCTCTTTCCTTTTCTGCTTTCCTTTCTTCTTCTGCTAACCTTTCCTGGAGTTCTCGTTCCACTCTCCTTTCCTCTGCTTGTTTCTCTTCTCTCCTCTCTTCTGCTTTCCTTTCCTCTTCTTTTAACCTTTCCTGGAGTTCTCGTTCCACTCTCCTTTCCTCTGCTTGTTTCTCTTCTCTCCTCACTTCTGCTTTCCTTTCCTCTTCTGTTCTTTCCTTTTCTGCTTTCCTTTCTTCCTCTTTTAACCTTTCCTGGAGTTCTCGTTCCACTCTCCTTTCCTCTGCTTGTTTCTCTTCTCTCCTCTCTTCTGCTTTCCTTTCCTCTTCTTTGATCCGTTCCTGGCTCCGTAATTGCAACTCCAGTTTCCGGAGCTCAACGTCTTCTGGTTCTTCGGGTAGCCACTGCCAGGCTAACTCGTCCCATGTTCCTAATCCCACCATAGATTGTATCACCGTGGTCTGCAACTCTGCCTTCCTCAAATTAGTTCGGACCTCCAAGTTAAAATGTTTGGCCAATTTCAAGAGGTCCGCTTTTAGTAACGCTCAGAACTGTGCCTCACTAGGTGTTACCGCAAAGTTCTGTGCAACAAACGCCATGGTGACTATCGTTAACCCCTGTTAACCTTCACCCAAGACTTTACCACAATTTCTCAAAAAATTACCAATTAATAATTAATTAATAAATTTTAATTAATAAAAATTATTATTTTATTATGTTATACAATTTTAGATCCCAGACGAGCCCCCAATTCTGTTACGTGGTCCTCCCGGTAACTACCTGGTCTTGGTGACCCCCGGGCCGTGGGAGGACCCCGCCAGAAAGATCTCGGATTTATACGCGTTCGTAATGCAATCAATATGAAAGACACAAACAATTCAGGTCAATAAACAACCCCACACCAAGGATCCGGATTAATTAATAATATATTCTCAATCCATCAACACAATCAACAATCAATCCGCAATATTACTAAGATGGCCATCTCATATATTTCCCCCCTTTCCCCATTCATGACCCCTCAATGGTCACTGTCCCTCACAATGTCTCTGGGCCTCTCCAGACCAAGGTGAAGGTCGACTTCTCCGCACACGGGCGGTTGAACGAACCCCTGGCTGACGTGCTCCAAACGTGCACGTCGCGTACCGGGAACAGCTGCTGCAGCGCACACCTCCTTGCAAAGCAAAGTGGGCAAAGCAAAGCGGGCAAAGCAAAGCGCGGCTCGCAAAGCACGCGAGGCCCAAGGTGCGACCCGTACGCGTCCTTGTAGACGTTGAGGCGAACTGTGCCGGACGCTTGGTTCCGTGCACGAACCCATGGCCACTTGACGCGTAACCGGTAATTACCCCGCGCAGGTAACTCCTCTCGCCAGATGGGCTTTCAAACGCAGCGTTCCCCACGCTGCTCAATATCGACACCGCTCGCGTCGGAGCTGGGCGAGGAGGAAGAAGATTGCCGCTTCTCCAGGACCTCGTGTCTTGTTTTTCTTCTTCCGGTTCACTATCCCGTTTCCGGTCTCCTGTTATCCGGAGCCTCTCTAACCATTTAACCACAACAACCTTTAATAGAATAATCATTAATAAGCAATGACATGAATCGTAATTCACCTAAATCCAGGATCCGTAACAATAGCCAGACTGTGCTAAAGGGTACCTCACACCAAAAAATGGTTTTTACGGACGTCCACGGATGTTCTTTCTACGGCAGCGTTGCGATTTTTTGAACAAAATCGTGAACACCCGGGAGAGGATTTTGCTTGACCGTGACCGATTCACAGCGGTTTATTACGGTTTATTACCCCCCCCCCCCCCCCGCTCTCCCCTCGTTCTGCTGCTGACTTCCAAGGGGGCAAGACCTATCCAGGAGAACCATGGACGGAGCACCCGCTGCCCAGAGAGTCCAAGGAGAGGGAGAATCGTTGCGGATGGTTAAGATGGTCTTACGGAGTCTTACGGTGGTGTTACGGCAGTTGCGGAAGCGTTGAGGAGGCGTTGAGGAAGCGCTGCGGTCTAGATTTCCGTAGCACTGCCGTAATTGTCTTACGAGAGTTTTGGTCTGGACCAAAACTCTCGTAAGAAATTACGACCCCTCCCGGACGCTTAAGTATCCATAAGAATGCTCCAGGAAGGGTTGAGGATGTCCCAGGTGCCACAAGGAATGCTCCCGGTTTGCACGATTTTTTCGCCGCAACGCCGCCATAAACGTCGTAACGACCCCGTAAGGCCGGTGTGAGGGGGGTTTAAGTGAAGTATTGTCCATGTGTTTCGAATAGTAGTTAGATTGACATGTAGCAGGGACCTGTCAGGTTGTAATTTGTTACACTTGATGCCGAGAAGGCAGCATATGTAATTTATAGACAGGCTAGACCTTAATATGTGGGCATGAACACATCGTGGTAAATGGGACTAGTAGGTGAGAACATCGCATGAGAGGTATGTGTCAGTCTGGCCAGTATGTGTGACCCATGGTGGCATAATGTGCTCTGGAGATGGAAGTGCCATCCTGCAATTTTTATAGGTGCCATCAATAAGTTTCATGAAAACCAGTTTCAAATTGTTACCTGTAGGTGATTGACATACAAAAGAGACAGACACAACAAGCATTCTGAGTATTGCGCTGCAATACATGTCCTCTACCAGCAGTCTGTCGTCCGGAAAACTGTTGGGGAAATTACCAAAGTTCAAAGTGCCATAACTTTGTCAAAAATGATCGAAACGTCGTGAAGTTCGAAGTTGATCTGTAACTTATCATGAGGAAACCATGTACCAAGTTTGAAATCATTAGCATTAAGAGTTTAGAAAAAAAAAGTCCGGAAAACTCTTCTTTGTGTGACGGACTGACAGACGGACAGACGGAGGGACGGAGTGCAAACCTATAGTCCCCTCCGGTGTACACCGGTAGGGGACTAATAACACACGCAACCAACCAATACACTTGAAAAATCTTTGATTTTGTTTGCGTAACAAATAAACGGGTGAAAATATAACCTCCGCCAACCTTTGGTATCGGAAGTAATAAATACTACCCGATTAGTAGTATTGGTATCTGCAGTGCCACATCTGGCACTGCAGATATTACCGGATTCGAACCATTACCCTATTCAAACCTTTACCCTCTTCAATCCTTTACCCTATTCAAACTTTTACCCTATTCAAACCTTTACCCTATTCAAACCTTTACCCTATTCAAACCTTTACCCTATTCAAATCTTAACCCTATTCAAACCTTTACCCTATTCAAACCATTACCCTATTCAAACCTTTACCCTATTCAAACCTTTACCCTGTCAGACTTGGTCAAACTGTATACAAGCAGACTGGAACAGCTTGGTACTGAGCTCACTGGACGCGTTCACTCCACCAGGCTTAACAATCGAATCTTGGCCTATTTTCCAGACATGATAGCAAAAACAAAAGGCCGAGAGGTTGCACTTATTTTCAATGAGGTGGTTTGGTTCTGCTTTACAAAATGCTTGTAAATATGATGCTGTCAGTGATGCCGTTATTCTTGCAAGAGCTGCTAACATAGTTTGGAGAGACATGCTGAAAATGAAAACAACATTCAGTGGTTCATTTGGTGATCAGTGCCAAGAAAAATCGTTACCAAGTTCCCTTTCTGCACTGGTAGCTATGATCCTGAACGGGCCAAATATCAAAACACAAGCAAGTTTCACATCAGTGCCTCAACAAGGATTTTCCATCACACAGCTGTTGATGTTCAACAGTTTTGTGCACCGTCTTGAGACCTCTACTGCAGCAAGTGCTACAACACACAGCCAACAACGAGATACACCTCTGCCAGTCTATCAAGGAGTGATGGTTCACACAAAGACACGCAAGCGTGATCTTGTAGACACTGTTCAACTTAGGACTGTCTATCTCATATGACAGAGTGCTGAACATCTCCACTAATCTAGGAAACAAGATTTGTCAACACTATGAGACTGAGAAAGCGGAGTTGGCCCACAAGCTATGGTGAGGTCAAATTCATTGTAATGTTCGGTGAACTGCACATTGAAATGGCAGCCCTAAGACACTTGGAGATCTTCTAGATAATAGTGGATGGACCAGTGTACTAGTAGAAGCAGGTGTGGCCACATCTGGCACTGCAGATTCATTTCTCAAAGTCTCTCATGTTACTCAAACACGGCGTGCTCATCAGGTGACAGCCTGGGCTCTGTACCTACTCCTGTAGTACGCATATGACCAGTATGAGCAAAGCCTGCAAGAAGGAGAAAGCATATTGCCTCCAGAAGACTGGTGTTTCAAGCGAGCTGAAGTCAGTCCTCAAACCAGTTTTGGCTCATCATACTGAATTTGGAGCTCGGGCTAATGATCTATGTGAGAGCAATATGCGAGGCAGACTTCTTGCTATACATTGATGCTTTGACCAAGATCACACCCTGGTTCCTTGCTCCAGACCACACTAATTATGCCAGGTGGGTTCCTGTCCATTTGTGTGACATGGTAACATTGGAAATGAAACATCCAGAGATCTCTGCAGAGTTTCTCAAAGGAAACTTTGTGGTGAAGAAGACAGCTCGAGCAATCTCTGCAATAGCAATAGATCAGGCCCATGAACAAAACAATGCTGCAGCGAAGGGTGATGGTGGAACTGTTGGCCTGACTGAGACTCCAGCAGCACTGAGGCGATGGATGGTTTGTGGCCCTGAAATGCAGGGATTGACTTTGGCCGCGATTCCATGATATTCTCGCATAAAGTTGGAAAATATCGCATCCAATTTTGGCCAGAGCGATTTAAAAAAAATAATCCCATAGAGCGTGTCAGTTGTCGCGGTATAGTTTTCAGGCGAAACAGTTTCAAATAGTGTACTTACTACTGCTTTTGTCAGGTCTGGAAGTTGTCAAAGACGAAGCTATTCTAAACTGTAAACTGACCGTAGCCATTTTAATTTCGCTTTCGCGCTTTACGGTAGCCGTGACAATGTTTTGCGGCATTAAACGACGGCTTTTCGGCAACCAGGTGTTCGCTGTCTGCAGCAGTTTCTGGATTACGCTTTTTCCGAAAATGCCACCGAAAAAGAGACCTCTGCAACCACAGCCTGATGGGCAAAGTATAAAACGATTCTTTATAGGTACCAGTAGTAGTTCTAACACTGAGGACAACCAGGATGATCCAGCTATTGACCGTGTGCAGGGCGAAAGCGGGACAGTGGCCAGGGCCGCCACAGTGCAGATAGCGACTTCCGGCAAAACTTTAATAACGTTTCAAGACAGCTGGGTCCTTAAATTCGAGACTGGCTGAGATATGATGCCGATCAGAACAAAATGTATTGTTCACTGTGTAGCGGCTACCGCTGGGTTTACACAATCGCCTTGCACCTACCAAGGACGCGGAACGATCACCATGCCGGGCTCGTCCAGGATGCCCGGGCAGGCCCGCGCTCAACTTGCCAGGCCTCGGCCGGGACGCCCGGGCATGCCCGGGCACACCCGGCCACGCCCGCCCTCGACTTGCCAGGCCGCGGCCAGGACGCCCGGCCACGCCCCCTCTCGCCTTTCCCGGGCAAACGCTCCGGGATAATGTGTGTATATATATTGCTGCCCGATAAACGGGCTTTTCAGAGTACCCGAGTTGTTTGGTGACAATAAAGAAACTTGGACGAATTCCAGCTTTTTGTCGCGTCCATTCTTCTGACTACGTGGGAGCACAGCTCCTTCATTGGTGACCTACCGACATGGACATGGCAGTTGCCCTTAAACTGCCTACCTTCTGGGAGGCTCACGCGGCGGTTTGGTTTGCCCAGGCGGACTCCCTGTTCGCCCTGCGAGGCATCACGGCCGACGACACCTGCTTCCACCATGTGGTAGCAGCGCTCGGTTCAGCCACCGCGGCCCGCGCCCTGAGCCTCCTCGAGAGCCCGCCAGCCGCTGACAAATACGGCGCGATTAAAAAGCTCCTCCTCGACGCTTTCACCCTCCCATCGGCGGAACGCGCACGGCGCCTGCTCGACCTGCCCGAGCTCGGCGACACGCGCCCGTCCGAGCGAATGGACTACATGCTTTCGCTGCTCGGCGAGCACTCTCCAGCATGCCTGTTCCGGGAGCTGTTCCTCCGTCAGCTGCCTAGACCGGTATGCCTCGCCCTGGCGAGCATGACGATCACGGATCCCCGCGCCATCGCCAGGGAAGCCGACAAGATCTCCGCGGCAGGCCAACGCATTGCAGCAGCGACCTGGGGCCCACCGCCGTCCGACGCAATGCCCATGGCACCCGAGCACCCGGCACGGTCGACGACCGAACGGCCGACGCAATTGGCGGCCGCAACGCCGAGCCGACCACCTCCAGCACGACGACCGGGGCCTCCACCTGACCAAGCATGGTGTTACTATCATGCCAGGTTCGGACAGAAGGCCCAGACATGCCGACCCCCGTGCACCTTCGGCAGGCCGGGAAACGGCCGGGCCGGCGTTCATTACCAGCCATGAGCGCCGGCCACACGGGCAACTTACTTTTCATCACGGACAAAGCGTCCGGACGGCGCTTCCTGTGCGACACCGGCGCCCAACTGAGCGTCATACCCGCCTCCGATCAGGACAGGCAGTCCGCGGTTTGCGGCCCCTCCTTGGTTGCGGCCAACGGATCGGCCATCCGCACCTTCGGCCCGTGCAACGTCACCCTCTGCTTCGGTGGCCAACGCTTTACTTGGACGTTTGTAACCGCAAACGTGCCCATGGCTCTGCTAGGTGCCGACTTCCTCTGCGCACACGGACTGCTGGTGGACGTCCAACGGCGTCACCTCATCAACACCGAGACCTTCAGCTCCCTGGTATGCACATTGAGCAGCTCCGCTCCGACCGAGCTGGCATGCACCCTCCCGGCGGCGAACGAGTTTGCTCGCCTGCTCATGGAGTTCCCGGCCCTCACGCGGCCGACGTTTTCGGCCATCGCAGTATGACATGGGATCGAGCACCACATACCAACCACGGGCCCGCCAGTCTACGCCAGAGCCCGCCGCCTGGACCCAGCCAAGCTCGCCGTGGCCAAAGCCGAGTTTGACACTTTGGAACACCTCGGCATCGTGCGGCGCTCCGATAGCGCGTGGGCTTCGCCACAACACATCGTCCCAAAACCAGGGGGCGGCTGGCGCCCATGTGGCGACTACTGCCGCCTTAACGACGCTACCACCCCCGACAGGTATCCGATCCCGCACATCCAAGACTTCTCCGCCCGTCTGGCAGGACGGGTCATTTTTTCAAAAATCGATCTCATACGGGGATATCACCAGGTACCTGTCAGCGCGCCCGACGTCCCTAAAACGGCCGTCATCATGCCGTTCGGCTTATTCGAATTCCTATGGATGACGTTTTGCCTCAAGAACGCGGCTCAGGCGTTCCAGCGCTTGATGGACGGCGTGCTGCGTGACCTGCCGTTCCTCTTCGTTTACCTGGACGACATCCTCGTCGCCAGCACGTCCTGGGCCGAGCACCTCCTCCACCTCCGAACACTGTTCGGGCGCCTCAGCGAGCATGGCCTCATCATCAACCCGGCCAAATGCCACTTCGGCACGACAGCCGTTGGTTTTTTGGGCCACCACATCACCAAGAACGGGGCCGTGCCGCTGCCAACCAAGGTCGAAGCCATCACCACGTTTCCGCGTCCCCGCTCCATAAAGGCCCTGCAGGAATTCCTGGGAATGGTGAATTTCTATCACCGCTTCATGCCCCGCGCTGCTCAACTCATGCGGCCCCTCTACGAAGCCCGCCGTGGCAAGCCGGCCAAGCACAACATCGTCTGGTCCGCAGCAATGGACGCGGCCTTCCAAAGCTCAAAGCGGGCCCTCGCCGACGCAACACTGCTCGCTCACCCGGTGCTCAACGCTCCCATCGCCCTCACCACGGATGCCTCTGACTACGCGGTGAGCGCCGTACATGAGCAATGGGTGAACGGGGTTTGGCAGCCACTCACTTTTTTCAGCCGGCAGCTCCGGCCAAACGAGCTCAAATATAGCACGTTTGACCGTGAGCTCCTCGGTCTACACCTGGCCGTTCGCCATTTCCGCCACCTCCTGGAGGGCCGACCCTTCACGGCGTTCATCGACTACAAGCCATTGGTTTACGCAATGGCCAAGGTCACGGAGCCGTGGTCGGCCCGCCAACAGCGCCACCTCTCCGCCGTGTCGGAGTTTACCACGGACATCCGGCACGTCGCCGGCAAAAACAACGCCGTGGCCGACTGTCTTTCTCGGGCCAGCGCGAACGCGGTCCACCTCGGCGTGGACTTCGCGCTTATGGCGGCGGACCAAACCACCGACACCACGGTGCAAGCCCTCCGGGCGGCGGACACGGGCCTCTGCCTGGCCGACATCCCCTTCACGGACACTGTCCTGCTCTGCGACGTCTCCCAAGGCCAGCCTCGCCCCATTGTGCCCGTTACCTGGCAACGCCGCATCTTCGCCTCCCTCCAAGGCCTTTCCCACCCGGCCGGAAAGCTTCCCAGAAGCTGGTGTCGGCGCGATTCGTCTGGCACGGCCTTCGACGGGACGTCCGCGATTGGACCAGCACCTGCACAGCCTGCCAACAGGCCAAGGTCCACCGACACACCCAGGCCCCGCTGGCACCTTTCACCGTGCCCGAACGACGTTTCGACCACGTCAACGTGGATCTGGTGGGCCCCCTCCCCCCATCACGGGGGTTCACACACCTGCTCACCATGGTGGACAGGACCACCAGGTGGCCGGAGGCCGTTTCCCTCGTCTCCACCACCACCGCCGACGTGGCGCAGGCTTTCATCGCCACCTGGGTCGCCCACTTCGGTGCACCGGTGGACATCTCGTCGGACCGCGGACCGCAGTTCACCTCCGAGCTGTGGGGCGCGGTCGCCCGCAACCTGGGTGTCAAGCTCCACCGTACTACGGCCTACCACCCCCAAGCCAACGGGTTGTGCGAGCGATTCCACCGCTCCATGAAGGCCGCGTTCATGGCCGGCCTTCAAGATGGTGGTTGGGCCGACCGGCTGCCGTGGGTCCTTTCGGGCCTCCGCACGGCCCGCAAGGAGGACCTCCGGGCATCCACCGCCGAGCTTGTCTACGGCCAGGCGCTACGCGTCCCGGGCGAATTCGTGCCCGACGCTACCAGTCCCTGGTCTGCAGCTCACCAGCGCTCGGACCTCCAGGAGGCCGCCCGACGGTTTGCCCCCGTGCCAACATCCCACCACGGTGACCCCCAGTCCTACGTCCCCCCAGCACTTCGCACAGTGGAGTACCTTTTTGTGCGTCATGACGCACATCCGGGGCCACTCCGGCCGCCGTACGACGGGCCCTTCCGGGTCCTGCGACGGGACGACAAGTCGTTCGTCATCGACATCGGCGGCAGGTCGGACCGGATTGCGTTGGACCGCCTCAAGCCGGCGCACGTGGACATCGACCAACCGCCACGGTTGGCCCTTCCGCCGCGGCGAGGCCGCCCCCCGTCCACGGTGCCCCCCACTCGACCGCCCACCACCACACCGGACCCCCCCCCCCCCCCACGACCCGCCAAGGGTTGCTTCGGCCGGGTCATCAGGACCCCCCTCAAATTGACCCTGCCGGTGCAAGTCGATTCTGGGGGGACGTGTGTAGCGGCTACCGCTGGGTTTACACAATCGCCTTGCACCTACCAAGGACGCGGAGCGATCACCATGCCGGGCTCGTCCAGGACGCCCAGGCAGGCCCGCCCTCGACTTGCCAGGCCGCGGCGAGGACGCCCGGCCACGCCCCCTCTCGCCTTTCCCGGGCAAACGCTCCGGGATAATGTGTGTATATATATTGCTGCCCGATAAACGGGCTTTTCAGAGTACCCGAGTTGTTTGGTGACAATAAAGAAACTTGGACGAATTCCAGCTTTTTGTCGCGTCCATTCTTCCGACTACGTGGGAGCACAGCTCCTTCAACTGTGTAGATCGGAGAAGTTAGTCAACAGTCTAATTCAAGGTACAAATAATTTCAAAGCGACTACAATAACCCGACAAATATCGTCATCTGATCACCAACGAGCGATTGCAGCACCACTGGCGAGAACAAATCTTCAACTCACGGTTGAGGGGGCTAAATCAAAAGAAGAGGAAAGTATTTTGACGTGTCTGAAAGTGGTTCATTGGATGTCGAAGGAAGCAATTCCCCTGTCTAAGTATAACGGCTTGTTGACCTTGTTGTCAGAGCTTAATACCCCCAAATCTGGAGAATTTAAAAGTGAACAAACATGTGACATATGCGAGTTATAAATCAGCCTGTGGTTTTCTGGATGCCATTTCCACAACAATTGACAAATCCGTCAGCGAGAAGCTCCACAGGTCACCTGCCATTACATTTATGACGGACGAGAGTACAGACATTGCTGTACATCACAAGCTGTGTGTAACAGCCACAGAGCTTTGGATCCGAAAACGATGACGCCCTCCACTCTATTTTTGACGGATCTGCATATCACCTCGGCAATGGGAAGTGGCATATTTAAAGCCATCCAACAACATCTATCAGAGAGGAAGATTCCCGTGGCCCAAGTATCAGGTAAAAACTTTAAACTTTTTTTTCCTTTCGATTATCAGTTAAATGGTTTCAATTTTCGTGCACAATCAGAGAAAATCTTTTATATCAAAAGTAATTACAGTTTAGATTACTGTTTCATATATGAATGATCATTTTAAGGCCATTTTCCCCGCTAGAGCGGGGGTTAGCCTTGCGGGCCCCATGACAATCATGGTTCCCTGTTTTGAGGCAATGTTTTTATGGCCGGATGCCCTTCCTGGCGCCAACCCTTAGTTGCCTCTTACGATGCGCAGGGATACGGTGTACCTATTCTAAACCGGGGTACACACCGGGATTACTGTTTCATATATACACCAGCCAATTCATGTTAAGATACGCATGGGTTTCCCTTTTGATTTTGATATAGCGTTGGGTACTGATGGAGCTTCTGTGATGACTGGAAGGAAGGAAGGTCTAACTGGTCAGTTCCTGAGGCAGAATCCACATCTGATCAACACACACTGCTCGACTCACCGAGTTGCCCTATGTTCAGAGCAGGCAGCTGAGAAAGTCCCAGGTAAGAAATAAATAAAATCTACTTTTGTTGTGTTTTGTTAAAATCTCTTAAAAACTTAAATGTAACTTGAATTGCTTTTGTCTTGCATACTTTACTAGAACTCAATATAAGTCAGTAGATTTTGGAAAAAATGTTTTTTTTCTGATTAAATTTATGAATGTAAAAAAGTAATTGTATTATGTACAGTTAGTATTATTGATATTTCCAACACATGCTTATATTTCAACTGTTACAGGTATGAAGTATTACCAAGGTGTATTCGAATCCCTGTTCTACTACTTCATAAAGTCTCCAAAGAGAAATGACAGCTTGATAGAAGTTCAGAAACTTTTGGAAGAACCCACAATGAAGTGTAGGGAAGTTCACCAAGTGAGGTGGCTCAGTTTCTATCAAGCTATGGAGGCAATCCATCGGACCCTGGACTCCCTTTTGACCTTGTTTAGCAGTAACAGCGCTTCGGACCCAAAGGCTAAAAGATTGAAAAAGAAACTTGGTGAAGACTTTTTTTTATATACATGACATATGCCTTAATTCACATCTTGAAACCTATCATGAAGATGAGCCTCTTCTTTCAGAGGAAAGACATTGACATCGGAAGTGTTCAGGTACTAATCTTATCAAAATGTGTTCAGTAATAAAAAGTAACAAAATACAAAATAGTTTTCGGTAATAAAATAAATATGCAAGCTTCATTGAAAATTGGATTCAATGGAATTTTTTTGTGATGTAACAGTAATAGCAGAAATATATTGTTACGGAACCGGAGCACGGCACTCCCGTTAGCAAGGGGGGGTTAATCCCCTTGTCTTGTTAAGCTGGCCGTCTCCGTTCCTGGAACTACCCCGCTCCTTTGTGGGATGGGATTGGCCAAGGTGATTGGTCAAGGGATTCCCGGACACCTCCGCCAATCCCTCCACAAAGCAGGTGGATGGCCCCGCTCGAATCCCGGACAAGATGGAGTTTGCCGAGCGGTTTAGCAATCCGGAAACCGAGCCGTTAGCAATGGACTAAACCTGATTATAAAGCGGTTCGGCCAAAATCGCGCCACAGATACTCAATTGAAAGAAATCACGAAAGCGATCGGACGAGAATGAAACCAAAAGCAAAGAGGAACAGATATTTATTAATTATTTACAACAAACCAAAGGAAGAGCAGGGAACGGAAGCAGGGCATTTATACAAGAAATGGAAGGAGCAGGACACAGAGCAAGCTTATCTACACAGGCTTAACTTATCCCCAGGACAATACAGACAGCACAAACTCACGTACACGAGTGGGAATTGCAGGCAGGAATGGCTGGAAGAATGAGAGGGGCAGACGGTCCACAGAGCTGGCGGGCAGGGAGGTCCGGGGATCCCGGCACGCCATTGGTGTCTCGCGTGCACACCCTCGCTCAGAGTCAGGTTCAGCGGCGAAAACCCGGTCGTCAGCGCTGGTTCTTCCTCCTTGGTCACCAGCCTCCTCACACGTCTCTCTGAAGCTCATCTGCTGCCTCTCCTCACTCGTCCGCCTAAGCAGTCCCTCGCAGTCCCTTGTATTGGCCTTGGCCGTATCAAGCCGCCGGCCCCGCTGACACGCCTACCGGTGGGCTCACCGCGGTGCTGATTGGTGGTTAAGTGCTTTCTGACTCCACCTTTGATGACGATGAGGTGCCACACCCGTGCTCTGGCGGCTCCTCCCCCCTTCTTCTCCGAGATGGAGCACATGGGCAATGGCGTCTGGGGCGAGCGCTGAGGCGACTGCGGCGGGCAGAGGCGCGTACCACAATTGGGAGAGGGAGAGCAAATGGACCGAATGGGGCCTATCTTATTTGATTGATGCAACGTAGGGTCAAACTATTGGAAACACAGCCTTACCTGGAACACATAATAATGAAATAACTACGAAGAGGGCCTATGATTCGCTACATGTTGCAATGTGGACTAACTAGGGGACGACCTTTGACCTTTACAATGAATGGAGGTATTTACAAAAAGAATTATTTACAAAGGGCATATTTACACAATTTACACAGTGCAGGGTTCTCAAAACCCTAACACAATATATGTGATTTTTATAATTATTATTGAATACATGTTGTAGTAATTATGATTTGTGTGAAATAATGAACTAGCATTAAATTCACATACCCAGTTGATAATAATTTATATGTAACTTTTACTTCACTGTTCAGACAGTTGTTGATTCCTGTATCAGTGAACTGAGAGAACTCTTGGACGAACATGATGACAAGCAAATGAAGGCAGATCTGAAAGACGGTATATTCAAGGGGAACCATGCGATCACCAAGTCTTCCTACAGCTTTGTAGGCCAGGGTCGATTTTATCACAGCTCTCATAGAAAATGTGAGCAAGAGGTAATGAAACAGTTCCGTTTAGAATGAGCTTATTTATATTATTATATTCAATCTATGGTGCTGGTAACCATCTCTATAGGTGAATTTACTCACCTGTGACCAGATTACCAATGGCAAAAAAACAACCAATCAATCCAATAAATTAATCAGCCAAATAAATAAATCAATGAGTCAAATCAATCTTACTCTCCCGCTCACAGCACAATCAACACCAGATGGTTACAGGTACATCCGAGTCGGGTACCAACATATTCACAAGATATATTGATTTATTACAGAAATGATAAATCCTTCATATTGTTTAATGTTTTGTTTTCCTTTAGATTTCCAGACAAGAAACTGATGACAAGTATGTGCATCTTTGGTATGAGGCCAGTCTCTCTCCTGCCAGAGGAGGACCTGAGGGTGTGGGGTGACCAGTCCCTCTCTGTGATTCTGGACCACTTTTCTGTTCCACAGAAAATACTTCCACTTTTCTGTTCATCCCTACAGAGATCCATCTTCAGGGGAACAGAACACCTCCACAAGTGATGCTATTGTTAACCGGGAGGAAACCATAGAAGAGTGGAAGCAGTTGAAGCAGGTTGTTAGGACTCAAGGTTACCTACCCCAGAAATTCAACAGCAGCCCTATGGTCTCTAATACATGAGAACCATGCAACCCAGTTTCTAAAACTAGCAGAGTTTATCCTGACCCATCCAGTTCATACATCAGACTGTGAGAGGGCCTTCTCTTCTCAAAATCGGGTCACCACTCCATTGAGGAACAGACTCTCTGCTGAGCACTGTGACCAACTGATGCGAGTCATGCTGCAGGGTCCTGTACAGCAGCAGTTCGACTTTGTCTCTGTCCTACAGGAGTAGAGGAGGGCAAAGCAGAGAGCAATATTTATTCAGAACTGAACATTCTTGGTTTTGATAACACTATCACCAGGGACATTGTGATTGACATGATTTTTCAGCAAAACTGATGATTTACTGTCTAAGGTTAACAACATTGTTTCTTGTCTTATGATAATCTATCTTCAGGGAGGCGGACATTGTCATGTGATCAAACAACATGACTTTTGATGTTTTCAATCAGTATTATTAAATGTGATCAAATGTGCTAATTCATGGCAACTTATGTGTTAAACTTATCTGTGGCATGGTTCATCATTTACGCAATAAAAGCCACAGGGAGTGAGATCGTCTATTTGAATACAGAAAGAAACACACAAATCTTTGTTTTCTTGACCATATTTATTTTAAATTAATACCCCGAGAATAATGAGATTTGACGAGCACGAGTAAAATTTTATCTCAAAACAATTTTGTATAATCCCATCGTGTTTGGAAAAAATCTGTTTTGTACACAGGGAGATTTTCTCCCATTGCCAAAATCCTCCAGGATAATCCCTGAATTGGCACGAGTTATTGAAGAGTTTGAAAGCTCAACAGAGAGGAGAAAGAAGTCAGATCACAGACATCATGATCAGGCACCACACACACAGAAGGCATTTGTTAAAGATGTCAAATCTCTGAAAGATACAATGGAAAGACTGTGGAATCCCTTCTGTGAGGATAGCGGTGATCTTCTCAAACTGGACAGTAAAGACCTTGTTGATCCTGCTGTCATAGACAATGTACGTCACATTGAGAAGCTTGGACAAGATCAGTACAACACGTATGTCACAGAGCACCCAGTCAACCAAACAAAACATATTTATGAGCCAATCAAGAGGAACAACCTGCCCCTCTTCAGCCGGCCTCCAGCCCAACAGAAGTCAAAGGGACAACAGCAGCTAACATCACTGAAGAACGACTGTTATTTGTTCTCCAGGCTATACATTGCCTCACAGATACGAGATGGGGACCTCAACGAGTTATTTCAACATGCGAATCAGGCTTGCCCACCTTCGCTGTCATAGAATGACAAGTTGAGAACTGGGGTGAAATCACACCTGGTAGGCTGTCTGGAAGAACTCGTCCCTTCACAAACACGTGCGTCTGCACCAGCTGCAGATGTTATTGTTCTTGATGGAGCTGCAGTTGTCAATATGCTGCAACCTGGTCCAGCCAAAACATTGGATGATTATGCAACTGCAGTGTTCCTACCTCACATCGCAGCTCACCTGCAGCAAGCAAGACGGGTAGACATTGTGTGGGATGACTACTTTACGGACAGTCTGAAGACAGGCACACAGAAGAGAAGAGGGAAAGGAGTTAGAAGACGTGTAGAGCCATCCACCCTAGTTCCTAGGAATTGGAATGAGTTTCTCAGGATTGATGACAACAAGGTGGAACTGTTCTCTTTTCTGGCAGTCTGCATTGGAGCAATGGACACAGACAAGGGTCATCAAACATCACTCTGGCATCCTTTGTAATCAGCGTCGAGATGAAGAAGGCCTTGCTCCCTACAACCACGAGGAGGCTGATATAAGAATCATGCTTCATGTGCAGAATGCTGTGAAACAAGGGTATACAAAGACCTCAATCCACACTGTTGATCCTGATGTGGTGGTTCTGGCAGTGACAGCAGCACAGCAACTCAACATTCCTGAGCTGTAAGTTGCCTTTGGAACTGGAAAGAACTTTCATATCTTGGCAGCTCATGATATGACCAAGGCTCTGTGTCCTGAGAGGTGTGCAGCTCTGCCAGTGGTTCATGCATTCACGGGATGTGACACTGTCTCGTTCTTTGCTGGTCGAGGAAAGAAGACTGCATGGGACACATGGAGGTGCTACATTGAGGTGACATCAGCATTTTGCACATTAAGTGCTACACCAGAGTCTGTAGATGACTCAATGGAGCAACTAGACAGCTTTGTGATCTTGCTGTATGACCGTACTAGTGGTGAGCAATGTGTCAATCAGGCCCGCAACAGCTCTTTTCTCAGAAGGGCAACGCACTCGATGGTCCTCCTCCAACAAAGGCAGCATTCATCCAACACACAAGGAGGGATGCAAACCAAGCTGGTTACTGCTGGGGCCAAATGATGATTGTAGCTGCTCAGCTTCCATGCCCAAGAGAATGGGGATGGAACAAAGGTGACAATGGGGAATGGGATGCATGCTGGACAACACTTCCAGAAGCATCAAAGGCCTGCCGGGAACTATTGAGATGCGGCTGTAGAGGGCTGTGTAAATGTGTTAAGGCAGCTCTTCCATGTGCAGCACTTTGTGAATGTGCAGGAGAATGTGCAGCTTAAGTATCACAGCAGAGTATTGAGCATCCGCCGACATAATATTTATCGGTATACAGCAGATCTGTGACATTGGCACCAAATGGATGTGCACCAGACAGCATTTCATGGTTTTAAAATACCATTACTAACTTTACAAATGTGAAATGGTTCCAATAAATCAAAATTGTAATGAGACGAGATGTACCAATCCGAGACGTATGTGGAAAGTGCATGGAAATTGCAGCCATTTTGGAAAATGGCTGCCACTGCTGCCACAGGACATTTCTGCAATGGCCCTATAGGAAAAAATCTTCCTTTAGATATGACCTAACTCTGTTCCAAATTGAATGCTTTTATCATTAAGTGCACAATACTTTCACCTATCTGCTGCACTAAAAGGGGAGGGGAGTGGTCAAACACAAAATGTAGTTTGACGGCAAAATGTAAAAATCGTACAAAAATGATGATGAATTGACCTTTTACTCCAGGCTGTGAATTATTTCAGATGCCTCTCGTGTCATACAGATGTTTATCACAGAAAAGCGATTTTAAAGCCACAAGCCTGTCCATTTCAATGGTTCTTAGCTTCCCAAAAAAACTTTGCAAACAAGAGCAGTGTTCGTTAAACTTGGTGGCACTGGTGTTTCTGCGTACTTCCCATTTCACAAACTGGTTATGTCACAAGAACAAGGCGCCACACCATGACATCACACTGGCGTTTTCCCTGGGAAAACTCACAAGCAAACTTTATTCCCTTAACATTGTGGGGTGTGCTTTACAGATGGATGACAGTAAGGTCATAATATTAATACACACACACACACACACACACGAAACATGAGTTTTTATCTATATTATATATATAAAACACAGTTTGTGTGTGTGTGTGTGTGTGTAATGTTACCGATAGACTCCTAAACGGAGAGGCTCACATGCTTGATATTTGGCATAGACATGGCCATTGAGGCTGGGAAGAACATGACCTACCTAAAAAAAATTATTTCATAATATTTTTTTACCATATTTTTACCTCAGCGCGTTTCAGCGAGGAATATTATACACGGAATTCTGAGCCGGTGGCAGAGCAGCGCGCTGATTCGCTCAGAGCGATCACGTGATGTTCCAACCTTGCCGCCATAATCTCACAGTTACGCGTTCGCACGTAATTCAGAGCGAAAAGCGATTGAGTTTTTTCACATTTCAGCGAGGAACATTGCCATTCACACCACATAGGTTTTTTTTTCTTTCATCTTTAGATCCATATTTTTAGCCATAATGTAGCGAACGTAGCATAGCTAACGTAGCGTTAGCATAACGTAGCGTAGTGTAGCGATCCTCGCTCAGGATCTTCGTCAGGTTCGCGAGCGAGTTAGCCAAAACGTAAAAGTGAAAATATATCGAATGACCATTGCCATTCACACCATATAGGTTTTTTTTTCTTTCATCTTTAGATCCATAGTTTTTGCCATAACGTAGCGCATTATGGCTCGCTCGAGCTCGAGTTAGCCAATCACCTGGGTGCATGAGGCCAAGTTGGCCACGCCCACGACACGACGCAGAGTTGCAATCTTGACGAAGACTGACTGTGATAAAGGCAATGGCACCGAAGAAAAGAAATTTGTCGCGTTCAACCTCCCGGGCAAGGAAAATCGCTGATCGGAGACTCCATGAAACCGATGAAGATACTTTTCACCATCGACAAGCCAATCAAGAATGTGTCTCTAGATTCAGACAGCAAGAGACAGAAGATGAGAGAACGGCACGTCTAAACGCCAATCAACAACGTCTGGCGAGGGCCAGACAGCGAGAGACAGAAGATGAGACAAACTGTATTTCAAACAAACTGTATTTCCCATCTACACGGCCATGTATTCCTATTAACGTTATGTAAAGTACATAAATGGTGTGGATTACATAATTTGTGGATGTGATCAATTGCCAGTAACCATCTATATCCCTCCCCTCCCCTTCCTCCTCCCCCTCTCTCTCCCTTTCCCCCCTACCGCTTCCCCCTCCCTTCCACCTCCCTTTCACCCCTCCCCCTTCCCCCTCCCACCTCCCCCCTCTTCTCCCCTCCCCCTCCCCCTCACCCCGTTTCCCCCTGCCTTCCCCCTCCCCCTCCATTTCCCCCCTCCCCCCTCCCCCTCCCCCTCCCCTTCCCCCCTCCTCCCCTTCCCCCTCCCACCTCCCCTTCCCCCTCTCTCCCCTCCCCCCTTCTTCTCCCCTCCCCCCATTCCCCTCCCCTCCATTCCCCTCCCCTTCCATCCCTTTCCCCCATAACCCTCCCTTTCCCCCTACCCCTCCCCCCTCTACCCTGCCTCCTCCTCCTCCCCCTCCCTTTCCCCCCTCCCCTCCCCCCTCCTCTTCCCCTTTCCCACCTCCCCCTCTCCTCAACCCTCCCCCCTCTTCTCCCCTCCCCCCCATTCCCCTCCCCTTCCCCCCCTCTCCTCCCCCTCCCCCCTCTCCTCCCCCCTCCCCCCTCTCCTCCCCCTCCCCCCCTCTTCTCCCTCTCCCCCGTTCCCTCTCCCCTCCCCCTTCCCCCTTACCCCCTCCCTTCCCCCTTACCCCTCCCTTCCCCCCCACCCCTTCCCCCTCCCCTTCAACCCCTCCCCCTTCCTTTCCTCCTCCCTCTCCCCCTCCCCCTCCCTCTCCCCCTCCCCCCCTCTCCTCCCCCCTCTCTCCTACCCTCCCCCCCATTCCCCACCCCTTCCCCCTCCCCTCCCCCACCCGGCAATGCCGGGTACTTCTGCTAGTAAATGCATAAAAGAGATATAGTGTATATATATATATATATACACAGTCGTGGCAAAAATATTGGCACCCTTGCACTTTTTTCAAATAACTCACAATTTTCTTGAAAAATAAGTTTAAATTGACAGAAATATTTGGTCTCCACAATTCTTTATTTCACTGTTAATATTACAGAACCTTTGTTTTTGATTCAAAACTTAATATATCCTTTCATATCAGGGAATAAAAAATAAAAAGCAAATGAAAAGATTAAAAAGAGAATAAAAAAATTGTTCCTCCTCCATCCCCTCCCTTACCTCAAACAGGTACACAGCTGACACCGCACGTGACAAAGCCGAATGCCTGAACTCTGTGTTTGCCTCAAAATCTTTGTCCCAAACCCGTCTCTCTCTGTACCCACCGTACCCAGTCGTACCCAGCTGCTCCTGGACTCTGTGTCCTTCTCTCCTGACAAGGTGGAGAAGTTTCTGTCAAACCTCGACTCTGATTCTGCAACTGGACCAGACGGCATCACCCCACGGGTCCTAAAATCCTGCTCTGAAGCTCTTTCTCACCCTCTCTCTGGTCTCTTCACAATCTCTTTTGCTCAAGGTCATCTGCCATCTGCTTGGAAATCAGCCAACATAACCGCTTTACACAAGAAGGTGCAAAAAGATCCTTGCAACTACAGACCAATCAGCCTGCTCCAAATGATCAGCAAGGTCATGGAATCCATCATTCCTTCTGACATCAGATCCTTCCTCTTCTCCAATGGCTTGATCTCCGATCATCAATTTGGATTCAGACCAGGTCATTCTACTCTGGACATGTTGCTTCTGCTGTCTCAACAATGGATGGAGGTCCTCAATGCCAAACAGGACATCAGAGCTGTCTCCCTTGACATATCTCGTGCCTTCGATACAGTCTGGCACCCCACCCTGATCACCTAACTCTCCTCATATGGTATCCATGGAAACCTCCACGCATGGCTTGCAGACTTCCTTTCTGGTTGCAGTCAATGCGTGGCCCTGAATTGCATTCTCTCTTCTCCCCTTCGTGTTCAAGCTCGAGTTTCTCAAGGCAGTGTTCTGGGCCCTGTACTTTTTTCTGGTCTTCATTCATGATCTTTCCGACTCTCTGGAACATCCTGACTATCTCTTTGCTGATGACTTCACTCTCTTCCGCTCCATATCCCAACCCTCAGATCGGCAGGCAGCAGCCTCTTCACTCTCTGCAGACCTGGACAATATTACAAACTGGTAAAACAAGTGGAACATGTCTTTCAATCCTGATAAATTTCACATTCTCACTTTGTCTCTCCAAAAAGACTGTCGGGACAACCCTCCCATCAACTTTCTGAACAATCCTCTTGAAGAAGTTCTGCAACTCAAGCTTTTGGGTCTCACTATCTGTCATGATCTTTCCTGGGAAAACCACATTTCCAAGCTGGCCTCCAAAGACAGTCGCCGACTGGGCATCCTCCGTCATGCGAAGTCCTTTCTGGGCACTTCTGAGCTCCTCACCACAGACAAAGTTTTAATCCGCAGCTCAATGGAATACTGCTCTCCTTTCTGGGCTGGTGCTCCTGCGTCACACCTAGCTCGGCTTCACGCGGTTGAAACCAAAGCATTCAGAATCATTGGAATCTCCCGCGATGAAGATGATTCTGAGGGCCTTTCCTCTCACCGCAGGCAGGTAGGTGGTCTTTCTGTCTTCTACCAACTCCTCTCCGGCCTTGCTCTCCCTGCTCTGTCTTTGCTCTGTACCCCAAATATTCATACAGGTCGGACAAGATCTGCAAGCAACCCTCTTCTGGTGAAACTGCCAAAATCAAGACTCTATGCTCACCTTCACTCCTCTTTTCTCCTGCCTCTGCAACAAACTCCCACACTCTCTTCAATCCCTCTCCTCCCTTCAGGTCTTTAAAACAGCTGTTCACCACCATCTCTCATCCCCCATCCAAAACCTTGATCTTTTCTACTCCCGGTAAAACACCCCAAATCCACCTCTTTCAATCCCCAACTTCTTTCATGAAATTCCCAGTATTGTACATTTGCTTTACATTTGTACCCCTCCTCCCCCAGCCCTCCCCCTTCCACAGATCTACCGACATCCCTGTTCTCTACTGTTGTGCTTGTGTGCTTGCCTCTCTCCCCCTCTTGTCTCTTGCTCCCTTCATTGCATGTTTTATGCATCTGTGCACGTTTCCATGTTCAATGTGTTAGCTCTTACACGAGTCTCGATTCTGGATACAATTTTTTTTTTTTAAATGGCATTAACAAAATAATTGACACCCTCGACTTCATATTTGGTAGCACGGCCTTTTGACAAAATAACTACAGTCAAGCACTTCCAAAAGGCATGAATGAGCTTCCTCCACCTCTCTACTGGCAGTTTGTCCCACTCTTCTTGTGCAAACTGCTCCAGTACTCCCAGATTTGAAGGATGCCTTCTCCCAACGGTTGTTTTCAGACCTCCCCACAGGTGTTCAATGGGATTTCGATTTGGACTCATTGCTGGCCACTTCAGAACAGTCCAACGTTTTTTCTTGAACCATTCCTGGGTGCTTTTTGAAGTGTGTTTGGGGTCATTGTCCTGCTGCAAGACCCATGACCTTCGACGGAGAACAAGCTTTCTGACACTGGGTTGAACATTGCGCTCCAAAATGCCTTGGGAATCTCCAGACTTCATGATGCCATGCAAACATTCAAGGCACGCAGTGCCAGAGGCAGCACAGCAACCCCAAAACATCACTGAACCTCCTCCATGTTTGACTGTAGGGAAAGTGCTCTTTTCTTTGAAGGCTTCATTTTGTTTTCCGTAAACGTAAAGATGTGCTTTACAAAAAAGCTCTAATTTGGTATCATCTGTCCACAGGACATTCTCCCAGAAGGATTTTGGCTTGTTCAGGTGTGTTTCGGCAAACTCCAGTCGGGGTTTCCTTTTTTTTTTTGTTTTTTTTTTTTTTTTTGTATACAAGATCGAGGCTCGTGAAAGAGCGAACATTAATCACACAGAAAGACAAACCGACACATAAAACATATAACATCGGGAGCGGTAGACAAGATGGGGAGAGAGGGGGAAGGACACAAACACAACATTTGAGAGCAGGGACCGAGAAACATGGAGACATCGAGAGATCTGAGAGAGGGCGAGGGCTTTGGGGGGGGGGGGCATGGGAAGGGGGCGGTGGGAGAGGTATAAAACATATGGACACTGCCAGGACTTCCAGGAAAGAAGTTGGAATTTCAAACAAGGTGGATCTGGGGTGAATTAGCGGGGGTAGAAAAGATCAAGGTTTTGGATGGGGGAAGATAAGAGATGGTGGTGAACAGCTGTTTTAAAGACCTGGAGGGAGGAGTGGGATTGAAGGGAGTGAGGGAGTTTGTTCCAGAGGCGGGAGAAAAGAGGAATGAAAGAGTGAAGGTGAGCAGAGAGCCGAGATTTCGGCAGTTTAACCATCAGAGGGTTGCTGGCAGATCTTGTGCGACCTGTAGGAATATTTGGGGGACAGAGCACAGAGAGAGCTGGGGGTGCAAGGCTGGAGAGGAGTCGGTAGAAGACAGAAAGACCACCTACCTGCCTGCGGTGAGTGAGTGAAAGGCCCTCAGAGATAGCTTCATCGCGGGAGATTCCAATAATTCTGAAAGCTTTGGTTTCAACAGCGTGAAGCCGAGCTAGGTGTGAGGCAGGAGCACCGGCCCATAGGGGAGAACAGTATTCCATTGAGCTGCGGATGAAAGCCTTGTATGTGGTGAGGAGCTCAGGTGTGCCGAGGAAGGACTTCGCACGACGGAGGATGCCCAGTCGGCGACTGGCTTTGGAGGCCAGCTTGGAAATGTGGTTTTCCCAAGAAAGATCATGACAGATAGTGAGACCCAAAATCTTGAGCGACAGAACTTCTTGGAGAGGATTGTTGAGAAAGTAGATGGGAGGGTTGACCAGTCGATCTTTTCGGAGAGACATAGTAAGAGTGTGAGATTTGTCAGGATTGAAAGACATGTTCCACTTGTTTGACCAGTCTGTGATTTTGTCCAGGTCTTCAGAGAGTGAGGAGGCAGCAGACTGCCGATCTGAGGGAAGAGGAATGGAGCGGCAGAGAGTGGAGTCATCAGCAAAGAGATAGAGAGGATTTTCGAGAGAGTCAGAGAGATCATTGATGAAGACCAGAAAAAGCACGGGGCCCAGAACACTGCCTTGGGGAACTCCAGCCTGAACAGGAAGAGGAGATGAGAGAAACCCATTCAGGGCCACACGTTGACGACGACTAGAGAGGAAGTCCGCCAGCCATGCGTGGAGATTTCCATGGATACCAAAGGAGGAGAGTTTGGTGAGCAGAGCGGGGTGCCAGACCGTGTCGAAGGCACGTGATATGTCGAGGGAGACAGCTCTAATTTCCTGTTTGGCATTGAGGACCTCCATCCATTGTTGAGACAGCAGAAGCAGCATGTCCAGAGTAGAGTGACCTGGTCTGAAACCAAATTGATGATCAGAGATCAAGCCATTGGAGAAGAGGAAAGATTTCATATCCGAAGCAATGATGGATTCCATGACTTTGCTGATAATTGGGAGAAGGCTGATTGGTCTGTAGTTGCTAGGATCTGTTTTTGCACCTTTTTTGTGCAAAGCGGTGATGTTGGCTGATTTCCAAGCAGATGGCAGTTGACCTTGAGCAAAAGAGAGGGTGAAGAGAACAGAGAGAGGGTGAGATAGAGCAGCAGAGCAGGATTTTAGGACCCGTGGGCTGATGCCGTCGGGTCCAGTTGCAGAATCAGAGTCGAGGGTTGACAGAAACTTTTCCACCTTGTCAGGAGGAAAGGACACGGAGTCCAGGAGCAGCAGGGTACGACTAGGTATGGTGGGTACAGAGAGGGATGGGTTTGGGACACAAGATTTAGAGGCAAACACAGAGTTGAGGCATTCAGCTTTTTCACGTGCGGAGTCAGCTGTGTAGCCGTTTGAGGTAAGGGAGGGGATGGAGGGGGAACAAACACCAGAAACGGATTTGACCAGACGCCACCAGGATTTGGAAGAGGGAGACAGATAAGAGAGTTCGGTCTTGAGAACGGAGAGATATTGTTTCCTGGCTCTCCTGAGGGTGGACACACACTTGTTTCGGGCTTTGTGAAAGGAAATGAGATTTCCTTCCATTGGATTTGCTTTCCAGGAGACGAAGGCAAGTTGTTTCTGGGCAACAGCCTCACCACAAGATTCCGTGTACCATGGACGGGAGGAAGGGTATGACAACTGAAGACGAGATGGGATAAATCTGTGCATGAGAGAGAGCAATTTACTTTGGAAGAATTCCCAGGATGAGTTGATGTCAGAGGTGGTAGAGATGGGAGACCAGTCCAGATGATTGATGGCTGCTTGAAGACCGTGCCAGTTGGCCTGAGTGAAATGCCAGACTCGTCGACGCTGAGCAGGCTCCCTGAGGATGGTCAGAGAGATGTCCACTTTAACAAGGACATGATCAGATGATCCGATCGGAGCAGAAGAAGAGCAGCAGACATTTTCAGGGAAGTTAGTCATAACCAAGTCCAGAAGAGAAGATGTTCCGTTGACTGAGATCCGGGTCGGGAAATTGACAGATTGTGTCAGTCCCAGTGAGTCGCAGAAGTCCTTTGCTGAAGAGCCATGGCTGGTGAGAGAGGTACCCACACCCAGCCAACTGGCATGGTGACAATTGAAATCACCACATATGAGGAAGAGAGAGTTGGGATGAGTAGATAGAAGTTGGTCCATATCATCAGACAGCGAGATGTAGATGGAGTCATCACTGTTTGGTGGACGGTACAACACACATATGAACAAGAGGTGGGAGCGAAGGGGAAGCCGTAGCCAGAGGTATTCCTGGGGGTGAGGTGGAGAGAGTGCAGTGCAGGGCGAGTGAGGAAGAGAGTTTTTGATAAAGATAGCAACCCCGCCTCCAGGACGAGGCTCAGGTCTATCATACCGGAGGAGGGAGTAGCCCAGGAGAGATACTATGGAATCAGAGACATCATAAAGGAGGAAAGTTTCTGTTAAGCAGATCACGTCTGGTTTGACAGAAGCAACCTGTATGGAGAGATCAGTTAAGTTTGAACGAAGGCCCCGGATGTTTGAGGTCCATACCGTTAATGAAGAGGAAGGGGGAGCATCAGATACAGAACAGGGGGGAGGAGGGGTAGGGTAAGATGTGGAAGAGGTGGAAGAGATAGGGAGAGCTGTTGAAGGTGTGTCAGAGATTTCAGAATAGCTCGGAGAAAGGGAAGGATGGGGCGGACAAAACGTTTGATGGTGATTGGGTGAGCCACAATGAGGTGTTATTTGAGGAGGGGGAAGAGCGAGGCAGAAGGTTGGGGGAGATGGAGGTGAGAGTTTGAAGGGGGAAGAAGCGGGGAGGACGCTTTGAGGAGGGGGAGTGAGAGGGGGGAAATTGAGAAGCAATGAGGGTGGGGAGATTTGAAGGGGAGGGGTGAGGGGGGAGTTTGGGAGGGAAGGGACAAGGGGAGGGATTTGAAAGGGATGGGATATGGGGGAGATTTGGAGGGGAGGGGTGAGGCAGGAGTCTAGGAGGGGAGGGGCGAGGGGGCGTCTTGGCGGGGAGGGGTGAGGGGGTAGTTTAGGAGGGAGGGGGCAAGGGGGGAGATTTGAAAGGGATGGGTGATGGGGAAGATTTGGAGGGGAGGGGTGATGGGGAAGATTTGGAGGGGAGGGGTTATGGGGAAGATTTGGAGGGGAGGGGTGAGATTGGATTTTTGAAAGTGTACGATTTATGGGAAACGAACATTTATTGCAAAATGAGTTTCTTGTGACCTTCGAGTTAAAAATACGTTTAAGGACGCTGGATGGAGGATGGAGTGCAGGAGAGTTTAGGGAATGTAGAAAAAAGGCACTATAGGAGATGGATATTTTTTTTGGGATGAATTGATTTGGTGAGCAAGTCGAAAGCAGCCTTTTAAAGAAGAAGAAGAAAAAGGTGTTATAAAATATGACGGAATACATAACTTGAGGGGAAAGTGTAAACATTGAAGGTTAATGAGTGAAAACTATCTGGGGAAATGGGGGAGAAACACGTGGTCGAAGAACGAACGAACGAATAAGAATGAATAAACGAATGAGAACAGAGAAGGAAATGTTTTTTTTTTTTTGTTTTTTTTTTGAGTTGAGATTTACACAAGGAAGTAGGCTATGGGTGAAAAGCCTGGGAATACAGAGAACGAAAGTTATTGGATCACAAACGACGGACCACTGAGAGAAAAACAAAGCCTCAAGGTTGTACAGTGCACACTGTACAAGGCCTCAAGACACGACACGGCAAACAGACGATCAATTTATGAAAGATAAACACCGAGAAACAACCAAAGTTGCACACAATAACTTCACACACCGAAAGATAAATACAGTTTCGACAAAATACAATTGTGAACAGACTTAACTTCGAAAAACGTGGAGACCGTGTGGAGCTTCGAAAATCCCTCCCACCGTCTCCGAGATCTCACCGTCTCTTTGTCTCTTTCTCAGCAGTGGGGTCCTCCTGGGTTTCCTACTAGTCACGTTCACTATGTTCTTTCGTTCAAAATCATGGTAGATTAGCAAACCTATACATTTTTGGAAACGTTATTACATGGAAAATCTGAAAATCAATGTTTACATTTGCCAATTCCGACCAATTCGATTCGACCAATTCGACCAATCGACCAATTCCATTCGACCAATTCGACCAATCGCTTCGATCGACCATTCGACCAATTCGATCGATTCGATTCGATCGACCATTCGACCAATTCGATTTGCCAATCAATTTGACCGACCTTTGCTTGTGTGGAACGGACTGTGAAAACGATGCGGACTATATTGTCGGATACGACACACAGGACGGTGATGAGGAACTCTAAATGGCATATTCTGTAATCGTGTATGTTTGATGCCATTGACTGCCTGTGTATATTTTGTCATTGACTGCCTGTGTAGATGTGAAGTTATACTGACTGCATGTGTATATATGATTTTGCTGACTGCCTGTGTATGTTTGGTGATATGAATTATTGTGACACATTTTGATGTTATTAACTGCCTGTACAAAATGATAACATGTATTTGATTATGCAACTTATCGCGAATATAAAGACAGTATTTTGCAATTCAAAACCTTTGATTCGTGTCTTACCATTCCCCATAGCACTAATTTGATACTTTCATTGGATTCCTTGTCCCTGAAAATATAGGTTTAGTATATTTAAAAAGTTTTTAGGGTAATTAGAGGCAGAAATAGAACAAAATATGTATTTTACAGTGGCCATTTTGAAAATCCAAAATGGCCGCCATACAGGTATCTCTCCAAATGTAAACATTGATTTTTAGTTTCCTTATGCTATAACCTTTCCAAAAATGTATAGGTTTGCTAATCTACCATGATTTTGAACGAAATATAATTTATTGACATAGTGAACCTGACTATACCATAGAACCCCCTTTCATTGAGTTGGTGACGGATGGTGAGAGTTGAAACTGTCGTACCTTGTGTGTGAAGGTCAGCTTGAATCTCTTTGGTAGTTGATCGAGGTGCTTTCTCCACCATTCGAACAATCCTTCGCTGCAATTTTCAATCATATTTTCTCTTGCGGCCACGTCCAGGGAGGTTGGCTGAAGTGCCATGGGCCTTAAACCTCCTGACAACATTGTGTGCGATGGACACAGGAACATGAAGATCTCTGGAGATGGACTTGTAGCCTTGAGATTGTCCATGCTTGGCTGCAATGTTGTGTGTGACCTCCTCAGACAGTTCTCTAGTTTTCTTTCTTTTCTCCATGCTCATTGCGGTACACACAGTGACACAAAACAGCAGCATGACTCCTTTTCTCTATTCAAACTGGTTGAATGAGTGATTTTTATATTGCAGGCACCTGCAACTCACCATAGGTGAGTTCAATTCCAAAGTATAGGAGAATCACCTGCTTGAAATCTAATTATTTACAACAACTTCTAAAAGGTGCCAATAATATTGTCCGGGCCATTTTAGGATTTATGTGTGGAATAAGCTAAGATTTCGTAATTTATTCATCTTTTTTGTTTTGTCCCACTGCAAACCAAAAAAACAAATGTGGATACTAAAATATATTTTATTTCAACAATTTTCTGGAAGAAATGATGCATTATTTGAAAAAAGTGCAAGGGTGCCAATAGTTTTGGCCACGACTGTATATAAAACCGAAAAACACAGTCCGTGAAGCCGTATGTTCATCCGGGAAGCTATCCGTCCACGAAGCCGTGAAGCTGTGATTATGTGTCTATTAATTACGTACGGTTACAATGCCGATTCCATCCTGCCGATTAATTATGTACGTTTATTAATTACGTATTGTTGGACGTCTACTAATTACGCATTGGTGGAATATCCCTTTTGACTCTTTAGACTCCTGAGTACACCTTACACCTTTGATGACCCTTTAAGTCCCCCAAGATCACCAAGACCCCAAAAGACCCTTAAAGACCCAAATGACTCCAAAGACCCAAAATACCCCAACGACCCAAAAGACCCAAAATACCTCAAATACCTAGAGGACCCAAAAGACCTCGAATACTCAAAACACCCTGCAAACCTAAAATACCCCAAAGACCCTTAAATTCCACCGAAGACCCAAAAGACCATTAACACCCAAAAGACCACAAATATCCTTTATAGCTGGAAGACATTAAAGACCCTTAAAACTACTGTAAAGTGATGTAAAGATGTAAAGATGAACTGATTAAAATTTGGGGTCAAGAGGTCAAAGGTCAATGTCTGTAATAGGTATATAACTTGAGAATGGCTAAAGGGATCCAATTCAAACTTGGTACTGTTATGGATTCGTCACTTCCGCCTTTCTTGTTATTATGTACTTGTGGGATTAATAGATTCAGGTAATATTGTTGTTAAGATTTTTGTGTGAAATGGAGATGACTTCAGTAAAAGGTAAAAATAAATGTTTGTGAAGGAAAAAGGAAAACGCGGCAAAGAAACCGGAAGAGGAGAGAGGAGGAGATCGGCAGGGAGAGGAGGAGACATATGTGAGTTGCATCAAGGCTGCGAGTGGACTTTTTTTTGATATTGGTCGCAAATGAGATGATGCTTCCCAGAAAAGGGATTGCTCGCGACATCGTCACATATTGCGATTGCAATTAAACCTGCGTCTCAGGTTTTATCACCAAGTGTGAGCTATTGTTGGAGGGAAAGCAAGCGCCCCCATTTCAGGCTGATACGCCATTTTCCCTTGAGGAGACCGTCCGCCTGGTGTTTGTCGTTGGGATTTCCATATCGACCTCATCGTGTTGATTGCCGTTGGTTTCCATATCGGCTCAATTCCCATATCAACCTCTCACCTCGTAACTCCTCATCCACAGCCGCGCCAATACCTGCCTATTGATTTGCCTTTCTCAATGACTTCAACCTTCAACCAGCGTGGGGATTCGTGCACGGACTTTGCGGAATGTTACATTCCACTCACGCCGTGAGTTTATTGCTTTGAGAGCATTGGGGAATGATGGTACCATCATAGGTATTGTTCATTTGATGCAAGTGATATTTTCATGGTATTCTTTAATAGTGTTATTATTGTGTATGTGACAGTTCTGAATACAATTACTTGTTTTGTTCTACAATTGCATTGGTGTGGTTTTACCATGGTTTATTAGAACACTCAAAATAACAAATCTTTCTGCCGTTTTCCCGCTCGAGACTCTGAGGCGCACCGTAACCGGAGTTTGGGGAGGTTACACGTAACAGTACAGATATGTATAATGATGTAAAGATTAACTGATTAAATTTGGGGTCCCGACGACAAAGGTCAGAGGTCATGTCAGGTAAAAATGTGATAACTTGAGAACAGCTGTATGGACTGAAAGCAAACTTGGTACAAGTATTATAATGATGTAATGATGTGGGTGGAGGCATATCGGTCGACGTCGTGACATCGATGAGTATCGTTCTAGCTGTAATATCTTTCTGTTTTCCACCTTATTTTTAAATCCCCACTGGAATGCACAAATGACCTCTTTAAACCTACCTTCCTCTCCTCTCCATACCCCATACTCCAAACATTTTGCAGTTACATTAAATGTTGCTTAGACCATAATAAGGGAATGTTCGAGTTATTTGTCCAACAATGTCATTAGCTGTGTTCGCATTCCATGTTCCTTGGTTCTGACCGGATTTGATTCGACCGGCCGACCTCGCTCACTAGCCCCATCTCCTCTGCTGAGTTCATGACCCAAAACGACGTGGATTAATCCGTCTGACGTTACCGCACTTCTGCCCGAAGCTTTGTCAGCCGCTTGCCTTTGATGATTTGGCGCAGGGCTTGTGCTGGGCTGATTTAGTTATTTATTTTCAGGATCCTTTGCTTCAGAGGTTTGACATCAACTCTGGCCTTTGAACTGTAGCCATTGTCGATTTTTCTCACTCGATTCTTTACCTTTCGGACTGAGTGATTTAGCGCCCAGGTACGTTCCACGAAGCTAATTTCGAGCCATTTCATTGCTGCTGGCTGACAATAAAGCATAAAGCGAATCGGATCGTTTTCCACTGACCTTTTTGATAAGAATTGTTGGTTATTTTAGAACGGCATCACACAGCTAGACCCGGTGGTGTAATGATAAAAGTGCCCGCTCCGAGGGTGGGAGGTTGGCGGTTCGAACTCCGGCCAGGTCATACCAACATAAGTGGTACGTTCTGCTTCCTTGCTTGAAGCTCAGCATTCAACAAAGGATAGAGCACAGACAAATAACGCTGGTAAGGCAATGGCAAACCACCCAATGTGGCAAGAAACTGCTTCAGCAGCACCAACGCTGTGTAAAGAGTATGGTACATCAAAATTACCTGTCTTCATTTATGGACAAACATGGAAGCTTCCTTGAGACATCATTTAACTACCTGGTCCAAATCAATGATCGTGCACTGCTTAAGGCCCTATACATGGATGGGAGAGTTTGCATGAATTTATATCTCTTGTAGGACGAGGACATTCCATATCGATTGTGAGGACATTAGGACAGGCAACGGGTGCATGGACACAGAATGTGGGATTGGAACCTGGCACCACAGGTTGATGAGATCAGTGCTCGGATGGGGATTGCAAAACAGACCAAGCCATTTGATGTTTGCTCTTGGCGGAACTGTATTTTCTTGCCGCTGGATTGCGCTGCAAGAAGGAACATTTCCCATGTTTCGGAATGGTGAGAAAGTCTCATAAAGCAGGCAGTGTTTGTCAGTGATACAAGTCTTGTATTGTGCTTCAAATGCCAGCTTGTTCCTTCGCAAAGAGAGTCCCCGCACCCTGCATTTGGGCAGCCATTGACACAGGAAACTTCGCCACAGACAACTCCCTCGATTCATCAAGAAGGTCAAACGAACAGGGATCAGCAACATTCGAATAAGCTTTTCTGAACAGCCATTCTGATCTACTTCCCGCACTCGACGTCCAGTTCCAAATCGTAATGGACCCGCTTCGAGGGTCAGGCAATGCACTCGGATTCGCAGAACGCTCGACATTTTGCTTCATATGTGCACGCCCTCATGTCAATGCCACTTCTGTGCTTTACTGTAAATTTTGCTTCAACAACCACCCATTCTGCAAGGACAGCAAACGCAGACAATCTTTGCTAATGCATTCATAATGGCGTTTCCGTTTGCACAAATCTCCTAATGGTGTGTGATTAATTCCACTTGAAATTTGTTACTTTGGTCATCCTCTGCCATGAGCTGTCACATATACAGAAACTATCAGGATCGATCGGTGGTGCAGAGCTCGGTTGTGAGTTGTGCAGTCGGGGATGTGTCTCCAAGGAGATTAAATGTGAAGCGGTGTCCAAGGATGGAGCACGTGATCCTGCAGAGCCACATTAGGCTGCATGTCCTGTCTGCAGTGATAATAATATTAACAATCACATCGTGTCTTTCTCAAAAGTAAACATTACGGATAATAATAATATTAATAATAACAATAATAACAATAATAATAATAATAATAATAATGACAAGTTTTGATACATTCAAAGTACACTGCCCCCAAGCCAAATAAATAAATATCCTTTTGCGCCCGGCGATGCTGCTGTGCAGCACATAGAGAAGGTATTGGAAGGGAGACAACAACAACAACAACAACAACAACAGGCATTTTAAGGCCATTTTCCCTGCAAGAGTGGGAGTTAGCCTTGCGGTCCCCATGATAATCTTCTACATTTTGCCCTATTTTCTGAATCTCTCCTTGTTAACCCCCTTGCCCGCATTTCTTCTTCGACCATCTTTAGCCAAGTCTTTCTTGGTCTTCCCCGTCCTCTACTTCCTTCTACATTCATTTCCATCACTCTTCTCAACCAGTCGCTTTCATCCTTCCTCAACACATGACCAAACCATCTCAAACTGTTTCTCTACACAGCATCCATCACAGGCTCTATTCCCATCATCTTTCACAATTCATCACTTGTCTTCCTCTCTCTCAACGATACTCCACACATCCACCGAACCATTCACAATTCCACCCTTTCCAGCCTTCGTTGCTGCTCTACGTTCATTACCCATGTCTCGCTCCCATAAATCATAACACTTCTCACACATGCAGCATACACCTTTCCCTTCAGCTTCAACGACACTCCCCTCTTCGTCAGCACGCCAATCAGTTCCCGAAACTTCTTCCATGCACATCTCACTCTCGCAACCGTTGCCGAGTCTGATCCACCTTCTCCATTCAGCATGTCTCCGAGGTAGCAAAATGTTTTCGCACCTTCCAGCTTCACGCCGTCTCCAGGATCTAACTCAACATTTCTTCCATCTGTGCACACCTTACACTTGAATGAGGCTGCCACACTGGTTAATGACCCTCTCAAACCACTAAATTTTTGATGAAACCACTCAGCGCACATTGTACATTGAATGGAATTCACTCCGACACCCTTCCTGCACACAGCACACGGCCACTTCCCAGTTCTTTCCACCTCACCACATGCTTTACCACTTGCCATCACCTTCGTTTTTCTGATATTCACCTTCAGACCTTTTGTCTCCATATATTCCTTCCACTTGTTCATCTTCTTCTTCAGTCGATCTATACTTTCTGCAATCAACACCAGATCATCTGCATAAAACAACTCCCACGGTAAACCCTCCTTTATGTTCCGAGCCAGCACCTCCATCACAGCTACAAATAGTAGTGGACTTAGTACCGACCCCTGATGCACTCCCACCTTCACCTCAAACTCACCACTGTTCCCGTCCTTCGTCCTTACAGCTGTGCACGCTCTTTTTTACATTGCCATCACTACTCTGATCAACCATTCCTCCACTCCTAACGTCCTCAATGCCCATGTCACTACTTCACGTGGAACCCTATCGAATGCTTTCTCCAGATCAACAAACCCAAGAAACAACTTCTTCCTCATCTCCATGTACTTCTCCTGCAACTGCCTCACAATAAAAAGCGCGTCTGTCGTTCCTCTTCCTGGCATAAATCCAAACTGCTTTTCGTCAATCTTCACTTTCTTCCTTATCCTCCTCTCCATCACCCTTTCCAATACCTTCATTCCATGCTCCAATAACTTTATCGCTCGATACGAGCCACAGTCCAGAGGGTCACCTTTCCCTTGTATAGAGGAATGAGGGTACTCAGTTCCCATCCACTGGAATGCGGCCTTCTTTCACCACCAGATTGCAGATCTCTGTCATTCTCTTCACACCCCAATTTCCCGCTGCCTTCAACATATCTCCCACAACTCCCGTCGGCCCTCCCGCTTTTCTACTCTTCATTGCTTTTATCGCTTCCTCAACTTCCTTCTCAGTTATCTTATCTGCCGGTCCTAAAACTGGGTTACTCTCTATGTTGCCATCCCATTCATTATCTGCATTAAACAGTATTTACATACATCTCTTCCATCTTCCTTTAATTCCATCTGGGTCTTTAATTCCATTAAAAAAATTTTTTAATAAAAACGGGGAAGAATTAACATTGGGAATGGAAGAGTGTGAAACCCAAGTTTATGCACTTTGGGCACAGGAGATGGCAGGTCTACAAGTAAATGGGGAATGTTTGGAAGTAAATGGGGGAAACTTAAATTTCAATGGGGAATGTTTAACTGAAAAAGACCTGGAAGGTTATCTGAGCTGTGTGAATGCCGAAATGCACCAACAGGGAGGAGAATTGGGACTTTTGCAGCACGAGTGCGGTTGTGCGGAGCAACAGGGGGTAAAAATATTGGAGGTCCGTATAACGGAACCAGACTGGGTAGTTGTGGTTGAAGACCTGTCGGAGCCAGTATTGATTGGGGATGATGCTGAGAATGAACTGACGGCATCAGCCCACAGGACCTAAAATCCTGTTCTTCCGCTCTTTCACTCCCTCTCTCTGTTCTCTTCACCCTCTCTTTTGCTCAAGGTCATCTTCCATCTGCTTGGAAATCAGCCAACATCACCACTTTGCACAAAAAAGGTGCAAAAACAGATCCTAGCAACTACAGACCAATCAGCCTTCTCCCAATTATCAGCAAAGTCATGGAATCCATCATTGCTTCAGATATGAAATCTTTCCTCTTCTCCAATGGCTTGATCTCTGATCATCAATTTGGTTTCAGACCTGGTCACTCTACTCTGGACATGCTGCTTCTGCTTTCTCAACAATGGATGGAGGTCCTCAATGCCAAACAGGAAATTAGAGCTGTCTCCCTTGACATGTGACGTGCCTTCGATACGGTCTGGAACCCCGCTCTGCTCACCATACTCTCCTCCTTTGGTATCCATGGAAATCTCCACGCATGGCTGGTGGACTTCCTCTCTAGTCATAGTCAATGTGTGGCCCTGAATGGGTTTCTCTCATCTCCTCTTCCTGTTCAGGCTGGAGTTCCCCAAGGCAGTGTTCTGGGCCCTGTGCTTTTTCTGGTCTTCATCAATGATCTCTGTCGCTCCATTCTTCATCCCTCAGATCGGCAGTCTGCAGCCTCCTCACTCTCTGCAGACCTGGACAAAATCACTGACTGGGCAAACAAGTGGAACATGTCTTTCAATCCTGACAAATCTCACACTCTTACGATGTCTCTCCGAAAAGACCGACTGGACGAAAAGACTGCCAAAATCAAGACTCTCTGCTCACCTTCACTCCTTCATTCCTCTTTTCTCCCGCCTCTGGAACAAACTCCCTCACTCTCTTCAATCCCACTCCACCCTCCAGGTCTTTAAAACAGCTGTTCACCACCATCTCTTATCTTCCTCCATCCAAAACCTTGATCTTTTCTACCCCCGCTAATTTCACCCCAAATCCACTTTTTTGAAATACCAACTTCTGTCCTGGAA
Source organism: Myxine glutinosa (assembly GCF_964187855.1). NCBI lineage: Eukaryota > Metazoa > Chordata > Myxini > Myxiniformes > Myxinidae > Myxine > Myxine glutinosa. Next base: position 5,021,428 of record NC_136263.1, on the reverse strand, counting down.
GTCCTTGGTGTCCTTGTGTTTTATGCTTCTCCCTCCCCCCCCCCCCCTTCCCACGCCTCCTCCCCCCAAGCCCTCTCCCTTCCACACATCTCCCTGCTCTCAAATGTTGTGTTTGTGTGCTTCCCCTTCTCTCCCCATCTTGTCTTCCGCTCCCTCTTTTTATATATTTTGTTTGTCTGGTTGATTTGTTTGTGAAGTAAATGTTAGCTCTTTCACGAGCCTCGATTCAGTATACAACAAAAAAAAAGAAAAAAGAAAAAAAAAAGATGGTTTTGGCTGCTGGAGGCTCCCGCTCTGGGAAACGTTCCCTGAACGCATCACGAGTTCGCTGCAAACTTCCAGTTTGGTGAAAGGTTGTAACCACGAAGGTCCGCTGTTCAGTTGTAAGTTGAACCATCTTTTCAATGACTCAAGTCTGTCTCTAAACCCATACACTGTAGGCCCATCTTAAATACCCATCTTAAACAAAGGATGACGCAACCGACGATTACCAGACCAGCTTAACAATTTTACATAATCAACTTGGCAGTCGACAAGTAATGCGTCCATTTCAAACTGTCTTGCACCGATTAGCCAAACTTGTAAAAATGCGATTTGAACTTGTCATTTTCAATGAACATGTACTCGGTCATGTGTGACAGCAATGATGCATGAAAGGCATCAATGGAAAGCTGAGGATCTCCTCAAAATTGGTAAACCACATGTAAATTGTCAAACTAAATAACCATTGCATATTCGGATTCCCTTTTTTTTGCTACGCACTGTATATATTAGTAAACAGAGTGGCCACAGAGTCCCTATGCATAACAGTGTGTCCTCTGTTACTTATTTGTTTTATTTGTGTTCCAGGTATGTCTTCAGCTTGGGTTGAACAAGTTGTTTCTTGCGTTTGTTGATCTGGAGAAAGCATTCGAAAGGGTTCCACGTGAAGTAGTGACATGGGCATTGAGGAAGTTAGGAGTGGAGGAATGGTTGATCAGAGTAGTGATGGCAATGTACGATAGAGCACGCACAGCTGTAAGGACGAAGGACGGGAACAGTGGTGAGTTTGAGGTGAAGGTGGGAGTGCATCAGGGGTCGGTACTAAGTCCACTACTATTTGTAGCTGTGATGGAGGTGCTGGCTCGGAACGCAAAGGAGGGTTTACCGTGGGAGTTGTTGTATGCAGATGATCTGGTGTTGATTGGGGAGAGTATGGATGGACTGAAGGAGAAGAAGAACAAGTGGAAGGAATATATGGAGGCAAAAGGTCTGAAGGTGATTATCGGAAAGACGAATGTGATGGCAAGTGGTAAAGCATGTGGTGAGGTGGAAAGAACTGGGAAGTGGCCGTGTGCTGTGTGCAGGAAGGGTGCCGGAGTGAACTCCATTCAATGTACAATGTGCGCTGAGTGGGTTCATCAAAAATGTAGTGGTCTGAGAGGGTCATTAACCAGTGTGGCAGCTACATTCAAGTGTGAGGTGTGCACAGAGGGAGCTGCAGATGGAGAAAATGTTGAGTTGGATCTTGTATACGGCATGAAGCTGGAAGGTATGAAAACATTTTGCTACCTAGGAGGCATGCTGAATGGTGAAGATGGATCAGACTCGGCAATGGTTGCTCGAGTGAGATGTGCATGGGAGAAGTTTCGGGAACTGAGTGGCGTGCCGACGAAGAGGGGAGTGTCGTTGAAGCTGAAGGGAAAGGTGTATGCTGCATGTGTGAGAAGTGTTATGATTTATGGGAGCGAGACATGGGTAATGAATGTAGAGCAGCAATGAAGGCTGGAAAGGGTGGAAATGTGAATGGTTGGGTGGATGTGTGGAGTATCGTTGAGAGAGAGGAAGGCAAATGATGAATTGCGAAAGATGATGGGAATAGAGCCTGTGATGGATGCTGTGAAGAGAAACAGGTTGGGATGGTTTGGTCATGTGTTGAGGAAGGATGAAAGTGACTGGTTGAGAAGAGTGATGGAAATGAATGTAGAAGTAGAGGATGGGAAAGATCGAGAAAGACTTGGCTAAAGGTGGTGGAAGAAGAAATGCGGGTAAGGGGGTTAAACAAGGGGAGATGCAGAAAATAAGGCAAAAATGGAAAAGATTTCCATGGGGCCCGCAAGGCTAACCCCCGCTCTAGCAGGGCAAATTGCCTTAAAATGCCTGTTGTTGTTGTTGTTGTTGTACGTCTTCAGCATGACAGACACCAGTGAGTACAATATAGAAGAGAGACCGATTACTTGTGTTTGAGTTCACGACCGCATGTGAGAAGGAGCAAGTTTTGATGGCATAAGGACAAGATGTTCGCAGAGGTTTGATAAGCCACCTCCTATGCGTGACACAATGCGGGCATGGGAGAAGAAGGCCTTTTCAACAGGGAGTGTCCTCGATTTGACTTGATTTTGAGCAAGGGCCTTCTGCAGCGATTTCCCACCATTACATCAAGACAAAGCCTATTTTTTTCGGATGAGTGTGCTATTTACCTCAGCAATCGATCCAGGAATGTTTATTTTTGGTGCAAAGAAAATCCTCACTCTTATGAGGAAATTGAACAGCATCCTCCTCATGTCATGATGTGGGCAGCAATTTCAGAAGATCATTTGATAGGGCCATATTTTTTCAATGCAAGTGTCAATCACACTGTTTATTTGAACATGCTTCAGACGTGGTTTGTTCCACAACTGCTTGAGAGAGGTCTCGAGGCAACACCTATCCTGCAACAAGATGGTGCATCAGCACATTATGCTCTCGTAGTTAGAGAATATCGTGACGACAAATTTTGATGAACGATGGATTGGACGTGGATCTGAGATAGTGTGGCCTCCTCGAAGTCCGGACTTAACATGTGACAACTCGCTTTGGGGCATCGTGAAAGAGGAAATTTCTCATCTCCACTTAACAACAGTTGAAGACCTCAAAACAGCTGTCAGGGGCTGCTTTTATGACCTCCAACCCTAAACATGGAAGAAGATGTCCAGAAGAACATGAAGAATAAAAATTCAAATTTGTGCAGAGAATTAGAGGGGAGCATACTGATAAATTCTAACTGAATTCTTACTGTGTGCATAGGGACTTTGTGGCCACTCTCTGCACTCCCCTTCCGCCTTTGGTTTTGCTTTGTTTAATAAAGAGCTGCGAATAAAGTGCTTTCCACTATTGCTTTGTAAATACATACTCGTGCATTTGCCATCTTCTCTGTTCTCGTCCTTTCCTTCATTGATCCGACAGAGTGGGTATGTAGTGACTAGTTGAGTGCTCTGCCCTACTGTTTCGCTTCGGTAGTTGTTAGCCAGCGTTCACTCATGGTTCGCTCGGCCATAGTGGTAAAAGTAGTTGGAAGATGGGTGAATGCTGAGGGTGTGGTCCTTAGCTGAGGTAATCAGGTCACCAACAGGTAACAACATATTTAGGTGAGCGGACCCTGTTAGACCTAATTATCCCAACCGATGTCCGCAGTTGCTTGGCATCCCGTCAGAATGAGGAGTTATCCGTGGCCTGGTGGTTTCAGAAACAGAGGTCAGGGCGCAGGTCCGCGGAAGCCCTTTGTGGTAATCCCTGGACCCCAGTGCCGACACAGTATACTTATATAGTCATGTCTGCATACCCATTAACACCGTATGCCCCAGCGCAAAGACCTTTCATCCCAGGAAATGTGCAAATGGTCTCTTTACTGTACTACGTTGGTATATTTACTCCCGCCAGGGAGTATTGCATTCGATCGTGTCCGTCCGTGTGTGTGTGTGTGCGTGTGCGTATGTTTGTGTGTTTGTGAACAAGATATCTGGAAAAGTTCTGAACGGATTTGGATGAAAGTTGGTGGGATGATTGCCCTTGGGATAAGGAAGAATTGATTAGTTTTAGGTGAAGCTCAGGATATTATTCCGGATACAGGAATTTTTTGAAGGATTTTTTACCATTGGAAGATAGGGCTCAGCAGCGGCCACCCACGGCGGGAGTATGCGCTCTACTGAGTGGCGTTCTAGTTTAATTGTGGTTATCGTTCCCCAAGGAACATTGAAATGAGCCGAAATTGAGAACACACGCAAGGAAAGCAGATACTTGAACATGTTTTCTTTCCCTTTAAAGGGTATATTTGTAAAGAAAAGTACAGGGAAGAGGGTAGACAAGACGCTATTATAAACAGTACGAAGCAAGCGAATCAAAAGACAGAGGGAAATGGGGACATGCAAACTTATGTACAATGATGAGAAATAAAGAGCGAAAGCTAACCCATTCAAGGCACCACAGAACACACTTTTACAACAAGATAATGAAATCCGGCAGGACTTCCTTTTGCCTATGATATGAAGGGTGGATGTAGGACTTAATGCGGCCCGCTTTGGAAACCAGGTGCGGGACGACGAGAGCCAGTGATGAAGTTAGTCCAAAGACTGACTTCGTCTTCCTCATCAAAGCGGTTATTTTCACCCCATGCACGTGGAGTTCTCCTGTCCATCTATATCTGAGGCCCTTATTCTTCCTCTCCAATAAAAGGGCGATACAAGTTTGGGTCAATCCCAAACTTCGAGAAAACAACAAGAATGTCGAGAGAAAGACTAGTATGCCCTGCCCCACCAAGCTTCTCCGTGACCCACGTTCTCATCCTCTTCCTCTTGGGCCCATTCCTCCTCTTCCTCCTTGGCAGAGTCCTCCTCTGAGCCGTTGGCTTTTCTTCTCATAATAATTTATAAAAAATAAATGTGCAATCTTTTCTTCTCATCCCTAAAACGCATTACGCTGCTGTGGCTGACACACGTTGGCCAGACAGATCGTGACAGCCTTTCACACACGTGTGACCAGGAGCGGTCTTACCTATGGGGCAGCCTGGGCAATCTACTGAAGAATACATCACCCAGTGTGTACAATTAAAAATCTGAGCGTTTTCATTTACTGTAGGCTATTTCAATAGCATAAAATTCCAACAACTAGTTCCAGATGTCTACCTTCCCTCCGCAAATGAGCTATTCCACTCGCGTTCGTACGTTGTATTTTTTTGACGCCCATAGGTCAACACGTGATCGATCTAGCTAGCCCTCCTATTCGTCGGTTGTATTTTTTTTTCATAAATGACGCACACACGTCAATCATGTTAATTGATGGCCTACAGAGGCAAAGATCGCCAGAAGCAATGAAATTTTTTTTATCCAAGAGGGCAGAAATTTTGAAAAAAATAAAAGTAGAGAAGGATATACATGAAAGTTGACAAAAAGTTACTAATTTCTGCAAAAGTAAAAACGAGAATGAAGCAGCAGCACCGGTGATGTTAATGTATTAACCGTTGGTTCAATTAAAGACGGCAATACGTCAGCAATGTACGAGTTTATTTATAATTACTGAGAGAACAGAAAAAAACGAAAAAGCAGTGGATAGGTTTCCTAAAAAGAACATATAGAAATACCTAAGTGACAATCTCATCATTATAGCCGGCGAAGCCGGTGTTGTCAATGAACGCGTACGTATCATGTTGAGAAGCCAGATTTTGCTGGATCCCTTGGCTTGAGAATTTCGAAGCTTTGACGCACCAAATCGCTCAATGGAGGCCGCCATCTTGCGGATGCGGAAGTATGCATAACCAATTGAAAAAAGTTCAATACGAGTTTGTTTCACCCGTCTTTGTTTGATTCACAATCTTATTCACCTCTAATTTGTAATTAAAATACTTTAAGACCAACCTCGGCCCGCAAGGGCCTGGTTATCTTCAACGAAAATCGTCAACAAACACCGGAACCAATGAGATTCCAGCATTTGAAAAAATATTTCAAAAACCAAATCACTCAATGGAGGCCGCCATCTTCCGGATGAGGAAGTTTGCATAAAACAATTGGGAAAAAGTTCAATAGGAGTTTGTTTCACCCGTCTTTCTTTGATTCACAATCTTATGCACCTCTAATTTGTAATTAAAATACTTTAAGACCAACCTCGTTATCTTCAACAAAAATCGTCACCAAACACCGGAACCAATGAGATTCGAGCATTTGAAAATATTGTTACGGACACGGCTTAAGATGTTATGATGGGCCGAGCGGAATGGCCGCCGTGTTCGCACAGTTTACCCGATTACCCCCAACTCACCCGATTCCACTCGAACGTTGGCCAAATCGCGCTACGCTAAATCAATGAAGGAAAGGACACAACGACTGGGATAGATGAAACGACACAAGGGGTACAGTTCTCAAGACCTCCGGAGGAGGATATAATTGGTGGGGGAGAAAAGGGGTAGATTACAAGGTATGAGGTAAAGCACAGAAGAGATAGGCACTTAGACACAATCTTATCTTAATCCCGACAGACCACAGACAAACGGAACAAGACTGACTTACACAGGGATTGATGGCAGGGAAGGACAGGCAGTCGATAGCGCAAGGTGCACCTTGGCTCAGGGACAGAATCAAGCCCGGTCCAGTCCAGAGATGCGGGGAGGTATTGCAGCGCTCGGAGGTGGCGTCCTTCTCTGTCCAAGCTGAGGGCGCATCTGACGTCACCTCCCTCTTCCTGCGCATGCTCAGCGGGGAGTGACACGCCCTCGGCTCGTTGGCTCCGCCCCAGATGGGATCGGTCCGCCGCTTCTATTGGGTGCGGGGGTTACCTGGCTCCGCCCTTGACGAGGAGCTGACAGCGAGCCCCTACGTGGTAACCCCGTCGAGCACATGCTCGATGGCGGCTCGTTGGAAAGGCTTGGTGCCCTTTCAACACCCCCTACCAACCAAGCCGGAGTGAGGACGCCCACTCCCCGCGCCGCCGCCGCTGTTGTTGTTGTTGTTGTTGTTGTTGAACCGTGAGGAAGAGCTGCGGGGAGGTATTGGGAGGTCCTAAACTTCCTAACGGTGCCATACAATCACATTCTGGTGCAACGAAGAGTCAGAGTTAATGGAAACGAGTCCTTAACTGACATAGACTAAGAATAACTAGCAAGATGTCCTATAGTTGTCTACGTGAGATGCGGTGGACCTGGATGCGACATTTAATGGGGGAAATAGGGGGAGGTCGGGTCTACAGAGTGTTGTTTACAGAAAATGGGACTAGGGAATGGGGGATTGGGGATAGTTGGGAAGTATTGGGGAAATAGGGGAATATTTACAAGCGGATATGGATGGAGGCCAATCTCATATCCGCAACATTGCACCCTTCTCTACCTCGGGGCGTCCCGACCCGATAAATTTTTACTTACTTTAGTGTGGCACTCAGATGTAGTTCCCTCTACTATTAACTCAACCCTGAGTGCGACAGTTTTACAGATGTTCACAAATGAGTAAATATGTCCCCCTGCGACGTTGCACCCTTCTCCTCACAGAAACACACCCACAGGATAACCGAATCGCGGAAAGAATCCTCAAACTAAACATACAGCCGGTAGGGAGCATCATTTATACAAGACTACACTGATATTTACACTACGATCCAGGACCTGTTCTTTGAGGAACACATGCAGATGTTATGCATAGAGAGAGAGCACGCATGCCAGCATCGATACACCAACCCACGAGTGCCCTGTGGCCCTACGGCCTTTAATAATGTGCAGAGCACCCCATCCAAGCACCAAAAGCACCACCCCATACACACAGTCAGCACCATCCGGTGCACCAATAAAGTGTTCAATAATCACCGGTGGTGTCGCAGCCGGCCGATGTTCTGCCGCTGGTCTTGCCTTCTTGGAGTGCACTTGGCCTTCTGGCTTCTTTAAAAATAAAGAAAGGCGCCAACCGCGTCCATTTCTAAATTGTGGCCGTCAGGGGGCCAACTAAAAGTGGTTCACCTGTATGGCATAGGTGCCACGTTGACCCATAGGTCCATCCACGGGTGGTGCTTGCCCGCAGAAGAACTGCGGTCCATTGTGGGCGGCCACAAAAATTGCGGTCCATATGGTGTATCGATCCAGGCAGCAAGCAGCGAAAGTACAGGCCCACAACTGCGGAGCCAGCACCTCTCTCTCCTCTCTCTCCGCCCCAAAGCCAGATCCTCGGAGGTGGGAGACAAAAGAAAACAAGTGAGTAAGGTGGTAAGGGCGCAAAAGTGCACGCAATACAAGGTAATGCACACTGGGGGCACATGGGAACCAGGTGAGACAGGTACGTTCCTACCGTACGCACCCCCCCCCCCCCACCAGGTAACCTACATTGCCCCTCCCTTACCCCTTACTGTATCCACAAAACACAACACTACCCATAAACATCTACTTTACACATCAACAAACGTCCCTACTGTCTTCCCCGTTCCTCCCATAAACCAAATTCGTCTTCTCTCCCTCCTAACCAATCAAATTTGCCATTTCCAACTCAACATCAAAATTTGCCATCTCCAATTCAACATCAAAATTTGCCATCACCAATTCATCATCAGTCCCTCCTAGGGAGGGAGAGATGGAATCACCCCAATGTCTCATCCACGTCGTGATGCGTCTCACAAATCCACACAGCAATTCTCCTTTCTTGCAACACAAAACAAAGAAAACACAGGTGTGGAGTCATCATCATCACCTCAGGTAAGTGGCTGCGTATGGTGCGACAGGTTCATCAATCCTAACTATTTCCTAAATGACTTTAACAACTTTACATTACCCGGGGTCTTTCCCTGCCAATCCATTGGCCAACTTACACTATGGGTTCTAAAAACCAATTCCCATTGACCAAACTGTGGTGCTTCTCAATTTGGGGTCTCACTCCCCCGATTCATCTCCCGGTGCCCTCGCACAATTTCTGGGCTGTGACGTGTAGCTCTCCCAGCAGGTCTACCCACCTGCACACCTCCACCACTGTAGTTGCCACCCGAGCTTACCTGCTCCTCACCCTAACCTAACTAACTGGGGAAGGCCCTCTCACACTCTCACCCCCTCAGTGCCCTCTCTGGCACGGGCTGCCCGATCCACACCCGGGATCCTCAGGCACCCACTGACACTAACGGCTCCCAGAGCCCACCTGCGGCCTCACCTGGCCGACATCCTCACAGTGGTGGAGTGCCCAAACCAACTACACACACTAACAGGCTACACGCCCAGCCATTTCCACAACACTAATGCACCCATCCACAATACCATTCTGCAACCGCACCACAAATGCCAATATCCAACCACAATTTACCTATACCCTCTACCTAACACTTACACTACCCGCCCCGGGTATCCGTGATGGGGGTCCACTCTTCCCCCATCCACACCTTCGCACCATGCACACCACTCCATACCACTTACTCCAACTCTCTCCACACCACTCATTCCAATACTCCATGTATTCCCCACACCTGTACTTGCACACCTGTGCTCTCATACTTGGTGCCGCCTGCACCCTTCTCTCCCCCAAGCGCATTCGCGCTGATCCACAACACTCACTACTCATACACTGCTCCACACACCTGTCCAGTTCTCACACAGCATCATCTCATCTAACTACTCCCCTCTGAAACTTGCGCTTCCCAGTCGTCCCTTTAAACTATTGCGCTCCCTCGTCATTATCATCCATACTAATCTACCTGCATCCCCACTACAGGTATCAGTCACTCACTAAACCTTAACGTTACCTAATGTCAATCTTCGCTAGATCCCTACACACAATATCCTAACCCACCCGGGCTAGTTTTCACTGCCATACACCCCATAAACTATAGCGCATTTGCCCCCAGTTTGTGAGGGATGACAGAGTTGCCATCCCACCACATCGGGCATCTCCCACTACCAATTTTGCACATCAAATTTCAACAAATCATAAATTTGCCAATCACTACTCATCATCTGCCAATCATTACTGCCAATCCTTTGCCAATCATCACATTTTGTTTTTTTCTAATTTTGGGTCCAAAACACTAACCTCATCACCCGTCTACTTATTAGATCCTCTCGGTGCGCCAATTCCCTTCTAAAGCTCGGCTTCGTACCGCCAAGCCATGAATGCGGGTTGTTTGGTGCCAGCGGCTGGATATGTCCCGCATTTGGTGCAGGGAAGGAGGTTTACCCGGGCCGAGGTCCCACGCACCATCTCGGCACGGAGCCATCCCATGGCCCGATCTCGACCTGCCGGAATGCCTCAACAAAAAGTGGTCGCCATGACGACCCTTCCTATCGGGCTGCCCGCTCCGCCTAGTGGAGCACGGACGCGGCCGATCAAAGCGAGGCCCAGCGTGGATCGCGTACGGCGGTCCTTTCGAACCTGCCGTGGCTCGGATCCCCGCTGGTTCTCGCGGCACGCGAAGCCCGGCCCGCACCGAGGGCCCGATTCGGCTAAAAGTCGCTCTAACCGCTAACCCGGTTACCGTCGATGCCTCACCTGCATGCTTACATGCATACGCTACCCCTTTCTTGCTCATACCTCCAGCTGTTCCCATGCTCCTCGAACCTTTCCTTACACACCTCGGTACACTCATTCCGCTCACAGACTTGGTCACACACCTGACCACCGAACACTTTGGCACACATTCGTTGTTCGCACACCTCACCAACACACCTCTTCGCGCCCCTTCCTTGGTCACCTCCTCTGTGACAATCACAGGTGTGCTTTCACTCGCACACCCAACCACGTGCCTCACGACCAACTCAAGTGTGCATTCCCACACACGCTCTACCATTCCAGGTGTGCATCCTTCCATTCCAGGTGTACATCCTCGCTCACCTGTCACAACCAACTCACGCTCCGTGTCACTCTTACTACTCTCACCTCCACTCTTGACAGCGCACTCACCCTTACTCTCGACAGCGCACTCTTTCCCCATGCACCTGTCCGTTACACACCTTTCTCGCGCACACTCTCCCGTTACACCCTCTGTAACACTCACCACAGGTGTACACTTTCTCGTTACATCCTCTGTAACACTCACCACAGGCGTGCATTCCCCCTTTACACCCTCCGTAACACTCATCACTACGCGCTTCCATGTGCTCCCTCGCACACGCGCTACGACCGACTCACTCTCGACAGCACCCTCACTCCTTGGTACGCACTTTTGCCTCACACACCCCAGAGTCGGACTTTCTCGCACACCGCCTTTTTCGCACACCAGACCTGTCGCACACTTCACCAACGGCCTCTCACGAACACCCGGGTCCATCTCGACCCCCAAGCTCATTAAATCACCTGGCGCATCATACGCACGACCATATTGGTCACCACTTACACCGGGTCCTCTTTCTCTTCGCTTCTCCTCCATCACCTGCGAATCCCTCATCCGGTTAATGAGCACATCATCACGATCCGAACACAGACTTTGGACCAATTCTTTTACTTCCTCCTTTATCTCTTTCTTATCCCCTCTCCGTCGCTTCTTAATTTCGCTCACCCCTTCTTCCACTTCTTCTAATTTCTGCTTCACCTCTTTTATTTCCCGGTACGTCTCTTCAAGCTCGTCCTCCAAGGCTACCTTGACCGTTTCTATGTGCGTCCTCACCTGCCGGTCCTTCGTCTCCATTACCTCTGTCACCTCGTCCAACCTCGTTGTCAGTCCCTCACGTACCATCTGACATTGCCTCTGTGTCGCTACCAAGTCATTTTTTAGGTCATTTTGTGTCGCTTTTAACCCTCCTATTACCGCTGTGTTCTTCTTTACCTGGTCCATTAGGTCTTTTTGTCCCTCCGTCAGCTGTTCTACTCCCAGCGTCAACTCCTCTATACCACCTTGCAATTTTACAGTCCCCTTTCTCACCTCCTTCTCCATGCGCTCCTTACAGTGCCTCACCTCCTCGCGCACTCCTCCGACCTCCTCACTCACACCTCTTCTGATCTCTTCTCCCATCACCTGCATCTCCTGCCCAGATGCCACCCTCATCTGCTCCATTTCCTCCCTGTGAGCATCCAATTTAGTTTCTACCCCCATTCTGACCCCCTCTATCTGCTGCCCCATTTTTTAACTTCCCTTTCCGCTTGGTCCCTCATGTCCCTCAATTTGCCTTCCATACTGTTTTCTAACCCCTCTAACCCATTTTTCACTCCCTCTATCTGATTCTCCTGGGCAGCCATTCTATTTTCTACCCCCGTTAACCCATTCTTTACCTCTTTTATCCCATTGTCTAACCCCTCACCGGTACCCCTCGCTTCGTCCCTCATTACCCCCATTTGGCCCTCCAATCGCTCACCCTGAGCTACCATCCGGTTCCCCATTACCCCCATTTGGCCCTCCAATCGCTCACTCTGAGCATCCATCCGGTTCCCCATACTGTTTTTCAAACCTCCAATTTGGTCTCCCATTTGTCCCATAAGGGCCCCCATCATTCTGTTTTCCATTTCTTCATTATTCTTGTCCATAAGGGCCTTCATTTGTATAATAAAAGGTTCAAATCCACCGGTGGCGCTACTACGGTCGCGGGCGCGGTCGCCGTGGCCATGTGCGAGGCGCCATTTTGCGCGCCCGTAACCTCGTGCGCGAGGACGCCATTTTGCGAACCTGCCACCCTCACTGCTTCGCTCTCCTCTTGTCCCTCAATTTGGTCCTGGATCGACCCTGCCTCACTCTCCTCTACCGGAACCCAGCCGTCTTGATCTGCCATAGCACGACTTTCAAAATTCTGGTTTTTATTTTAAAACAAAACAAATTTCACACTGCTTGTAATTTTGAGCGCGTTAAGCGCGCTTCGGGTCCAATCCCACTCCTGACACCAATTGTTACGGACACGGCTTAAGATGTTATGATGGGCCGAGCGGAATGGCCACCGTGTTCGCACAGTTTACCCGATTACCCCCAACTCACCCGATTCCACTCGAATGTTGGCCAAATCGCGCTACGCTAAATCAATGAAGGAAAGGACACAACGACTGGGATAGATGAAACGACGCAAGGGGTACAGTTCTCAAGACCTCCGGAGGAGGATATAATTGGTGGGGGAGAAAAGGGGTAGATTACAAGGTATGAGGTAAAGCACAGAAGAGATAGGCACTTAGACACAATCTTATCTTATCCCCGACAGACCACAGACAAACGGAACAAGACTGACTTACACAGGGATTGATGGCAGGGAAGGACAGGCAGTCGATAGCGCAAGGTGCACCTTGGCTCAGGGACAGAATCAAGCCCGGTCCAGTCCAGAGATGCGGGGAGGTATTGCAGCGCTCGGAGGTGGCGTCCTTCTCTGTCCAAGCTGAGGGCGCATCTGACGTCACCTCCCTCTTCCTGCGCATGCTCAGCGGGGAGTGACACGCCCTCGGCTCGTTGGCTCCGCCCCAGATGGGATCGGTCCGCCGCTTCTATTGGGTGCGGGGGTTACCCGGCTCCGCCCTTGACGAGGAGCTGACAGCGAGCCCCTACGTGGTAACCCCGTCGAGCACATGCTCGATGGCGGCTCATTGGAAAGGCTTGGTGCCCTTTCAACACCCCCTACCAACCAAGCCGGAGTGAGGACGCCCACTCCCCGCGCCGCCGCCGCTGTTGTTGTTGTTGTTGTTGAACCGTGAGGAAGAGCTGCGGGGAGGTATTGGGAAGTCCTAAACTTCCTAACGGTGCCATACAATCACATTCTGGTGCAACGAAGAGTCAGAGTTAATGGAAACGAGTCCTTAACTGACATAGACTAAGAATAACTAGCAAGATGTCCTATAGTTGTCTACGTGAGATGCGGTGGACCTGGATGCGACATTTAATGGGGGAAATAGGGGGAGGTCGGGTCTACAGAGTGTTGTTTACAGAAAATGGGACTAGGGAATGGGGGATTGGGGATAGTTGGGAAGTATTGGGGAAATAGGGGAATATTTACAAGCGGATATGGATGGAGGCCAATCTCATATCCGCAACAATATATTTCAAAAACCAAATCACTCAATGGAGGTCGCCATCTTCCAGATGCGGAAGTATGCATAAAGAAATTGCGAAAAAGTTCAATAGGAGTTTGTTTCACCCGTCTTTGTTTGATTCACAATCTTATGCACCTCTAATTTGTAATTAAAATACTTTAAGACGAACCTCATTATCTTCAACGAAAATCGTTACCAAACACGGGAACCAATGAGATTCGAGCATTCGAAAAAATATTTCAAAAAAGCTTATTACGCGTTTCGGAGGGTGAAAACGGCATCAAATATTCTAAAATTGACAAAGAATTATTTTTTTACAAATCTTGCGGCCGTAGGGGATAGTTTTTCACGGCCGGAAATATCCGAAGGTGAGACGGAATTCACCGAATTAATCAAGAAGTAAATTTTATCAATTTTAATCTCATCCAGAATGCAAATGGTGTCATTTTAGGTCTGAATTTGCGAAATTTTGTGAGCTGACCAATCAGCGATCAGCTTAGGTCAGCCAATCAGCGCCATCGACACGGTTTGATTAACGACAGTCACACTCACACATTACCGTTGAAACGGCGCTATCGTCTGATCTGTCGGCACTGATCTTACTGCAAGCTAACTTCTTCTGGTGGAGGAAGCCACAGTGTCCGGAGAGAACCAGCCCTGAAAGCGACTGAAGTTAGAAGACTACACACATACTGTGAAAACGTATGTTAAGCCCAGTTATGTTAAGCCTGGCTTTGTCGGCTATTATATACTTTGTTTGTCTGTTTGAATTTTTTGTGTGATAAATGTTAGCTCTTTCACGAGCCTCGATTCTGTATACAAAAAAAAAAAAAAATTCACTATGGGAGTGCACAGGTCTTTTATAACTAGTAGTGAGCCCGTTGGTCCAAATAGACCAAATTTTCATCGGCTTTTATGGCCTTGCAGCATACCTGCCTGCTACAGTGCTTGAGTTGGAATAAATGCTTTGTTACAATATTATCATTGTTTTTGTTATTTATTTAGTAATGAGAATGGCATGCCATGGAAGGACCTATTAAGCTGCTCTATACACCTTTATTTTTATGTTTTATGCTCTGTACACCCTGATGGGAGTGCATCAGGGGTTTTAGACAAGCCGCCTCCGGTCCCTCGAGCGACGGGGCTTGCTTCGATCTCTCCACAGCATCAAAGTTTGAGTGTTTTCCCGTTCGTTTCTTTGTCAAATTTCCGCTGCGTATTTTGTTGTGTATGTGTTATTGTGTGTTTCTATTTGGTTTTGGTTTTGTAGTTGTGCAAATTTGTGTGTAATTAGTCGTTTCTTTGTTCGCGCCTTGTGCGGCCTGGTGTCTCGTGCGGCCTCCTCGTCTCGACTTGTGCCCCGCCCCCTGTATCTCGTTTGTTCTTTCACCTCTGCTCCTGCTTTCTCAAATCCACGTTCTCACTTAGAGACTTTTCCCAGATTGTTTTCATGGTTTTGTTTAAATATTTATTTAAATATGTTTAAACCGCAGCCGTGATGCTGACGCCGCCCCCCCAGAATTTCCATGTTTTAAACGTTTCCCAGTGTGTACCCTGGATAAGAATAGGTACACCGTATCCCTGCGTGTCGTAAGAGACGACTAGGAGGGTTGGCGTCAGGAAGGGCATCCGGCCATAAAAAACATTGCCTCAAAAAGGGAACCATGACAATTACAACTACATATGGGCAGGGTACAGCCCGAAGTGGAGATCGGTTTCTGAGGTTTGGGACATGGAATGTAGGGACAATGACAGGGAGATCAGGAGAAGTGGTGGAAGTATTGGTCAGAAGAAGAGTGGACATATGCTGTGTGCAAGAGACGAGATGGAAGGGAAGTGGTGTGAGAATGGTGAAGGGCAGACAGGGACAGAAATACAAGTTTGTGTGGCAAGGGTGCCTGGAGGGCGTGAATGGTGTTGGTGTCCTGTTTTCTGAGGAGTTTGTAGACAGTGTGGTGAGTGTGACTAGAGTGAATGATAGGTTGATGATGGTGAAAATGATGATTGGAAAGCTCTTGGTGAACGTCATCTCGGGATATGCTCCGCAGGTTGGTCGAAGCGATGAAGAGAAGGACAAGTTCTGGTGTGCGACAGAGAAGCTGATGGAAAACGTGAAAGATGAGGAAGTTGTTGTGGTAGGAGGAGACCTAAATGGACATGTGGGAAGGAGTATGGATGGTTTTGACGGAGTTCACGGGGGTTACGGATATGGTGTGAGAAATGGACAAGGTGAAAGGATTTTGGAGTTTGCTGATGGAGCTGATTTGTTGATTTGTAATACTCAGTTCCAGAAAGAGGATAATAAGCTTGTTACATACACGTCAGGTGGGTCGACGACAACCGTTGACTACCTGATGGTGCATAGGCGAGATAGGGGGCACCTCCGAGACACAAAGGTGATCCCGGGGGAGGAGGCTGTTTCACAGCACCACTTGGTTGTCTGCGACATAAGGGTGAAAGGTGCGAGGAGAGCTCGGCGGGTGAAGTACCAACCGAGAATGAAGGTGTGGAGGTTGAAAGAGGTGACAGTAAGGGAGGCATTAAAAGAGAGGCTGAGTATGGTCGAGGATGATGTGGTTGAGCTTGAAAGTGGTTGGATGTCAATGAAAGCTAGTCTGTTGGGAGCCGTTGGTGAGGTATGTGGATGGACAAAAGGACCACCGAGGCACTCGGAAACATGGTGGTGGGATGATGAAGTTGGAAAGAGGATTGACGAGAAGAGGAAGAAGTTCAAGGAGTGGCAGAAGGCGAAGGGTACGGGAGCAGAAACAGCAGAGCATGAAAGTTATAAGGCAGCCAGGAAGGCTGCAAAGAAAGAGGTAGCAAAGGCGCAGGAGGCATGTAGGAAAATGTTCGGAGAACGCTTGGATTCAGAAGAGGGTCAGAAAGCAGTATTCAGGCTTGCAAAGCACATAGCGAAAGAGAGGTGTGATGTGATGGGGGTGAGTTGCTTGAAGGATGAAGTGGGACAAATCGTTGTCGACCCAGATGGAATTAAAGGAAGATGGAAAAGATATATGGAAATGCTGTTGAATACAGAGAATGAATGGGATGGCAACATAGAGAGTAACCCAGTTTTAGGACCGGCAGAGAAGATAACTGAGAAGGAAGTTGAGGAAGCGATAAAAGCAATGAAGAGTAGAAAAGCGGGAGGGCCGACGGGAGTTGTGGGAGATATGTTGAAGGCAGCAGGAAGTTGGGGTGTGAAGAGAATGACAGAGATCTGTAATCTGGTGGTGAAAGAAGGCCGCATTCCAGTGGGTTGGGAACTGAGTACCCTCGTCCCTCTATACAAGGGGAAAGGTGACCCTCTGGAGTGTGGCTCGTACCGAGCGATAAAGTTATTGGAGCATGGAATGAAGGTATTGGAAAGGGTGTGGAGAGGAGGATAAGGAAGAAAGTGAAGATCGACGAAAGGCAGTTTGGATTCATGCCAGGAAGAGGAACGACAGACGCGCTTTTCACTGTGAGGCAGTTGCAGGAGAAGTACATGGAGAAGAGGAAGAAGTTGTTTCTTGGGTTTGTTGATCTGGAGAAAGCATTCGATTGGGTTCCACGCAAAGTATTGACATGGGCATTGAGGAAGTTAGGAGTGGAGGAATGGTTGATCAGAGTATTGATGGCAATGTACAAAAGAGCGTGCACAGCTGTAAGGACGAAGGACGGGAACAGTGGTGAGTTTGAGGTGAAGGTGGGAGTGCATCAGGGGTCGGTACAAAGTCCACTACTATTTGTAGCTGTGATGGAGGTGCTGGCTCTGAACGTAAAGGAGGGTTTACCGTGGGAGTTGTTGTATGCAGATGATCTGGTGTTGATTGCGGAAAGTATGGATGGACTGAAGGAAAAGATGAACACGTGGAAGGAATGTATGGAGACAAAAGGTCTGAAGGTGGATATCGGAAAGACGAAGGTGATGGCAAGTGGTAAAGCATGTGGTGAGGTGGAAAGAACTGGGAAGTGGCCCTGTGCTGTGTGTAGGAAGGGTGTCGGAGTGAACTCCATTCAGTGTACAATGTGCGCTGAGTGGGTTCATCAAAAATGTAGTGGTCTGAGAGGGTCATTAACCAGTGTGGCAGCTACATTCAAATGTAAGGTGTGCACAGAGGGAGCTGCAGATGGAGGAAATGTTGAGATGGATCTTGGAGACGGCGTGAAGCTGGAAGGTGTGAAAACATTTTGCTACCTCGGAGACATGCTGAATGGAGAAGGTGGATCAGACTCGGCAACGGTTGCTCGAGTGAGATGTGCATGGAAGAAGTTTCGGGAATTGAGTGGCGTGCTGATGATGAGGGGGGTGTCGTTGAAGCTGAAGGGAAAGGTGTATGCTGCATGTGTGAGAAGTGTTATGATTTATGGGAGCGAGACATAGGTAATGAACGTAGAGCAGCAACGAAGGTTGGAAAGGGTGGAAATGCGAATGGTTCGACGGATGTGCGGAGTATCGTTGAGAGAGAGGAAGACAAATGATGAATTGCGAAAGATGATGGGAATAGAGCCTGTGATTGATGCTGTGAAGAGGAACAGGTTGAGATGGTTTGGTCTCTTTCACGAGCCTCGATCTTGTATACAAAAAAAAAAAAAAAAAAAAAAAAAAAATGTGTTGAGGAAGGATGAAAGTGAGAAGTGAGAAGAGTGATGGAAATGAATGTAGAAGGAAGTAGAAGACGGGGAAGACCGAGAAAGACTTGGCTAAAGATGGTGGAAGAAGAAATGCGGGCAAGGGGGTTAACAAGGAGAGATGCAGAAAATAGGGCAAAATGGAGAAGATTGTCATGGGGACCGCAAGGCTAACCCCCGCTGTAGCAGGGAAAATGGCCTTTAAAATGCATGTTGTTGTTGTATACACCTTAACATGGCGTGCGTTTAGAAACATGGGAATTCTTCTGGATTCTTTTTAGTTAATTAGCCGAATTAACCCAGGAGATCATAACAATCATTTCGCTAGAACTACACAAATCAGAAATTCCATATCAGAAAGCTCCAGTAGAACTACACAAAAAACATGCCACACACACACACACACACACACACACACACACACACACACACACACACACACACACACACACACACACACACACACACATACACACACACACACACACACACCACAGACACACACACACACACCACAGACACACCCACAAACACACACACACACCTACAAAATTCATTAATTTATAGCAGAAGGATCTGCTGGGCAAGTCGTTTCACCAGTTCCTCTATCTGACCATTAGGCATCGCGAATCTACTGAACTGATGGACCAGGGAAGAACACAAGGAACTGCAGAAACTTCCAAGAACGCACGAAATGCCGTTTCTGACGAACAATTTTTTTAAAATTTCCTGGGGGACGACCCCCACACACCCCTTCATCCACCCCTCCCCCCAGCCCTATAGTGTCATGCACCCCCTGTCTTGAAATTCCTGCATCCGCCCCTGCACATATATAGCCTATATATATATATATAAATTAGTAGTAGGAATTAAGGATAACTTACCCTGTTCGTAATACCCTCTGTGGCCATCCCTAACATTTATAACATTAGCCGGCCAAGCTATTCACACTCCAATGGACACATAAGGCAAAGGCCTACCTAGGAGAGGCGGAGCTACAATGGTTCGATGTAGCCCCCCCCCCCCCCCCCCCCAGGTTAGTGACACGGCCCGATGAGTTGGGCGGAGCACGAACCCACGAAGAGAAGGCTTGGAGAGAAGGTTTGAGAGATCCGAGGGTGCGTTGCATTTCTGTGGTGACCGTGAGGGGGCTTTGGCTGCTGGGCTCTTTGCTGAACGCCGCACTGTCCTTTCCCAAAAAGGAGGATTTTTATTTCTCGCACCGAAGGAGTGTGAAGCGGTGTGAAGTGGTGGACGGAGGAGAAGGGAACAAGGGCCCTTCTCACCTCACTCCCGGGCACCGCGGCGCCGCGTTAGACGTTGCCGCCATTTTACTGGGCTTCCCGCCTGTGTGGCTTCGGGCTTCGACCAATGCCGACCTTCCAAAGGATCCATTTTGCGGCCAGCTAAGTGCCGGAGCAGGACTGTTATTTTATTACCTCACCCTGCGTGCTTGTTTGTGTGTATGTATGTGTAGGATCCTCACCTTCGCATTTTCACCTCAGCATTTACTTTCTTTATTTTCATTCCGCACCCTAATTATTGTAAATAAATTATTGCTACCTTTTTGTTATATCGCTCTTTGTCGGTTTCGGAATTAACCCCCTGTGTTCGTGAGAATAAACGCTTCGTGGTTATTCAGTCCCGTTAGCGTCAATAACCACCAAGATTGGAGATCGCCTCGGGAGTTAAAGCTGGTTCGGCTCATCCGTCCAAGGCATGGTGGTAACCAGCCGTGGACAGGACAATATATTTCCTTTTTTTCTATACATTGCTTTCCTTGGACCTGCCTTGGGAGATATCTTACACATGGGTTGTCTTCGTCAGTTTGATTTTTTTTTTTTAACATCATCTGAGGTTAAAAAAAAAACTTTAAATGTAATATAAAATCTAAGATTTTTACAACACACACACACACACACACACACACACACACACACACACACACACACACACACACACACACACACACACACACACACACACACACACACACACACTAACGAGGGTGGATACGTTGAGATGTGGTTAGAGTCGTGGCCAAAAATATTGGCACCCTTGCACTCTTTTCAAACAACTCACAATTTTCTCTAAAAATAAGTTGAAATTGACAAAAGTACTTCGTCTCCACAATTCTTTATTTCACGGTTAATATTACAGAACCTTTGTTTTTGATTCAGAACTTAATATGTCATTTTAAATCAGAAAATAAAAAGAAATGGCATTGACAAAATTATTGACACCCTCTACGTAATATTTGGTAGCAAGCACAGCCGTTGGACAAAATAACTGCAGTCAAGCACTTCCTATAGCCATGAATGAGCTTCCTCCACCTCTCTACTGGCAGTTTGTCCCACTCTTCTTGTGCAAACTGCTCCAGTACTCCCAGATTTGAAGGATGCCTTCTCCCAACGGTTGTTTTCAGATCTCCCCACAGGTGTTCAATGGGATTTCGATCTGGACTCATTGCTGGCCACTTCAGAACAGTCCAGCGTTTTGTCTTAAACCATTCCTGGGTGCTTTTTGAAGTGTTTGGGGTCATTGTCCTGCTGCAAGACCCATGACCTTCGACAGAGACGCAGCTTTCTGACATTGGGTTGAACATTGCGCTCCAAAATGCCTTGGTAATCCCCTGATTTCATGATGTCATGCACACAATCAGGGCACCCAGTGCCAGAGGCAGCACAGCAACCCCAAAACATCACTGAACCTCTTCCATGTTTGACTGCAGGGAAGGTGTTATTTTCTTTGAATGGTTCCATACCCAGTCAATAGCGAATCTGCATATGACGATCCGTGAATGTCACGCTTAGAAAGTAGAAACCTCAAAGCATTTCGTCATTCACTTGAACTCAGGTGATTCTCCTTTACTTTGGAATTGAACTCACCTGTGGTGAGGTGCAGGTGCCTGCAATATAAAAAGCACTCAATCAATCAGTTTGAATGGAGAAAATGAGTCATTCTGCTGTTTTGTATCACTGTGTAACAAAATGAACATGGAGAAAAGAAAGAAAACCAGAGAATTGTCTGAGGAGTTCAGACACAAGATTGTAGCCAAGCATGGACAATCTGAAGGCTAAAAGTCCTTCTCCAGAGTTATTGATGTTCCTGTGTCCATCGTACGCAATGTTATCAGGAATTCTAAGGCCCATGGCACTGTAGTCAACCTCCCTGGACGTGGCCACAAGACAAAACGTGGTCAAAGATTGCAGCGAAGGATTGTTCGAAAGGAGGAGAAAGCACCTCGATCTACTGCCAAACAGATTCAAGCTGACCTTCATTAGTCTTCATTAGTCATTAGGGCCATTTTAGCATTTCTGTGTGGAATTGTTACAGACTCGGCCTTAATGATTGTTGTTATGAGTGTTGTTGCTGGTTCGAAGTATTCTAGATAGTATGCTTATTGTGAATTAAGGGAAAGGGTTGTTGTGAGTAAAAGATTTAAAAGCGCTCCTGGTAAAAATGTGGCCGGAAATCCGGATCGAGACCGGAAGAGGTGGAGCACAGGATAAAAGAGAGGTGGTGGTTGAAGCTCCGGGCCGAGCGTTCGACGTACTGGGCGAGGGAACTTAGCATCCTTGAAGGGAAGTTCGGTCAATAAGAAATATCGCCGGAGTGCGTAGAGCCGGTGTCGTCGGGTATTCTCATTGAGGTTCCGGAGGATCCAGGCCTTGTAACTCCGGGTTGGAGCGAAATCCGTCCGCCATCTTGGCCACGCGAGCACCCGGCCGTGAACAGGCTCTCGTCGTGTTGGCTGGGCATTATTCCCTGGTGGATTGCCAGGAACGGCTGTGCCAGAAAGGGACACCTGATAATCATACGGAGGCTCGCAGGCTGAACAGCAACGTGGACGTCGGAGCGCATCTTTGTGAGGTTCCTCGCCACCGCTGTGTTGCTGGGGGCTGAGCACGTGACCTCGGGGTCGTCTTGCTCGTCTACGCCTCAATTGACCACCGGGCCTCGACTCCCCGATCGCGGGAGGGAGCGCATCTTTGGGAGGTTCCTCGCCACCGCTGTGCTGCTGGGGGGCTGAGCACGTGACCTTGGGGTCGTCTCGCTCGTCCACGCCTCAATTGACCACCGGGCCTTGACTCCCCGATCGCGGGAGCGCACAGAGACATTGGGACTTCGCCTTGGAGGAGAGCAGAGACATTGGGGGAGGTGCCGTGAGTGGGGTTAAGGGGCTTGACAAGGATATTATCGTAAGATTTGAAAGTAGGGGTGATTGCCCCATTGCTGTATGGATCTTTGTGTGTGATTTATAATATAGTATGGGTTGTTTATAACTTGGTGTGGTTGCATCATTGGTTCGGCTGTTTCATTTGCTGGTTCCATTGAGGGACGTTATTTGCTGGGTTTCAACCAGGGATAACACATCTTTCTGCCAGGGACCCTCTCGGGGTTCGGAGGTCCACCGAGACCAGGGGTAAGGGGGTACCCCGTAACAGAAATTGGGGGCTCGTCCAATTGATATTCATGGACTCGCAATTGGGTCTGCGTCCGGGATCTAAAAAAAAATCCTAAATTTAGTCCGGGAAAGAATTCCCAAGTTTGGAACTTTTTCCAACATTCCCAATTTTTTTCCAAAAACAAACAACAACAAAAATAATAATAATAATAATACTTTTGTTTTTGTTTGTTAGAAATTTCTTGTGTGAAGGTTAACAGGTGTTACCAGTAGTCACTATGGCGTTTGACGCAGAGAAGTTTACGGTGACCCCGAGTGAAGCACAGTTCAGAGCGTTAGTAAAATCGGACCTCTGGAAATTGGCCAAACATTTTAGCTTGGTCTGAACTAATATGAAGAAGGCAGAGTTGCAGACAGTGGTGATACAATCTATGGTGGGATTAAAAGCATGGGAAGAGGTAGCCTGGGATTGGTTACAAGAAGAACAAGAAAATGTGGAGCTCCGGAAACTGGAGATGCAATTACGGAGCCAGGAAAGAGAAAAAGCACTGGAAAGAGAACTCCAGGAAAGGTTAGAAGACAAAAAAACAGAGGAAAGGAGAGTGGAAAGAGAGGAAAGGAGAGTGGAAAGAGACCTCGAAGCAGAGGAGAGAAGAGCCGAAAGGGAGTTAAAGGACCGTGAATTGGCGCGTCAGCAGGAAATTAAAGTCAAGGAGCTGGAGTGAATGAGAGAACGGGGAGAGGTACCATCCCTGCTGACTGGTTCGACACCTAGTCAGAACACCTGGGATGTTGGCAGACATGTGAGGCTGGTCCCACCCTTCAATGAGAAGGAGGTAGCCAAGTTTTTTCCACACTTTGAGAAAGTGGCTCGACAGTTAAACTGGCCTGAGGAATACTGGTCCATACTAGTGCAAAGTGTTCTGGTGGGTAAAGCTCAAGAGATTTATTCGGCTTTACCGATTGTCCAGTGTGCAGATTATGAGGTATTGAAGAAACACATTCTCAAAGCCTATGAATTGGTCCCGGATGCTTACCAGCAGAAATGCCGGAATGCCAGGAGGAGGGAGAGTGAGACCCACGTGGAGTTTGCCAGATTGAAAGAAACCATGTTTGATAGGTGGTGCGATTCAAAAGGAGTTGGGAAAGACTTTGAACTATTGCGACAATTGATCCTGGCGGAGGAATTCCAACAGTGTGTCCACGAGGACATTAAAATACACCTGGAGGAAAGGAAAGTACCAAAGTTGTATGAGGCAGCGACCATGGCAGATGACTATGCCTTAACCCACAGGATGGGGTTCCACAACCCTAACTTCTCGCCTAGACTTAGCCAGGGGAGCTATGGTACGGCAGGGGCGGAGAACGAAAATTCATGGGGGCGGCCTCGAGAGGAGGACCACTCTGATATCACGACTTCTAGAGGTCAGAAGTCAACGGTTTCAAGGCAGATGTATCCTCCGTGGGCCTCGAGGCAGACCACGAGGTTCTCCTCCGGGCCTACTTGCGCTTTTTGCCACAAACCAGGACACTTGATGTCCCACTGTCATGCTTTGGGAAAGGAAAATCAGGAGCAGAGTCCGACTAGTACAACTCCGAATGCGATGGCAAACGTGAGAAATCGCCCGCAGAAGAGTTACCAACCATTTATTTATGAGGGGTTTGTCTCACTGGAGGGAGACTCGACTAACCCAAGACCTGTTAGGGTATTGAGGGACACAGGAGCACATCAATCCTTAATGCTTGAAGGCATTTTGCCATTGTCGGAGAGTACAGCAACGGGTGATAGTGTTCGGTTACAGGGGATCGGTGGCTGGGTTAGCGCTCCCCTTCATGTCATCAATCTAGAGTCTGATTTGGTGTCAGGACCGGTCACCATGGGGTTGCAAGCCACTCTTCCTGTAGAGGGAGTATCAGTTGTGGTTGGGAATGATTTGGCCGTGGGTCAAGTTTCTAGTAACCTGATGGTTGTGAAAAAGTCCGATATGGGAAATAACACCACACCAGTCAGGGATGGAGGCAAAGTTGGCAAGCTTTTTGTAGGTGGACTGAACTTCAAAACAAAGGAAGAGGTTCTGGAGTCTACCTTCAACAAATATGGACCGCTTTTGGAAGTGCTGCTGATCAAAGACAGGGAGAGCCAAAAGTCAAGAGGGTTTGGCTTTGTCACATTTGAAAACTCAAATGATGCCAGAAATGCAGAAAAGGATCTGAATAACCAGGAGTTGGAGGGTCGGACCATAACAGTAGGGAAAGCATTTTGTCGGTGTCGAGGGGGCGACAGAAGAGGGCAACTTGGCGGTAGTGTTGGTGGTGGCCGCAGCCGATATTGCTATGGAGGCTCCCAGAGTTACGGCAGCTCCCGAAAGGACGACTATCAGGGTAGCGGCCGAGAAGGAGACCGTTATTCACGTGACTACAGTGACAGGTGGTCCAACCGTGAATCTTAGGGAAGTTAGAAAGAGTTGAAGCACTGAATGCTGCGGAGCAGCCGAGCCAAAATTCCTACACGGATTAACCGTGAGCGCCACGTTCCTAAAGGCGTCCAGGTAGTGAACTTTCCTACACAGATTAACCGTGAACGCCACGTTCCTAAAGGCGTCCATGTAGTAAACGTTCCTGCACGGACTAACCGTGAACTTCACGTTCCTAAAGGTGTCCATGTAGGGAATACTCAGCTCGGCCTCCTGGGAAAACGTGCTATCAGGAGGCAATAGGTGGTTTGTTTACAAGTTGGCCTGCAAAAAAAGTTTTCACTGTGGTCAAACTTTCTTTCCTGAAGGGGGGAAGTGTTACGTACTCGGCCTTAATGATAGTTGTTATGAGTATTGTTGCTGGTTCGAAGTATTCTAGATATTATGCTTATTGTGACTTAAGGGAAAGGGTTGTTGTGAGTAAAAGATTTAAAAGAGCTCCTGGTAAAAATGTGGCCGGAAATCCGGATCGAGACCAAAAGAGGTGGAGCGAAAAAAAAAAAGAGGTGGTGGTTAAAGCTCCGGGCCGAGCGTTCGATGTACTGGGCGAGGGAACTTTGCGTCCTTGAAGGGAAGTTCGGTCGATAAGAAATATCGCCGGAGTGCGTGGAGCCGGTGTCGTCGGGTATTCTCATTGAGGTTCTGGAGGATCCAGGCCTTGAGAATCCAGGTTGGAGCGAAAGCTGTCCGCCATCTTGGCCACGCGAGCACCCGGCCGTGAACAGGCTCTCGTCGTGTCGGCTGGCCATTATTCCCTGGTGGATTGCCGGGAACGGCTGTGACAGAAAGGGACACGTGAGAATTATACAGAGGCTCGCGGGCTGAACCGCAACGTGTACGTCGGAGCGCATCTTTGTGAGGTTCCTCGCCACCGCTGTGTTGCTGGGGGCTGAGCACATGACCTCGGGGTCGTCTCGCTCGTCTACACCTCAATTGACCACCGGGCCTTGACTCCCCGATCACGGGAGCACACAGAGACATTGGGACTTCACCTTGGAGGAGAGCAGAGACATTGGGGGAGGTGCGGTGAGTGGGGTTAAGGGGCTGGACAAGGATATTATCATAAGATGTGAAAGTAGGGGTGATTGCCCCATTGCTGTATGGCTCTTTGTGTGTGATTTATAATATAGTATGGGTTGTTTATAACTTGGTGTGGTTGCATCATTGGTTCGGCTGTTTCCTTTGCTGGTTCCATTGAGGGACGTTATTTGCTGGGTTTCAACCAGGTATAACACATCTTTCTGCCGGGGACCCTCTCGGGGTTCGGAGGTCCACCGAGACCAGGGGTAAGGGGGGGGGGGGGGACCTCGTAACAGGAATAAGCTAAGATTTAGTAATTTTTTCCAGCTTTTTGGGTTTTGTTCCACTGCAAACAAAAGAAATACATATGTGGATACCAAAAGGTTTTTTAATTTCAAAATTGAGATATATATATATATATAACGAAATATCAACAGATATGCACCGACAACTGAGAAAACGATAAAAGAGCAGGAAGGTATAAAAAAGAGTTGGACAGATTGGGAGGAGATAAAGAAGGTTCTTTGGAATGGCTAAAATAATGGAAGGGAATGGTCAACTGAACTGGGATGGCGAATGAATCATTGTAAATGCCCAAAACTAAGGACACTACACCAATAGATTTAAAACTAGAACGACACTCTTCGACGTCACGACATCGACCAATATGCCTCCACCCACACCATTACATCATTATAATAGATGTACCAAGTTTGCTTTAAATCCATTTAGCTGTTCTCAAGTTATCACATTTTTACCTGACATGACCTCTGACTTTTGACCTGTTGAACCCAAAATGTAATCAGTTCATGTTTACATCATTATACATACCTGTACCAAGTTTTAATTTAAATCCCTCAGCTGTTCACAAGTTATCACATTTTTACCTGATATGACCTCTGACCTTTGACCTCGGGACCCACAAAATATAATCAGTTAATCTTTACATCATTATACATATGTGTACCGTTTGAATTAGATCCTTTTAGCTGTTCTGAAGTTATAGACCTATTACAGACTTTGGCCTTTGACCTCTTGACCCCAAACTCGAATCAATTCACTGTTACATCATTCTCCATAAGTGTACCAAATTTGGTCAGAATCCCATGGCTGGTTCACAAGTTATCGCGGTAACAGGATTTTTTTTACCTTACATGACCTCTGACCTTGGGCCTTTGACCTCGTAACCGCAAAATCTAATCAGTTCATCTTTATCTCATTATACATACCTGCACCAAGTTCGACTAAGGTCCCTTCAGCCATTCTAAAGTTATCGCGGTAACGAAAACCTTTCACGGACTGAGGGACAGCCAGACGGATATCCTGAAAACATAATGTCTCCGGCGACTTCGTCGATGGAGGCATACAAATAGCAGGACTGAGTCAACCTTACAAGTGTAGGTTATGCAAGGTAGAAACAGAAAGTATGAGGCACCTCCTATCAGGATGTAAAAAAAACTCATGTCAGAGCAGCAGTACACCCAAAGGCACAACAAAGTGTATTGAGTAATCCACTGGCACATCTGCAAAAGTCTCAATTTCCCATTTCCAGAAAACTCGTGGAAACATGAACCAAAAGCAATCACTGAAAACAAGGTAGTTATGGTCATGTATGACCTGATGATCCCATCAACGGTGAACATAGAAAGCAAATATTTGTGACCGGATATAGTAGAGCAACAAAAAAGAAAAGAAGGCATTGCTAATTGAGGTGTGAGCCCCAGTAATTTTGACTTAAGCAACGCAGAGATCAAGAAAATGACCAAATACCAAGCCCTCAAGAACAAAGTGAAAAGATCTTGGAAGCTGAGGAGTGCCGAAGTTGTACCAGTGATTATTGGAGCAACGGGAATGATAAAAAAGAACCTTACAGAGATCTTAAAAACCATCCCTGGGAATATTATGACAAACAAACTGCTGTTGGAAGTTGTTTGAGGCTTGGTGGCGATCCTAAAAATAGCCCTCAGAAAAAAACTTTTAAAATAAGAAAACTTCACAAACTGGTCCATGAATCATGATCCCTTACTGAGGACGGAAGTGGATACTTCGAGACCTGGAAGGGCTCCCTTCCATCTTTTGAAACCCGCAAATGGAGATTTTTTTGATTTTTTTTTTTTTGTCTGTAAGATCGAGGCTCGTGAAAGAGCTAACATTAATCGCACAGAAAGTCAAACCGACACATAAAACACAAAATAAGGGGAGCGGTAGACAAGATGGGGTGAGAGGGGGAAGGCCACAAACACAACATTTGAGAGCAAGGACATCGAGAGAACTGTGGGAGGGAGAGGGCTTGGGGGGCGGTGGGAGAGTTATAAACCATATGGACACTGCAAGGACTTCCAGGAAAGAAGTTGAAATTTAAAAAAAGTGGATCTGGGGTGAAATCAGCGGGGGTAGAAAAGATCAAGGTTTTGGATGGGGGAAGATAAGAGATGGTGGTGAACAGCTGTTTTAAAGACCTGGAGGGAGGAGTGGGATTGAAGGGAGTGGGGGAGTTTGTTCCAGAGGCAGGATAAAAGGGGAATGAAAGAGAGATGGTGAGCAGAGAGTCTTGATTTTGGCAGTTTAACCATAAGAGGGTTGCTGGCAGATCTTGTGCGACCTTTAGGAATATTTGGGGGACAGAGCACAGAGAAAGCTGGGGGAGCAAGGCCGGAGAGGAGTCGGTAGAAGACAGAAAGACCACCAACCTGCCTGCGGTGAGTGAGTGAAAGGCCCTCGGAGTTAGCTTCATCGCAGGAGATTCCAATGATTCTGAAAGCTTTGGTTTCAACAGCGTGAAGCCGAGCTAGGTGTGAGGCAGGAGCACCGGCCCAGAGGGGGGAACAGTATTCCATTGAGCTGCGGATGAAAGCCTTGTATGTGGTGAGGAGCTCAGGTGTGCCAAGGAAGGACTTCGCACGATGGAGGATGCCCAGTCGGCGACTGGCTTTGGAGGCCAGCTTGGAAATGTGGTTTTCCCAAGAAAGATCATGGGAGATAGTGAGACCCAAAAGCTTGAGCGACAGAATTTCTTGGAGAGGATTGTTGAGAAAGTAGATGGGAGGGTTTTCCAGTCGGTATTTTCGGAGAGACATCGTAAGAGTGTGAGATTTGTCAGGATTGAAAGACATGTTCCACTTGTTTGACAAGTCTGTGATTTTGTCCAGGTCTGCAGAGTGTGAGGAGGCTGCAGACTGCCGATCTGAGGGATGAGGAATGGAGCGGCAGAGAGTGGAGTCATCAGCAGAGAGATAGAGAGGATATTCCAGAGAGTCAGAGAGATCATTGATGAAGACCAGAAAAAGCACAGGACCCAGAACACTACCTTGTGGAACTCCAGCCAGAACAGGAAAGGGAGATGAGAGAAATCCATTCAGGGCCACACATTGACTACGACCAGAGAGGACGTCTGCAAGCCATACGTGGAGATTTCCATGGATACCATAGGAGAGTTTGGTGAGCAGAGCTGGATGCCAGACCGTATCGAAGGCATGTGATATGTCAAGGGAGACAGCTCTGATTTCCTGTTTGGCATTGAGGACCTCCATTCATTGTTGAGACAACAGAAGCAACATGTCCAGAGTAGAATGACCTGGTCTGAATCCAAATTGATGATCGGAGATCAAGCCATTGGAGAAGAGGAAGGATTTGATATCCGAAGCAATGATGGATTCCATGACTTTGCTGATAATTGGGAGCAGGCTGATTGGTCTGTAGTTGCAAGGATCTGTTTTTGCACCTTTGTTGTGGAAAGCGGTCATGTTTGCTGATTTCCAAGATGCTGGCAGATGACCTTGAGCAAAAGAGAGGGTGAAAATAACAGATCGAGGGTGAGATAGAGCGGCAGAGCAGGATTTTAGGACCCATGGGCTGATGCCGTCTGGTCCAGTTGCAGAATCAGAGTCGAGGATTGACAAAAACTTCTCCACTTTGTCAGGAGAGAAGGACACAGAGTCCAGGAGCTGTTGGGTTTGACTGGGTAAGGTGGGAACAGAGAGAGATGGGTTTGGGACCCAAGATTCTGTGGCAAACACAGAGTTGAGGCATTCGGCTTTTTCACGTGCGGTGTCAACTGTGTAGCCATTTGAGGTAAGGGAGGGGATGGAGGGGGAACAAACACCAGAGATAACGAATAACAAACACACACACACATACACACAATCATATTCGACACACACAGACACACACACAAGTCAAACAGCCACTAAGCCACTGAGCTTGAGGGAGGTGCTATCACTTCCCGGTGCACTCTCGGTGAAAGTGATGTCACAACAATGGTGCCGCTTTTCTCACCACACTCAGCGGGGCATTTCTTCGAGAGGAAATTCCTCCTCCCCATGGATGTCAGGATAATGTGAATACCACTGAAATCTACAAATCTCTTCCAATGCAGATGTTGACCATTCTTTGAAAGTGGAGTTAAGAAGTCACACATTCGTGTTGAGATAAATATAAAGTTGCCATGGAATCATTTTTACCATGGCTTTGATAAATCTTGTCAGCAATTTCTGTCTGGTCCTTTAATCATGTATAATACTGCTGAGCATATTTAACTACTAGCAGTTTGAGGCTAGCTTTTTACCTACTATGTTGACTGCGATTGGTACTGTCAATGGGAATACTGCATACCCTTGCATCTTACTATAATTCACCAAATGTCTGTCTGTTCCCAGGTACCGCAAAAACGGCTGAACCGTTCGCAACAAAATTTTGGGTGGGTAATCCTGGGACCCCCTGGAGTAAAATAGGCTATATTGTTTTTCCAATTTCAGCTTTGGTCTTCAGCATTTTCAGGTTTGGACTCCCACCTGACATTATTGTCCCGGGTACCGCAAAAACGGCTGCACCGATCGCAACGATACACCTCCATGCCCGTGGGATTCCCACGGGTGACCCCACCAGTACCCCATTATGTCAAAGTGGAATTTTATTTATAGAAATGTTTGCAAAATAATTACAAATGAAATACAGAAATATCTAATTTACATAAGTATTCAGCCCTCTGAATAATACTTTGTAGAAGCGCCTTTGGTGGTGATTGCAGCTTCAAGTCTTCTTGGGTATGTCTGTATTAGCTTTGCACATCTGGATTTGGGGAGTTTATCCCATTCTTCTTGCAGATTTGCTCAAGCTCTGTTAAGTTCGATGGGGAGCATCGGCGAACAGCCATTTTCAAATCTGTCAACAGATTCTCAATGGGATTCAAGTCTGGCCTTTGGCTGGGCCACTCAAAGACCTCATTGTCTTGTTGGATCGTAAATCTTCGCCACAGTCCTAGGTCTTTTGCACTCTGAAGTAAGTTCTCCTCAAGGACTCATGGATTTGGTTCCATTAATTGTTCCCTCTATCCATACAGGTCTCTCAGTCCCTGCCACTGAAAAGCATCCCCATAGCATGATGCTGCCACCACCATGCTTCCACCGGCTACCGCCAGAGGTAGCGCTTTGCATTCAGGTCAAAGAGTTATATTTTTG
Organism: Myxine glutinosa; assembly: GCF_964187855.1. NCBI lineage: Eukaryota > Metazoa > Chordata > Myxini > Myxiniformes > Myxinidae > Myxine > Myxine glutinosa. Next base: position 4,989,777 of record NC_136263.1, on the reverse strand, counting down.
TCTCATCAGGCCACAGAAAATTTTGCTCATGCTCTCAGTCTTTTATGTGCCTTTTTGCAATCTCCAGGCACGCTGTCATATCCTTTTTTCTCTGGAGTGGCTTTCGCCTGGCCACCCTCCCATAAAGCCTAGATGTGTGAAGTGCTGCAGAAACTGTTGTCCATCTGGCATGTTCTCCTATCTCAGCCAAGGAACTCTGTAGTTTTGTTAGAGTGGTCATAGGGTTCTTGTTCACCTCCCTGTCCAAGTTCCTTCTTGCCCGGTTGCTCAGTTTGGTTGGACGGCCAGGTCTAGGAAGAGTCTGTGCAATTCCATATTCTTTCCATTTCCTAATGATGGAGTACACTTTGCTCTTGGGAACTTTCAACACTAGAAATTGTTTTATATCCTTCCCCAGATATTATGTCTCCTCACAAGTATATATTATAGTTCTACAGACAGTTCCTTGTACTTCATGGTAGAGTTTCTGCTCTGACATGCACTGCCAACTGTGGGACCTGAAAGAAAGGTGTGTTTCTTTCAAAATCATGTGCAATCAATTGAATTGGCCACAGGTGGACTCCAATCAAGTTGTGGAGACATCTCAAGGATGATCAAAGGAAATTGGATACAGCTGAGCTCAATTTGGAGTGTCATAGCAAAGAGGTTGAATACTGTCGTGCGAATCCCTCCAGGTTAATACCAGGGATAACATGCTGATGGACCAAACGGATCTACTGGAGGCGACGATCAAACACGGATTTTACTTATGTAGTGTGGGAAGAAGAAGGGAAGAGGAAGAAGCGGTAAAAGCGTGTAACTGTGGAAGGGGAACGAACTCAAACGGACACAAGATTCGCATGGAATGGAAAATAATGCAAGGGTTTATTTGCAATCAGGATCGGGACAGGGAACCGCGACGATAAATCTAATTTCTAAATTGGGATCCCACACACCGACTTCAGAAACGAACAAGGGAAAATGAATTAATAAAAGAAAACGTCGTGAACGTGTAAATGCGGGGTGTGAGTGCAGCCTTATCTCATCTGTAGTCTTGTCCGTCGTCGTCCCATGCGGCTCCCTCCATCTGCCTCAGAGCACCAATCCAAAAGCACCACGCGTCCAACGCACCAAAAGCACCATGCGTCCAACACAGGCTAGCGAGCTCCACACAAGGTCGATCTTCAACACGAGGCACAAAGAGACAGGAACGGAGAGATTGCAGGAGGAGAAAACAGCGTCGAGGAAAGGAACAGAGCCAACAGGAATCCAAGCCAAGCGCGGCACGAAGCACGATCCAAGCCACGAGGGAAGAGAAGGATCCAAGTCAAGCATGAACCGGGCGAAGAGAGCTAGCTTTAATGTCGTCTCTGAGAAAAAGCTCCCGAATCGGTGCAGCGCCCCCTTATATCGCTTCACCTGGTGACGTCAGACCGAAGCTTCTCGTCGTTCCGCGAACTTTGCAGCATCCTTCCTCCAATGAATCCCCTCCTCCTCAGTTGCGTCCTCGTGCCCCCGGCGCTGATTGGCTGAGGTTCGCGCCCTCCGCGCCAACCAATCACAGGCCTCCCTGTGGCGTGGTCACAGCCCCTCCCACGCGATGTTGCTCTGCGAACAGGTGGTGCAGCTAGCGGCAGCCACCATCGGCGGTGCCCTGATCTGGCTTCCTGCCCGTCTTCCAAAGTCGTTGTGGTAAGGGAAAGGGATTATTTAATGTTGCACTAAGGGCCTATCTAAGTGTTTATATGGGAATGCATTGCCATAAGGGACAAAGGTTTGTCGACAGGGGGGATGACGAACAAAGGAATCTTATTCCTAATCCCTGGACTATTTAGCACGCCCTGCTCCCGCGTAGCAGGGACATCAATACAGCTTATTCCGACAAACCGGACAACACATGGAGTTATTACAGGGCAGATTCCTTATCGCGACAGACAAAGCATGTTACCTATTCAGATCTACCTGACTCTAGATATTGCTCTACCCTCCCGACATAACACAGCACTCCCACCCCCTCCCACCCCCCCCCCCCCCCCCGGAACCATAGCTCCTGCTACGTTCACTGCAGGCGCTACCATTCCAGTCTTAACACTTACTGTCTCACACTTAATGAACCTATGAAATAAATCAGGAGGGCTGTGGGAAGTGATTCGGACTTCCTAGCTATTCTCCTTAACATGCTAATCCCCTTAACAATCATGCAATCAAATATTTACAATGATTCAGGTCGTTCCTGCGAAGGGAGGAAACAAACAACACGCAAAACCTACCTTAACCACAAAACTTACCAAGCTTACAAAAATTCACAATTCTATGAACATTTATACAACCCCGGTCAACAGACCGCGTCCCCTGGTAGATGCCATAAGACGCAACCTTACCTGCGGGGCCATCCCAATGTACCCCTAAATTTCTGCGGGCCCTGTCCAGATGTTACAGGTGAGTGACATGGCTCGGTGGATTTCGCCCACATTCATGCAACACAACCCCTTATCCACTCATTCTCATTCCATAAGTCATCACATACAAAATCACAACCAAGCACGTATTTCACCCCCCTGTAGGACCATGGCATTGATGTCATTCGTGTGTGCATTTCATTTCTCAACTAGGCAGCGGGGAGGTACCGCACAATAAGATGGTGGGGGCGCTTCAGGCTGTGGTGCCCGCAGTCCCCAAACACAAGTCAACCGACTCACAAGTTCATTGCCCCCCCCCCCCTTTACCTCTTGGCCCGTGACAGCCCAACAGCCCTTTCAGCTGTTACCCCACCAGGGAGGGTCTCCACACACCAGGCTCTGTTGCCTCCTGCTGCCGCGCAGCTCCACGGGTCGCCGGGGGTCTCCTTTACCCTATGGCACCCAACCAGACCCTCCACCGACGAGCTCCAATTTCCAGATACCACTGGCTGCCAGGGGTAATTGCCACAGAGGGGGGCCGCAGGCATCGTTCCTCAAAGCCTGATCTGTACCTGCGGACACACACACCTTCCCCACCCACAAGATCCCAAACACACATTTCCTCCCCCGGTGCCATTCAATTCTCCAACACATATTGCCAACGATGGTACAAAAAAAAAGTTGCCATGGCCTGCCATTGTGAAATCCCCCATTCACATTTTAAATCACATTTTCATTTCCAGCACGATACTCACCACGCATTATCCATTATCATTTCAACCTCACGACCACGTAAAAACACATAACCACAACACAAAAACAAACGCCACCTACAAGACTCTGTGTGGCACACATTCCAATCCCTCACCGACCATGTCATCACTCTCACCTGCCTCCCAACTTCAAATTACATGTCCCCAAATTTACATAAGCAAGTCCTGAAGCCTGGGACACTGTCAGTGGGACAGTAAACATCAAAACACTCACCTCAAGTGCAGGTAATTACCGGTTGGTCAGGTCCAAAGTGCCATCCACCCATAAAATCCCAAAATTTATCCTTGGACCAATCAAATTTTCCAAATTTCACTTTTCTCCCCACTATACTGGCAGGTATGTGGGTCCGCATCCAACGGTGAACTGTTCTAAATGACTACATGTGTCTACGACAGCTATGCAACTCTACCGTGCAAGGGTCATCGGGACAAGGTGAGCAGTCGAAACGCCAACATGGCCCTTGAGTGTCCATAAGGGTGCGACCCACCATTCATCCTTCGGCCCCCCTGCGAGGAACACAGCTGCACCAGACCCAGCTGGCCAATGTGGTGAGCACCTGCTGCCAACAAACACTACCGCGCGCACAACCTCGGCCCTGGGGGAGACGGTCGCAGTGCGTGGCATCCCAACAGCCACGTCCCCTGCACCTCCACATGATCCCCCAGTCCGACCACATGCAGCCCCCAGTGCCCACCCACACTTGACCACACCAAGGTCCAGTCAACAGCCATGCTCCAACAGGAGACCCACCCAGAAGACATGGTCCACACACTTCGGGCACGCACAGCACCACGTTGACCACCAGACCCCCAACTCCATCCCCATGACCCCACGTCCCAAATATTTGCGCAGTCGCCCCCGCAACCAGTTGAAAGCTGTGTCCTGCTACCCTGTCAATTTTATCACAGCCTCCAACACTTTGGTCGACACACCTGGATCAATAATGGTGTCACTATACAGTGTCCACCATTTCTCTTCACAAAATTCACCCTTAAATTTACATCTAACCCTCAGATTACCCATGCGAAATATTTTTCACATTTTACTAAACTCACCAAAGAAAGATGCTTTGCCACACACATGCCAGCCGGGCATGGCCCATATGCTCGGCATTTTACACATTCCCATTCAACACTCCCATGGCTCTCTTCCCAAACCGAGAGTCCATAAATCATAACGGAACATCTGTGGAAGGTCACTCACGCACCATCACGTTCCACAGATGCCCCAATGGTTGTCCAGTGGGCTATCTCATTCCTGTCCATTCGGTCCGACCCGTGTCCATAGACCAACACAGCATGGCAGATCACCACATGCTGGCCATCCCAGAATCTCAGGGAGAGGGTGTCAGGTCGCATGCCCGGGTGGTCACCACATTAGGCCTAAGTTGGCCGTCCACGATGCCACCACCAAAGCGCGACCCACAACACCTCCCCCTGGTGGTCCTCAATAATTGCCATCCCAGGCTTGAGAAAATACCTCAGACCCCCTGGAGGTCTTAACCCCCACCAGGGTCCGGTGACCCTGCGGCCCGAGCCAACAGCTCGGGCGGCGCCCCGACGGACAAGGGACGCCACACTCCACCAGACCCCCCGTGGGGCCCAGGTCATACCATGCCACCCATGGCTGGACCCCACGTCCAAATCTCACCAGCCCAGCCCCCCAGCTGGCTGGCATATGCAAATTTTGAAAGGGGCAACGTTTGCCCAAGGCCATCTCCATTGACCTCTTTTGGTCCAAATCCCACAGCCCGGGGACCAACTCTAACCAAGGCTGCTCCAAATCAAATTCCCATTTTAATTTTATTTTAGATTTTCTTTTAACAATTTTTATCTCCTGTCCCAAACCGCAGCTGCAGGTAACAACCTCTACCACAGGTTGTTCTGCCCCTCCCTGCAGCTGGTCCAAATTCCATAAAGGGACCAAATGGTCGCAGGCTCGATCTCCCGATCCTCCAATGTCCAAATCCAGCCCGGAGCCAACACACTCCCCCAACTGGTTATTCAATTTCGGAGCCTCCGTTGCCCAATTGCAGTGTATGGTGAGGGTCGCCTCGGTCACTTCAACCTCCTCCTCGGACCGACTCACCTCCTCCCCCAAACTCCTTTGGGCCCGGTCAACCTTGTCCTCCATGGGACTGTCCCAGGTCTCCAGCCACTGGGTCACATCATGTACATCATCTCCATCAATAATTTGCGGCCCCGACAGGTCTTCCCCAATAAATACCCGGTCCGGCTCCACCACACGGACCCCCAATAATGTTACCCCCTCTTGCTCTGTACCACTGCCCTGGTACTGCAAGGATTCCAATTCGTCCCCCCATTGAGGTGTTGTGACATCCACCCGGCCCCGATAAACCTCCAGGCCAGCAGGTGGGAAACATCCTCCATTTACCTCCAAACATTCCAAATTTCCTTCCCCATTCACCTGTGGGCACTCCACGTTCACCTTTGGACACTCCACATTTACTTCCATTGCCATTCCCGGCTCCTGAGCCTCGTGCACATCTACATGGGCCGCACTCTCTCCCATTCCCAATTTGGCTTCCCCCCATTCCGATTCAATTTCTGCCACCCTTGGCTTCTCATGGGCCCCATCGGCGCCAAATCTCCTCATTTCTCCTTTTAGTTCATTCCCCTGGGACTCCATTTTGTTATTCAATCCCTTCATGTCTCCCTTCAATTCCTTCCTTTGGGAGTCCATTTTTCCATCCAACCCATCAATTTTATTTTCCAATCGCTCACTCTGAGCGTCCATTTTGTTTTCCAATCGCTCATTCAACCCCTCCATTTTCCCCTCCAACCACTCACTCATTCCCCTCATTTCCCTAAAGAGTCCTGGTCGGGTATCGGGGCCGTCTCGACAGCGGGGGAAGCTCCACCACTACTCTCTACCCCAACTACCTCCGACTCACTTCGAGTGCTATCCCATCTTCCATTCCTTCTTCCATCTTTCTCACCTCCTCCAGCCGTTAAGAGGAGGTCGCTTTCCCGCGTGGCTTTTAACAGGAATAAAATTAAATTTTATGACGCGCCGTTCGCGTCATGCGCACCGATCGACGATGCCAATTTATCGCCTCCGACTAAAAAATTGTGCGTTCAAATTCTCCACTCCTTGACACCAATTTTATTCAGGGTTCAATCCCACTCCTTGACAACAGTTGTCGTGCTAATCCCTCCGGTTAATACCAGGGACCGCGGATGAACCAAACGGCTTTACTTGAGGCGACAACCAAACACGGATTTACTTATGTGGCGTGGGAAGAAGAAGGGAAGAGGAAGAAGCGGTAAAAGCACGTAACTGTGGAAGGGGAACGAACTCGAACGGACACAAGATTTGCAGGGAATGGAAAATAATACAAGGGTTTATTTGCAATCAGGATCGGGACAGGGAACCGCGATATTAAATAAAAGTCCTAAATTGGGACGTCCCCACAACTCACTTCAGAAACAGCACACAGGAATAGATTAATAAAAGAAAACGTCGTGTACGTGTGAATGTAGGGTGCGGTCTTATCTGTCCATCATCTTGCAGTGTATCGTCCAACACGGCTCCGAACTCCGGTGTGGAGAAACCCTCCGTCCGCCTCGCACGCTTCGCTCGGCCCCGAGCCAACGCCCTCGACGTTTGCACACGAGGTCCCGCCCGTTCACAGCACCGAGCCTCGCTCCCGCACAAGCACTGTGAAGGACCGAGCACCGCTCCAAGCACGACACAGATGGCGAACCAATAACCACCAGCGCAAAGACCAAAAAAGAAGCGCAAGAGCTTCAAGCACAGAGAGATATCGTGCAGCGCCAAGAGACCAGGGAGGGTGCAGCGCAAGACAGCCAGAGAGGGACGTGCAAGAGAAAGAGCTAGAGCTGCTGAAAATGTCCTGCAGCGTCCTTTTATAACCTGGGCGGTGACGTCAGCCTTGGCGAGCCACCAACCAGTGCCTTCCACCGAACCTTCCAGCGCCTTCCCTCCAATGACACGTTCCCTGTGGCGTGGTCATAGCTCGTGTCACGCGATGTTGCTAGGCCTAGCTGGTGGTGTAGCTGACGGCAGCCACCCGGTGGTGCCCCGATCTGGCTTCTTGCCTGTTTTCTTCCAAAGTCATGGTAAGGGAAGGGGATTTAATTACTGTGTGCACTAAAGGGCCTATCTAAGTGTTTATATGTTGGTGTGCGTTGCCATAAGGGACAAAGGTTTGATTTCCAGGTGTGACACACAAGGGCTGTTATCTTTAATCCCTACAACTACCTAGCACACGAACATCCTGGTATGTTCACAGGTATACTCCTTAACCGACAAACCAAACTAAACACACAGAACTTATTACAGGGCCGATTCCTTATCGCAACAGACGAAGCATGTTACCTATTCAGATCTACCTGACTCTAGATATTGCTCTACCCCACCGACATAACAATATATATATATGTATATATAATATATTGTTGCGGATTTGAGAATCCTGTGTTTGTAAATATCACCCTCTGTAAGTAATGTCATGATCCTTGTAAATACCTCCATTTGTGTGAAGGTCAAAGGTCGTCCTTTTAGTTAGTCCATCGCATACATGTAGAAAATCATAGACCCTTCTAAATAGTTATTTCTTTATTATGTGTTCCAGTTTAAAGGCTCTGTTTCCCATTAATTGACACTGCATTGCACCGAATCGAATAAGATAGATCCCCTACAATATCGCCGTCGCCTCCATAGTGCCAGCACCGCGGCGTTCGCCACCGTTGCATTGGGTGGGGTTATTGGCATCACCATCGCCCCTTTCAATTGCCAACTGCATTTGCCCTCCATTACGTCGTGCTCTAACTCGGGGAAGAAAGGCATGTCTCCACCTCGTCATCAGAAGGAGGAGTGAGCCAGCCCCGATCAACCAACCAAGCATGAGGGGTTTGGCCTGAGAGGGCGGAGAGAGAGCGTTCGAGGAGGTTCGCGAAAGTTCCATGGGCGTGGTTATATAACCCGTCGCGCGGAGCCCCCCACCTGAGTCCACCGGAGTTCAGTTCAGAGAGTTCAGTTGAGGGACTGCTTCAAGAGAGGTGGGAAGGACGAGAGAGTTGAAGGAGCCCGAACCGAGAGTCCTGTCAAGAGAGACGCGCAACCTGCGGGAGAACGAGTTCAAGGGAGACGCTGTTCCAACCAGCCTTGCCACGACAAGCTCCGACGCGTTGCTGCGAGCATCTCGGCGGTGTGGACCCGAGGGTGGAGAGCCGGCGGCTGCTCGCTCCCGGCCCAGCCATTCTGCAGTCCCACCTGAACCTTCCTCCTCTTTCCAGCCATTCATTCCCATTCGTGTAAGTCTGACTGTCGTCTGTTTGTCTGTCTTGTCCCTGGGAATAAGTTAAGCTTGTATAAGTAGATTTGCACTGTGTCTTCTTCTTCTGTAAATTGCTTTCGTTTTCTTTCCTTCTCCCTTGGTTTCTTTGATTGTGTAAATAGTAGCGAATAAATCCTTGTTCTTCCTACCTTTGCCTTCTTTTCTTCACATCCGTTCGTCTTTGTGATTTCCATCATTGAACACCTGTGGCACGATTTGGCCAATGCATAGGAATCGGGTTTAGTACTTGCTAATGGTTCGAACCGCGGGCTGCTAACCCGCTCGGCAAATAACATCTTGTCCGTGGTTCCGAACGGAGTTGCCCACCTGCTTTGTGGAGGGCTCGGCGGGGGCATACGGGAATCCATTGACCAATCGCCTTGGCCAATCCCACCCCACAGAGCAGCGGGGTAGCTCCAGGAGCGGAGACGGCCAGTACAAATAAAAGGGGGATTAACCCCCCCCCCCTGCTAAGGGGAGAGCCGTACTCCATTTCCGTAACAATATATATATATATATATATATATATATATATATATATATATATATATATATATATATATATATATATATTGTTGCGGATATGGGATTTGCATCCATCCATATCCGCTTGTAAATATTCCCCTATTTCCTCAATACTTCCCAACTATCCCCAATCCCCCATTCCCTAGTCCCATTTTCTGTAAACAACACTCTGTAGACCCGACCTCCCCCTATTTCCCCCATTAAATGTCGTGCCCAGGTTCACCGCATCTCATGTAAGACAACTATAGGACATCTTGCTAGTTATTCTTAGTCTATGTCAGTTAAGGACTCGTTTCCATTAATTCTGACCCTTCGTTGCACCAGAATGTGATTGTATGGCACCGTTAGGAAGTTTAGGACCTCCCAATACCTCCCCGCAGCTCTTCCTCACGGTTCAGCAACAACAACAACAACAACAGCAACGGCAGCGGCGGGCGCGGGGAGTGCGCGTCCTCACTCCGGCTTGGTTGGTAGGGGGTGTTGGGAGGGCACCAGGCCTCCCCAACGAGCCGCCATCGAACATGTGCTCGACGGGGTTACCAAATAGGGGCTCCCTGTCAGCTCCTCGTCAAGGGCGGAGCCCGGTAACCCCCGCACCCAATGGAAGCGGCGGACCGGCCCCAGTGGGGCGGAGCCAACCAGCCGAGGGCGTGTCACTCCCCGCTGAGCATGCGCAGGGAGAGGGAGGTGACGTCAGATGCACGCTGAGCTTGGAGCAAGCAAGATGACCTCGGAGCGCTGTGAGGCCTCCCCGCATCTTCTGGACTGGACCGTGCTTTATCCTGTCCCCGAGCCAAGGTGCACCTTGTGCCATCGAACTACCTGTCCCTCCCTGCCATCAATCCCTGTGTAAGTCAGCCTTGTTCCATTTGTCTGTGGTCTGTCCGGGAATAGATAAGATTGTATTTAAGTGCCCATCTCTTCTGTGTCTTTTACCTCACTCTGCCGTGTAATCTACCCCCTTTTCTCCACCACTGTAATTATACCCTCCTCCGGAGGTCTTGAGAACTGTACCCCTTGCGTCGTTTCCTCTTTCCCAGTCGTCGCGTCCTTTCCATCATTGATTTGGCATAGCGCGATTTGGTCAACGTCTGGGTGGAATCGGGGTCTAGTCGGGGAATAACTGTTCGGTCGCGGCAATACCACCGCTCGGTAAATAACATCTAAACCGCGTCCGTAACAATTGGTGTTGGGAGTGAGATACGGACCCGAAGCGCGCTTAACGCGCTCAAAATTATAAGTCACCGAAATTTGATTTTGTTTTACAAAAAACCCGAATTTTGAAAGTCGCGCTATGGGAGATCAAGACGGCTGGGTTCCGGTAGAGGAGAGTGAGGCAGGGTCGATCCAGGACCAAATTGAGGGACATGAGGAGAGCGAAGCAGTGAGGGCGGCAGGTTCGCAAAATGGCGTCCTCGCGCACGAGGTTACGGGCGCGCAAAATGGCACCTCGCACACGGCTACGGCGACCGCGCCCGTGACCGTAGCAGCGCCGCTGGTGGATTCGAACCTTTTTTTCCTGCAAATGAGGGCCCTTATGGGACAAATGGGAGACCAAATTGGAGGTTTGAAAAACAGTATAGAGGCTCAGAGTGAGCAAATGGGGGTAATGGGGTCCAATAGCGAGAAATTGAGGGAGGACATGGGGGCCAATAGCCAACGGTTAGAACAAAGGATGGGGTCCAATAGCGAGAAATTGAGGGAGGACGTGGGGGCCCAGATCGGAGGGTTAGGGAGTAGAATAGAGGGATTAGACAATAGATTAGGGGAAATACAGGAGGGGTTAACGGGGGTAGAAAACAGAATGGCCGCTCAAGAGAATCAAATGGAAGGGATGAAAAAGGGGTTGGAGGGGTTAGAAAAAAGTATGGAAGGCAAATTGAGGGACATGAGGGACCAAGCGGAAAGGGAAGTTTAAAAAATGGGGCAGCAGATAGAGGGGGTCAGAATGGGGGTAGAAACTAAATTGGATGCTCACAGGGAGGAAATGGAGCAGATGAGGGTGGCATCTGGGCAGGAGATGCAAGTGATGGGAGAGGAGATCAGAAGAGGTGTGAGTGAGGAGGTCGGAGGAGTGCGCGAGGAGGTGAGGCACTGTGAGGAGCGCATGGAGAAGGAGGTGAGAAAGGGGACTGTAAAATTGCAAGGTGGTATAGAGGAGTTGACGCTGGGAGTAGAACAACTGACAGTGGGACAAAAGGAGTTGGGGGTCAGGTAAAGAAGAACACAGTGGTAATAGAGGGTTTAAAATCAACACAGAAGGAGATGAAAAAGGACGTAGGGGTAATTAAAAAAGAGTGTCAGATGGTACGTGAGGGACTGACAACGAGGTTGGACGAGGTGACAGAGGTAATGGAGACGAAGGACCGGCAGGTGAGGACGCACATAGAAACGGTCAAGGGGGCCTTAGAGGACGAGCTTGAGGAGACGCACCGGGAAATAAAAGAGGTGAAGCAGAAATTAGAAGAAGTGGAAGAAGGGGTAAGCGAAATTAAGAAGCGACGGAGAGGGGATAAGAAAGAGATAAAAGAGGAAGTAAAAGAATTGGTCCAAAGTCTGTGTTCGGATTGTGATGATGTGCTCATTAACCGGATGAGGGATTCGCAGGTGATGGAGGAGAAGCGAAGAGAAAGAGGACCCGGTGTAAGTGGTGATCAATATGGTCGTGCGTATGATGCGCCAGGTGATTTAATAAGCTTGGGGGTCGAGATGGACCCGGGTGTTCGTGAGAGGCCGTTGGTGAAGTGTGCGACAGGTCTGGTGTGCGAAAAAGGAGGTGTGCGAGAAAGTCCGACTCTGGGGTGTGTGAGGAAAAAGTGCGCGCCAAGGAGTGAGGGTGCTGTTGAGAGTGAGTCGGTCGTAGCGCATGTGCGAGGGAGCACATGGAAGCGCGTAGTGAGGAGTGTTACAGAGGATGTAACGGAAGAATGCACGCCTGTGGTGAGTGTTACAGAGGATGTAACGGGAGAGGATGCGCGAGCAAGGTGTGTAACGGACGGGTGCATGGGGAAAGAGTGCGCTGTCAAAAGTAAGGAAGAGTGTACACCTGTGGTGAGTGTTACAGAGGGTGTAATGGGAGAGTGTGCGCGAGAAAGTTGTGTAACGGACGGGTGCATGAGGAAAGAGTGCGCTGTCGAGAGTAAGGGTGAGTGCGCTGTCAAGAGTGGAGGTGAGAGTAGTAAGAGTGACACGGAGCGTGAGTTGGTTGTGACAGGTGAGAAAGGAAGCACACCTGGAATGGTAGAGCGTGTGTGGGAATGCACGCTGGAATTGGTAGTGAGGCACGTGGTTGGGTGTGCGAGTGAGAGCACACCTGTGATCGTCACAGAGGAGGTGACCGAGGAGGGGGCGCGAAGAGGTGTGTTGGTGAGGTGTGCGAGCGACGAATGTGTGCCAAGGTGTTCGGTGGTCAGGTGTGTGACCAAGTCTGTGAGTGGAATGAGTGTACCTGGGTGTGTAAGAGAAGGTGCAATGACCAAGAGCAGGGAAACGGCTGGATGTATGAGCAAGAAAGGGGTAGCGTATGCGTGTAAGCATGCAGGTGAGGCATCGACGGTAACCGGGTTAGCGGTTAGAGCAACTTATAGCCGAATCGGGCCCTCGGTGCGTGCCGGGCTTCGCGTGCCGCGAGAACCAGCGGGGATCCGAGCCACGGCGGGTTTGAAAGGACCGCCGTACGCGATCCACGCTGGGCCTCACTTTGAACGGCCGCGTCCGTGCTCCACTAGGCAGAGCGGGCAGCCCGATAGGAAGGGTCGTCATGGCGACCACTTTTTGTTGAGGCATTCCGGCAGGTCGAGATCGGGCCATGGGATGGCTCCGTGCCGAGATGGTGCATGGGACCTCGGCCCGGGTAAACCTCCTTCCCTGCACCGAATGCGGGACGTATCCAGCCGCTGGCACCAAACAACCCGCATTCATGGCTTGGCTGTACGAAGCCGAGCTTTAGAAGTGAATTGGCGCACCGAGAGGCATTAGTAAGTAGACTGTAATGACGAGGTTAGTGTTTTGGCCCCGATATGAGAAAAACAAAATTTGATGATTGGCAAAGGATTGGCAGTAATGATTGGCAGATGATGGGTAGTGATTGGCAAATTTTTGATTTGTTGAAATTTGATGTGCAAAATTGGTAGTGGGAGATGCCCGATGTGGTGGGATGGCAACTCGGTCATCCCTCACAAAAGGGGGGCAGATGCGCTATAGATTATGGGGTGTATGGCAGTGAAAACTAGCCCGGGTGGGTTAGGATATTGTGTGTAGGGATCTAGCGAAGATGACATTAGGTAACGTTAAGGTTAGTTAGTGACAAGGATACCTGTAGAGGGGACGCAGGTAGATTAGAGTGGCTGATAATGACGAGGGAGCGCAATAGTTTAAAGGGACGACTGGGAAGCGCAAGTTTCAGAGGGGAGTAGTTAGATGAGATGATGCTGTGTGAGAACTGGACAGGTGTGTGGAGCAGTGTATGAGTAGTGAGTGTTGTGGATCAGCGCGAATGCGCTTGGGGGAGAGAAGGGTGCAGGCGGCACCAAGTATGAGAGCACAGGTGTGCAAGTACAGGTGTGTGGAATATATGGAGCAGAGAATGAGTGGTGTGGAGAGAGTTGGAGTAAGTGGTATGGAGTGGTGTGCATGGTGCGAAGGTGTGGATGGGGGAAGAGTGGACCCCTTTTCACGAGTACCCAGGGAGGGTAGTTTAAAGAATAGTTAGAAGGTATAGGTAAATTGTGGTTGGATATTGGCATTTGTGGTGCGGTTGCAGAATGGTATTGTGGATGGGTGCATTGGTGTGGTGAAATTGGCTGGTCGTGTGGCCTGTTAGTATGAGTGTGAATGGTTGGGCACTCCGCCACTGTTAGATGTCGGCCAGGTGAGGCCGCAGGTGGGCTCTGGGAGCCGTTATTGTCAGTGGGTGCCTGAGGACCCCGGGTGTGGATCGGGCAGCCCGTGCCAGAGAGGGCACTGAGGGGGTGAGAGTGCGAGAGGGCCTTCCCCAGTTAGTTAGGTTAGGGTGAGGAGCAGGTGAGCTCGGTAGGCAACAACAGTGGTGGAGGTGTGCAGGTGGGCGGACCAGCTAGGAGCGTCACATGACCCAGCCACCGAAATTGTGCGGGGGCACCGAGTGATGAATCGGGGGAGTGAGACCCCAACTTGAGAAGCACCACAGTTGGTCAATGGGAATTGGTTTTTAGAACCCATAGTGTAAGTGGGCCAATGGTTTGGCAGGAGAAAGACCCCGGGTAATGTAAAGTTGTTAAAGTCATTTAGGAAATAGTTAGGATTGATGAACCTGTCGCACCATATGCAGCCACTTGCCTGAGGTGATGATGATGACTCCACACCTGTGTTTTCTTTGTTTTGTGTTGCAGGAAATGAGAATTGCTGTTTGGATTTGTGAGACGCATCACGACGTGGATGAGACATTGGGGTGATTCCATCTCTCCCTCCTTAGGAAGGACTGATGATGAATTGGTGATGGCAGATTTTGATGTTGAGTTGGAGATGGCAGATTTTGATGAGAGTTGGAAATGGCAAATTTGATTGGTTAGGAGGGAGAGAAGACGAATTTGGTTTATGGGAGGAACGGGGAAGACAGTAGGGACGTTGTTGATGTGTAAAGTAGATGTTTATGGGTAGTGTTGTGTTTTGTGGATACAGTAAGGGGTAAGGGAGGGGCAATGTAGGTTACCTGGTGGGGGGGGGGGGGGGGCGTACGGTAGGAACGTACCTGTCTCACCTGGTTCCCATGTGCCCCCAGTGTGCATTACCTTGTATTGCGTGCACTTTTGCGCCCTTACCACCTTACTCACTTGTCTTCTTTTGTCTCCCACCTCCGAGGATCTGGCTTTGGGGCAGAGAGAGAGGAGAGAGAGGTGCTGGCTCCGCAGTTGTGGGCCTGTACTTCCGCTGCTTGCTGCCTGGATCGATACACCATATGGACCGCAATTTTGTGGCCGCCCACAATGGACCGCAGTTCTTTTGCGGTCAAGCACCACCCGTGGATGGACCTCTGGGTCAACGTGGCACCTATGCCATACAGGTGAACCACTTTTAGTTGGCCCCCTGACGGCCACAATTAAGAAATGGACGCGGTTGGCGCCTTTCTTTATTTCTAAAGAAGCCAGAAGGCCAAGTGCACTCCAAGAAGGCAAGACCAGCGGCAGAACATCGGCCGGCTGCGACACCACCGGTGACCATGGACACTTAATTGTGCATTTTTATGAACACTTTATTGGTGCACCGATGGTGCTGACTGTGCGTAATGGGGTGGTGCTTTTGGTGCTTGGACGGGGTGCTCTGCACATTATTAAAGGCCGTAGGGCCACAGGGCGCTCGTGGGTTGGTGTATCGATGCTGGCATGCGTGCTCTCCCTATGCATAACATCTGCATGTGTTCCTCAAAGAACAGGTCCTGGATCGTAGTGTAAATATCAGTGTTGTATAAATAATGCTCCCTACCGGCTGTATGTTTAGTTTGAGGATGCTTTCCGCGATTCGGTTATCCTGTGGGTGTGTTTCTGTTAGGAGAAGGGTGCAACGTCACAGGGGGACATATTTACTCATTTGTGAACATCTGTAAAACTGTCGCACTCAGGGTTGAGTTAATAGTAGAGGGAACTACATCTGAGTGCCACACTAAAGTAGGTAAAAATTTATCGGGTCGGGAAGCCCCGAGGTAGAAAAGGGTGCAATGTTGCGGATATGGGATTTGCATCCATCCATATCCGCTTGTAAATATTCCCCTATTTCCTCAATACTTCCCAACTATCCCCAATCCCCCATTCCCTAGTCCCATTTTCTGTAAACAACACTGTAGACCCGACCTCCCCCTATTTCCCCCATTAAATGTCGTGCCCAGGTTCACCGCATCTCATGTAAGACAACTATAGGACATCTTGCTAGTTATTCTTAGTCTATGTCAGTTAAGGACTCGTTTCCATTAATTCTGACCCTTCGTTGCACCAGAATGTGATTGTATGGCACCGTTAGGAAGTTTAGGACCTCCCAATACCTCCCCGCAGCTCTTCCTCACGGTTCAGCAACAACAACAACAACAACAGCAGCGGCGGGCGCGGGGAGTGCGCGTCCTCACTCCGGCTTGGTTGGTAGGGGGTGTTGGGAGGGCACCAGGCCTCCCCAACGAGCCGCCATCGAACATGTGCTCGACGGGGTTACCAAATAGGGCCTACCTGTCAGCTCCTCGTCAAGGGCGGAGCCCGGTAACCCCCGCACCCAATGGAAGCGGCGGACCGGCCCCAGTGGGGCGGAGCCAACCAGCCGAGGGCGTGTCACTCCCCGCTGAGCATGCGCAGGGAGAGGGAGGTGACGTCAGATGCACGCTGAGCTTGGAGCAAGCAAGATGACCTCCGAGCGCTGTGAGGCCTCCCCGCATCTTCTGGACTGGACCGTGCTTTATCCTGTCCCCGAGCCAAGGTGCACCTTGTGCCATCGAACTACCTGTCCCTCCCTGCCATCAATCCCTGTGTAAGTCAGCCTTGTTCCGTTTGTCTGTGGTCTGTCCGGGAATAGATAAGATTGTATTTAAGTGCCCATCTCTTCTGTGTCTTTTACCTCACTCTGCCGTGTAATCTACCCCCTTTTCTCCACCACTGTAATTATACCCTCCTCCGGAGGTCTTGAGAACTGTACCCCTTGCGTCGTTTCCTCTTTCCCAGTCGTCGCGTCCTTTCCATCATTGATTTGGCATAGCGCGATTTGGTCAACGTCTGGGTGGAATCGGGGTCTAGTCGGGGAATAACTGTTCGGTCGCGGCAATACCACCGCTCGGTAAATAACATCTAAACCGCGTCCGTAACAATATATATATATATATATATATATATATATATATATATATATATATATATATATATATATTGTTTTGGTTTTTAGAACCTTCACTTTGTAAATTTTAGTAAATGTTCCCTTATAAATGATCCCCTGTAAATATCCCTATTAATTGCTTTATTAAAGATCGCACCCTAGTTAGTCTATGTACAACACGTAGAGCACCATAGGACCTCTCTGTAGTTATCTCATTATTATGTGTTTTAGTTAAGGATCTGTTCCCAGTAGTTGAATCTACGTTGCATTAATCAAATAAGATAAGCCCCTTCAATTTCACCAATCATCTCCCGCTCTTCAAAGTGCAGTAGCAGTAGGGCAGCGTTCGCTGCCCCTTGTCTTGGTTCGATTGATGGCCCGAAGCCGCCATTGAACATGCGGTCTCAGGCTGAGGAAAAAGGGGGCGGGACACAAGAACAAGGTGTGGCACATCAACTCACCATCAGAGGTGGAGCCAGCGAGCCCTCGCCAGCCAACCAGAGCCGAGGTGAGCCGACCGGTAGGCGTGTTATAGGAGCCGGCGGCTTGATACAAGAACGCCCTATAAAAGCGGCTGCGAGGGACTGCTTCAAGATGAGTGCATCAAGAGATGAATGTGCGGGTCCGAAGTGCAAGGTACCAAAGGAGAACACGCTGAATCTTAAGGCAGGAGAGTGGGTCCGTTGACAATGACAACATCGCCATATATTCACATTGTCTGACCGCGTGAAACCATACGTGCAGCTGCCGCCGGGTTTTGCCTCAAGCCCGAAGCGTAGATCGGAGCGTGGACTGGAGCGGACCTCGACGCTGTGGATCTGCCCGGACCTTCCTGCCCTGCCGTCTGCTTGGACCTTCTCCTCCTTCCAGCCATTCCTTCCTGCCAGTCCCTATTCGTGTGAGTCTGTTTGTTCTGTTTGGGGCGTATGATAATATAAGACTGTTTTAGTATGATAATATAAGACTGCCCGGTGTACCTGCTTCTTCCTCTCCTTGTAAATGCCCTTCTTTTGTTTCCTCTTCATTTCGTGTACATAATTAATAAATATCTGTTCTTCCTTTACTTTGGTTTCTTCTTTCCCCGATCGCTTTAGTCCCTTCCCAATTGAGTACCTGTGGCACGATTCGGCCAACGCTCGGAGTCGGGTTTAGTCCTTTGTTAACGGCCCGAGTCGCAGCTCGCTTCGCTCGGCGCATCCAAACACGCTGCGGCCCGGGTGGGAGTATCTCCTCGCTTACGGCCGGTGGTGGTAATTAGGTAGTGGGACGGATTGGGCTTACAACCCTACTCACCACCGACCGGAAGTGACGTCATGCTTCCAGGACCGGCGGACGGCCAGCTTAACAGGACAAGGGGATTAACCCCCCCCCCCCCTTGCTAACGGGAGTGCCGTCCCCCGGATCCGTAACAATATATATATAAATATATGTATGTATATATATATATATATACATATATATATATATATACATACTGAAACGCAAAAGAAACTTACCACCTTTGAAACCTTTAAATATCAACAATTACACTGCGTGTAGTAAATGTGTGAACTTATTTGTGGACAATAGTGTCCTCACTGTCAGACAAAACGGTCATGGATGGTCACTTGAACCTTCAATGGTCACTTCATAGCACAGCTGTTGAACAGCCGTTTTGACTGTCAGTGATTATCCAAGGGGTACGGGATGATTTTAATGAGCTGCACGTGATGTCTTGATATTGGCTTTAAAAAGGCCAGTGCAAAATGGGAATTTCAATCAACATGCCACGATTGTCAAGGGATCAACGGCAGCGTGCCCTGGGCATGCTGCAAGGCGGACTGAGCTACCGTGAGGTGGCACGTCGCCTTGGCTGTTCACACCAGACGATATCGGCCCTGGTGGACAGAGACACCCTTCACAACTCTGCAGATGACAGACCTCGATCAGGGAGGCCAAGAGTCACCACTGCAAGGCAGGACAGGCAGATGGTCCGAAGTCACCTGCGGGATCGATTCCGTCCAGCATCCCGCACAGCGGCAGAAACTCCGGGGCGTACAAACCCACGAATCTCCAATGATACTGCACGAAGACGACTGCATGACTATGGTCTGACTGCCAGAAGACCATACAGAGGCCCCGTGATGACGGCTGCCCATCGCCGCAACCGAGAGAGATGGTGCCAGCAACTTACCACTTGTTTGAAATGTAATAAAATTGTAACAGTTCAAAATAAAACAAACCAACAATTGCTAATTGAAACTTTGGCATTTTATTGATGACATGTCAAGTTTTTGACCAAGATACACCATCTCATCAGTTTGTTCTACAGTACAGAACAGCACAGGGTGCAATGTCAGTCCCCTTTCAATAGCGTGTGTGGCCACCATTGTTTTGGATACAGGCAGTGCATCGTCGGCGTATACTGCCTACCAGTCTTTGGATGGATTGCTGCTGGATTCTGTCCCACTCAGTCCTCAATGTCTGAAGCAGCTCTGCCCGTGTCCTGGCCCTGCCAACTACGCATCTCCCAAGCTCATCCCACAGGTGCTCTATGGGATTCAGGTCAGGGGAGAGCGCAGGCCACTGCATGGTGTTGATGTTCTCGCCTTGGAGAAATGCAGTGGTAAAGCGAGCAGCATGGGGACGAGCGTTGTCATGCTGAAAGGTTCTCAGTTCTGGGTGGTCTAGCAGGAATGGCAGCAGATGAGGTCGCAGGATGTTATCCACATACCGCTGGGCGTTAAGATTCCCATCCACAACCACCAGTGGCGTCCTGTACCGGCCTGATATGGCGGCCCACACCATCACACTTGGGCCACCCCACCTGTTGGCTTGACGCACGCAACAATCGGCATATCGCTCGCCAGTTCTTCTCCAGACACGCTCACGCCCATCAGGACTGTCCACACAGAACCTTGACTCATCGCTGAAAGCGACCTCGTTCCACTGCGCCAAGGTCCACCGCAGATGCTGCTGGCACCATCTCTGTCGGTTGCGGCGATGGGCAGCCGTCATCACGGGGCCTCTGTATGGTCTTCTGGCAGTCAGACCATAGTCATGCAGTCGTCTTCGTGCAGTATCATTGGAGATCCGTGGGTTTGCACGCCCCGGAGTTTCTGCCGCAGTGCGGGATGCTGGACGAAATCGATCCCGCAGGTGACTTCGGACCATCTGCCTGTCCTGCCTTGCAGTGGTGACTCTTGGCCTCCCTGATCGAGGTATGTCATCTGCAAAGTTGTGGAGGGTGTCTCTGTCCACCAGGGCCGATATCATCTGGTGTGAACAGCCAAGGCGACGTGCCACCTCACGGTAGCTCAGTCCGCCTTGCAGCATGCCCAGGGCACGCTGCCGTTGATCCCTTGACAATCGTGGCATGTTGATTGAAATGCCCATTTTGCACTGGCCTTTTTAAAGCCAATATCAAGACATCACGTGCAGCTCATTAAAATCACCCCGTACCCCTTGGCTAATCACTGACAGTCAAAACGGCTGTTCAACAGCTGTGCTATGAAGTGACCATTGAAGGTTCAAGTGACCATCCGTGACCGTTTTGTCTGACAGTGAGGACACTATTGTCCACAAATAAGTTCACACATTTACTACATGCAGTGTTATTGTTGATATTTAAAGGTTTCAAAGGTGGTAAGTTTATTTTGTGTTTCAGTATATATATATATATATATATATATATATATATATATATATATATATATATATATATATATATATATATATACAGACTTGGCATTTAATATGGAATATTTTTTTTGTGGGGGTGAACTTACTTTTCAAGATGACTTAGAACCAAAAGTTCATTGGAATTATGTTGAAATTATTCTAGATTTTGTTAATGCGACCTTTAAAAGAAACAAAAACCACATTTGACATTTCGAAGCAAATAAATTGATCCTTGAAAGTGATGAAAACTGATATCGAACTCAATTCACGGACAGTACTGTGTTAAACTTCTGTACGTTTTCCAGAAGTATCTCTTTATTTTGCACATTAGCCAATTTTTTTTTCAACAAAAACAAAAGCTAAATTATGACTGGGATTACGGACAGTAAAATTACAGTTCAGTACTTCGTGTAACCCCCACGAGCATTCAGGAGAGCACGTACACGTCGAGGCATGCTGTTCACGAGGTTTGCCAAGGTTTGGACAGGAATCGCTTGCCATGCAGTGACAATAGCCTGCTGCAATTCACGCACAGAGGCAGGCTGCTGGTCCAAGTTGTCGATTTGACACGTTAATTCTGCCCAGAAGTTCTCTATCGGATTCATATCCGGGGACATGGCAAACCACTCCATATGCTCTACACCACGGTCAGCAAGAAAGTGTTGGATCATGCGAGCACGATGAGGCTGTGCATTGTCATCTTGGAAGAGAAAGTTTCCTCCAAAGGCTGCACGAGCAAATGGAAGCAATGTTTCTTCCAGAATGACCCTGTACTTGAACTGGTTCAGGCTTCCATTCAGAACAACCAGGTCAGTTTTGCCCCCTGCATGAAAAGCAGCCCAAACGGTCACCCTACCACCTCCAGCTTGGACTCTTGGCACTATACAATCTTCGTTGTAGGCTTCATGCACTTGTCTGCGCACTCGGACGCGGCCATCTTGACGATAGACCAGAAATATAGACTCCTCACTGATGGTCACGTGATTCCAGTGTCCTGGCTGCCATTGACGGTGCTCTCTGGCCCACTGCAATCGGCGCTGGCTGTGTTGTCTGGTCAGGTGTGGCTTTCTCAGGGGACGCCTGACGCGATAGCCTGCTTGAAACAGTCGTTGGTTGACTAGCCTTCTGGATACAGGCACATTTGTCAGTTGCTGCCACTCAGCCCTAAGCCGATTAGCTGACTTGGTACGGCCATTGCAGACTAACCGGTGCAGCTGGCGATCATCTCTCTTTGTGGTTCTGCGTGGATGTCCTCACCTCGGTATTGGAGTAGGGACACCCCTCTGAGCATTTCGTTTCAGGATCTTTGACACCTGACCTTGAGTGATGCCATACTGCCAAGCAATAGCACGCTGTTTCATGCCAGAATTTCGTAAAGCCACTACTCCATGACAAACAGCATTGTCAAGTTGACGGACCATCTCCAGAGGAAGCAGCAATAACTTTTGTAGTCGTGCAGCAGTTGTTTTCCACTAATAGAGAACGCAACAACCCTTATATACCCGATTGTGAAGCCAATCGTCAAATGTACCTGTCCTTACAATTTGTCACGCCACCTGTGGATATAATCCTGTTTTTGACTTCTTGCTGCGAAAGACAATCAGTGAGATGGTTCTTTCAACAAAGACATCACCGAAGGGTAAAAGAAACTCAGCAGATTGATATACTGAGTTCAGAAAGTAAACCCAAGTCAAGAAAAAAAAAAATTCCATATTAAATGCCAAGTCTGTATTTATATATATATATATATATATATATATATATATATATATATATATATATATATATATATATATATATATACATACATACATACATAC
Source organism: Myxine glutinosa (assembly GCF_964187855.1). Lineage (NCBI taxonomy): Eukaryota > Metazoa > Chordata > Myxini > Myxiniformes > Myxinidae > Myxine > Myxine glutinosa. Next base: position 4,967,473 of record NC_136263.1, on the reverse strand, counting down.
ATACGGCTGGTACCGCAAATTTTCAGCTCAGCCAGAAAAGCCAATTCAGTGTTGTCTGACCCTGCACATCCCAAACCTCCTGTTTTGGCCACATATTGACACTTGGCTAAATTTATTTCTCCAGCGTGTACAAAACGAAATGCATGACACAAATGTTGACCAGCAATGCAACATGTGTATGTCGCAGAGAAACAAAGGCCGTTTCTCAATGGCTGGAAAATCCACGTCCTCCTTCCTCGGGTGCAATCGGAAAACCGCAGGGCAATGAGAAAGGCACGTACCCACGAGCTCTGCAGAGGTTTGCGGCTCAAGTTCCAGAGGATGCTCATTTTAGCACAAACGGAGTCATTGAGCCAAAAACTGTGTCGAGATTTGCAGTCCAAGTTCCAGAGGACGCTCATTTTAGCACAAACGGTGTCATGGAGGCCGGAATTGTGCAGAGGTTTGCGGCCCAAGTTCCAGAGGACGCTCATTTCACACAAACTGTGTCATGGAGGCAAGATCTGTGCAGAAGGTCGCTTCTAAAGCTCCGTAGGATGTGCATTTTTGCACAAAAGGAAGCACAGAGCCAAGAGCTGTGCAGAGGTTTGCGGCCCAAGTTCCAGAGGTTGCGCATTTTTGCACAAAAGGAGGCACAGAGCCAAGAGCTGTGCAGAGGTTTGCGGCCCAAGTTCCGGAGGATGCGCATTTTTGCACAAAAGGAGGCACAGAGCCAAGAGCTGTGCAGAGGTTTGCGGCCCAAGTTCCAGAGGATGCGCATTTTTGCACAAAAGGAGGCACAGAGCCAAGATCTGTGCAGAGGTTTGTGGCCCAAGTTCCGGAGGATGCGCATTTTTGCACAAAAGGAGGCACAGAGTCAAGCGCTGTGCAGAGGTTTGCGGCCCAACTTCCGGAGGATGCGCATTTTTGCACAAAAGGAGGCACAGAGCCAAGATCTGTGCAGGGGTTTCCGGCCCAAGTTCCGGAGGATGCGCATTTTTGCACAAAAGGAGGCACAAAGCTAAGAGCTGCGTAGAGGTTTGCAGCCCAAGTTCCAGAGAACGCTCATTTTCGCACAAACTGTCATTCAGCCAAGATCTGTGCAGAAGTTGGCCTCTAAAGTTCCAGAGGATGCTCATTTTAGCAGAAAAGGAGGTTAAGAGCTGTGCAGAGGTTTGCAGCCCAAGTTCCAGAGGCCGCTCATTTTCGTACAAACTGTCATGGAGCCAAGATCTGTGCAGAAGTTGGCCTCTAAAGTTCCAGAGGAGGCTCATTTTAGCACAAAAGGAGGCACAGAGCTAAGAGCTGCGTAGAGGTTTGCAGCCCAAGTTCCAGAGGACGCTCTTTTTCGCACAAACTGTGTCATGGAGCCAAGATCTGTGCAGAAGTTCGCCTCTAAAGTTCCAGAGGTTGCTCATTTTAGCACAAAAGGAGGCACAGAGCTAAGAGCTGTACAGAGGTTTGCAGCCCAAGTTCCAGAGGACGCTCATTTTCGCACAAACTGTCATGGAGCCAAGATCTGTGCAGAAGTTGGCCTCTAAAGTTCCAGAGGATGCTCATTTTAGCACAAAAGGAGGCACAGAGCTAAGAGCTGCGTAGAGGTTTGCAGCCCAAGTTCCAGAGGACGCTCATTTTCGCACAAACTGTCATGGAGCCAAGATCTGTGCAGAAGTTGGCCTCTAAAGTTCCAGAGGATGCTCATTTTAGCACAAAAGGAGGCACAGAGCTAAGAGCTGCGTAGAGGTTTGCAGCCCAAGTTCCAGAGGACGCTCATTTTCGCACAAACTGTCATGGAGCCAAGATCTGTGCAGAAGTTGGCCTCTAAAGTTCCAGAGGACGCTCATTTTAGCACAAACGGAGTCATGTGCACTGCAGCTTGATGGGCCCAATCCATCGCCTTCTCGCTCGTGGCGCCACGGAATAAAGCTTTCGTGCGGAACATGGCTTCTTTTTGCAAACATTTCTCTGCCTTATATTAGGAGTTCAAGCTGCCCTTTCAAAGCTGCGAGCAATCTGACAACATCCACACAGGCAAAGGCCAGTCTTTAATAAGGGCAGAGCTTCAAGCATGGGACACATCGGTGTAGTGGTGTTATATGCCTCACAGCTTATCTTTTCCTTGCCATATGTACTGTCATCTTATAGTGCACGAGAACACAGTACTTAACATTTACTCTTGCATTGTGAAACAGAAATGGTTATCATGTTTTCAATTCGTTGTGTCGTCAAACTTCTGACATTATTTCCGAAGTCCACAACCACACCGCCATTGTAATCACGATGATTAACATGTCGATGTGGCTGACACTTTGGGTTCAGTTGTTAAAGAGAGTTATGATTGTCAATAACGTTTGGCAAAAGCAGCAAAGGGTTAACCATTCAAGAAAAGGCACAATTTCCATGATGTTTTCAGGAATTTCCAAATCGGGATACACACTTTTTGATCATCGTTGGCTCTCAGGCAAAAGTGCAACACTACATGGGATTAGATGAGCATTAGCCTATTGCGATCCATCATTTTGATTTGACTTTGTTCTGCAAATACAATGAACGCATTGTCTGTAGTGAGGCAAAAACAGAATAACTAGTACAGTGAGAGTTTAAAATCCAGATCAACTTCTATTTGTTTTTACAGCAACTTGAAGGGGTCAAAGGGCAGGTAACATGCTTTATTTGCACAAAAATATTCTTACCTTTTCGCTGAATGGATAGCAGGTTAGCCTAGAGGTATGCACACTCACCTGTGAGCTGTCTGGCATGGGTTCGAATCGGCAAACCCAGCTATAAACCTCCGTCCTGGTGCTCCGCGGGCAGCGCCATCCATCCGATGGACGTTAAGCCGGATGACCTATCTGCCAGCACCGGTCGTTGGTGCACATTAAAGATCCCACAGTGTGTTTCATGAAGAATAGGTGAATTATCGCCGGCACCCGGAACAAATTACAAATTCCTGCCAAAAGTCACCTTCGGTCGGGTATCCGAATGGCGACCTGTCCAAGATTGCTTCTACCTTTGAAACATTTTCACACTTGTTGTGAACGTCCTGAAGTCTCTGTACAAAGTACAGTATGAACCTCCATTAATTATTTTTATGCCTCTGCCGACCAAGTCACAGGAGGCATTATGTTTTCGGGTTGTCTGTCCGTCTGTCCGTCCGGGCTAAACCTCGTTTTTCTCAGCAACTATGTGTCCGATCGAGACTAAACTTTCAGGGTAGGAGTGACACCCATGCAGAATGTTTTTATGATAATTGTGACGTCGTAGTTCACGTGGTATGGCAGCCATCTTGGATTAAAAGCAAATAATTCAAAATTTTATTTCTTGGAAACCGCTGAATGGAAAAATTTGAAACTTGTCACATTATCAAGTACTCCCAATGAGGAACAAAAGCATGACAATGATGACATCATAGGTGAAGTGGTATACCAGCTAAAAATGTTTTAATCGAATTCCTTATCCTAAAAATCTGAAATTGCATGCACATTGTCTATGACCCATTTGTATTGAAATATTACATTTAAGACATCATAGGTCACATGGTTTGGCAGCCATATTGGATTTAACCTGAAACCTTCCAAAAACATCTTCTCCCAAACCACCAAATCGATTGACTTGAAACTTTGCGTGTGTCATTGCCTCGGCATGGCGATTAAACGATGATCATGAAAACATCATTGGTCACATGGTGTGGCAGCCATATTGGATTGAAGGAAAATATACATAACAAGCCGAAACCCGTGGAACATCCACGGAAGGGAGGATGTGGTGTATGGATAGAGTGTACCATTATGGATGGCATAGGGCTTTTGCTTGTCCGAGTAGGAGTTAGGAAGAAAGATGAGAATGAAGAGTGCGTGTATGAACAACGATCGCCGACACCGGCACATATGCATGCTCAGGATTGTCCACGAAGTGGACGGCTTGCTTTCGCCTTCGCCTGTCCAATCAGCGGACGGCTTGCTTTGCCTTCACCCAGCAGACGCCAATACGATGGCGTCGTAAGATGGCGTCGTATCGGCAGTTAATCGGATGCTTTTGGGCCCCAACGTCGGCTAATTCAGATTTTTCGAGTATGGCTGTACGTGATAAACAAAGAGTGCGGTTCGTAGATCGTAAATCCATTAGTGCCGTGGGCATCGGGTCACTGGGTGCGGCGTAAAAGGGATAACAAAGTCGACTCCTTACGCTATTATTATATAGATTATATCTCTGAAACTGCTCACCCTATCGATGCAATATTTTAAAATATCATCTCACAGCATTGTTGCATATGAAAATGATGATATCGTAGGTCACGTGGTTTGTCAGCCATCTTGGATAGAAAAACGAACCTTATCCGATCAACACGAAACTTCACAAACGTGATCCCCTACACATACATATGCAGAGTGTACATTTTTAAAGGCCATATGTAATGTGGTATGGCAGCCATATTAGCTTGAACGCCAATATTTTTTTTTTTAATCCCTTCTCTGAAACTGCTTCACTGATCGATGTGAAACCTGTCATGGCGTGAAAATGTGCTACTTGAGAACAGCTGAAGGGATTTAAATCAAACTTGTTTATTTTTAGGGCAGTGAACGAGGGCATCTACCCGTTGTGGGACTATGCGGAGGCATATTGACGACGTCGCATTGTTCTAGTTTTTTTTAGCAAACACTTGATCAAATAAACCTGAAATAAGTATTCAGTCGTAGCGGGGGATCATCACTATAAACGAAGTGCTCATCCCCCATCATGGTGCTCCTACGAGCAAAATAACATATTTGTGCAGAGGATTGTCATAATTAGCATGCCGACAAGGAGCTCACCTTTCACGTATAAAACCGCATCACCCACAATGCAGCTGGCCTGTGAAACTGTCTGCAGTTACTTTTTGTTTTTATTGTCTCAAAGTTTTCATTCTCAGGTCTTCGGAGAAAGCCAGAGACAGCTCTCGCATGTGCTCGGAAAGGTCGAGCGCGATGCACGGATTTCCGAATGAAGGTGGGCGGAATCCGAATCGGATCGGCAGGTGGATTTCCATTGTATCCGAAATGCGTAATTAGCATGTGACATAATTACAGGCTGTGCGTAAAAACGACTGCTGCCTCTCTCATCGGGGACACTTGTATTAAGACGAAAGATGTGGTTTGTTCTTCTAAAAAGAGCATTCCGTGCAATCGCATGGCCCAAGTGTCATTTACCGCCATTGTCCTCGTAATACAATAACTTTGTAAAAATGTCTTTTTAATGGGAATTGTAACAATGTTCCTTTGCTTGTTTCCTCTTATACAGTCTGCAGGCGATTATACACCACAGGGGTATCTAGGAATGGTGGATTTGTTCTGCAACGACTTAGACGGAATGGACACTACATTTTTCTCTCTCTCTCTGTTTCCAGGCCGGTAAGGGAGCCATTTGCCGAAGACCATTTTCAGCACGCATCCCGGGTTTCTGGGTTTCTTGTGTAATCAAAATGGCTGATGTGCTGTGAAGCCCCTTCTTTATGGGCTCGTTGGTGATTCCCAGGAAACCAGTCAGCCCAAAGGAGTCGTCCACATTCCACATGTGGCACGACTCCAAGATTGGTGAGTCAGGAGCACTCGTCTCTCGCTCAAATCCGAGTGTGGCTTGAGATGGAGCATTGGCCATCATGATCAAGGTGCGGATATTAAACACAGGCCATCCTCTTCCACCTTTCCCAAATATTTACGGTTTTTTGGTTTTGTTAACATTTTGGCTCGCCTCTCAAGTTCACCTTTATGATCCAAAATGTTGCACGTGTTTTCGCTAGACGTGACGTCAGCATCACGCACATTGTCATGAGATGTCATCATGCTATTCGCGTGTTATATTAAGCATTTCATGGTGGGAACTGAGAGTAAATATTGTTTATCTAAAACTTGTATCTTGCTCTGCTTTTCTCGTCAGATTTCACCCAAATTGACAATGCGGCATGACCCTCCTGTACCTATGGAGCAGTCTCTCGGGGATTGATAGCACAAGCAATACCTGATTACAGGTGAGTCACCATGGTGTAGTGTGTGTTTTCAAATAGTAAGTTTCGCTTTGATAACTTATGGCTTTTGGTGGAGAAGGGACCTTGAAAACCAAAGGAGGAAACGTTGTTTTTGCACAGGTGACATTTTGCTTACTATTAGTATTTATGTCCAGACTAATGAGTAATGTACACCCCACACCTGGAGTAATGTACACCTTACACCTGGAGTAATGCACACTCTCCTCTAAGCTATCTAGCCTGGGTTAGAATCTTAGCCCGGCTATAAACCGTCACCCTGGCGTTTTTCACAGTCAAGGCGATGCATCAATGCATGCGCCATCCGTCGGATAAACCTCAAGCTGGGTGTCTCATCTGCTAGCATTAAGATGGGGATCTTAAACATTTCACGATGTCTTTCACGAAGAGTAGGAGAGTTATCGCCAGCTCCCTGGAACAAATTACACATTCATTCCCAAATATTCTTCGGTCGAGCATCAGGCCTGCCCATCCAGCTCGTTAAAGACCTGAGCGAAAAACATTCCGTTGCCGAAACCACAAAAAGATGGGAGAGAATATATTCATATTCTGATGCCAATGACATTGCCCATAAGAAGTATCTATGAATAAATTAATTTATTATGGGTAATATTGTTACGGTTCTCTGCCGCCCTTCTTACCCTTACCAAGGGGGGGATTAATCCCCTTGTTCTTTCTAGGCTTGGCGGAACCGAGAGACTCGAAACACCTCTTCCGGGCAAAACGCAAAGTAGGGTTTCGGGACCAAGTCTCGCTCGTACCTAAATCCCTGCGCCGCCACTGAAGCGAGGAAGCAAGCCTCGCATGGGCCACGTGTGATCTGGGTACACCGAGCAGATTGAGTACCACGTGGTCCGTGCAGTTTTAGGTCGTGGAACCCGATTCGAGCGGTTCTATTCGTACCACACTTAGCCAATGAGGAAATCACGAGAACGATCGAATGGAAAAAAGGAAGAACACAGGTTTAATTATTATTCCCACACGTATATACAGTGATCGGTGGACGCAGAGACACAGAGCAGCACTTAGTCAGTCTTATCATACCACCCAGACTCGGGCCCGTCACACTCACACAGGGAATTGCAGGCAGGTTGATGTTCAAGCCAACGCGCCGACGTGGTCGTCCAGGAACGGCCCCGTCCGGCTCTCCACAGTCCCAGCACGTCCCGCGAAGATGGCAAGCAGGCGGTGGAAGGAACCTCGTAGCGTGTCTCCTGAACAAAAGCAGCCGATGTGGTAGAACGGAAAATACGCACGTCTCAGTACGCTGGCGGTTACACAGCCGTTATCACTCACGTGACTTAATGCACTGTACGCGGCTCGGCCTTCAGCTCAACTGAGCGTCACTTTATAATAGCGTGTATTCCAGTTCATGCGCGTTTCCCTCCACTCACATAAATCTCAATTCCTGCTCATCAACGAGTCCTCTCATCAGTCCTTCAGTTCATCAGCCAGTCCTCCCGCGCTAGTCCCTTGTTCAATGAGTCCTCCCGCGCTAGTCCTCCTGGGGGCTTTGCGCGATGGGTTATATAGATACGCCCCGAACCTTCTTGAACCCTCTCGAACCTTCCAACCACGCCCTGTGACGCAGTGCTGCCGCCACAACCTCTGAGCCCTGATTGGCGGCTCGTGCTTACTGTCAGCTCCTCTGCCGCCCCTCATTCGGTTCCGCCCCGTCCCTCCTAGGCCTGCCTCGTGTTAATTCGCCCAAAATGAACCAAAGTCAGCGCAAAGGGGCATGAGGCTAGGGAGGCTGGAGAGTCAGTAGAAGTAGGACCTATTCTCCTTACTCTACTCAACGCAGAACTAACATAGGAAAAGGACTAAGCTCAAAAATACTAAGAAATAACTACACTATCGCGAGGCTACATGTTGCTTGTGTGACTAACTATGAGGGGGAAATTTTAACCTTTATTATACTGATTGTACAAAACTCAAAACCGCAACAATATATTTGGTTTTTCTTTATCAAAGAAATTGTAACTTTATTAAAATAAAAAAAATCACCACTAACCAACCACAATATTTTCTGGTTTGAAATCAGAATTTGTTTTGGCCCAAATGAATGTGTTCATCGGTTATAGCATGTCTCTGAGCTGCCTGGGTTCAATCACCACCTGTTACCTCCACCACCGAGGGTGGACAGAGGTTATGTTTCACCACTGTTTTTCTGTCTGTGTGAGCAGCATATTTCAAAAAGTTATGGATGGATTCACACGAAACTTGGTGAACAGGTTGGGTGTTTGACAAGAACAAGCCGGGTAGATTTCAGTTCAGGTCTAAATTCAGATCCGTCTTATCAGTGGATATGAAACGTAAACTATTCATCCTGGCGAGAGTTACGTGTTGATTTGAAGCCACACCCAAGCCAGGTCAAGAGAGTTATATATTGATTTGAAGCAACACCCAAGCCAGGCCCATAGAGTTACATATTGTTTTGAAGGCACACCCAAGCCAGGCCAAGAGAGTTACGTGTTGATTTGAAGCCACACCCAAGCCAGGCCAAGAGAGTTACGTATTGATTTGAAGCCACGCCCAAGCCATGCCCAGAGAGATTACGTATTGATTTGAAGCCACACCCAAGCCAGGCCAAGAGCATTACATATTGATTTAAAGCCACGCCAAGCCAGGCCCAGGGAGTTACGTATTGATTTGAAGCCACACAAAAGCCAGGCCAAGAGATTCACGTATTGATTTGAAGGCACACCCAAGCCAGGCCCAGAGAGTTACATATTGTTTTGAAGGCACACCCAAGCCAGGCCCAGAGAGTTACGTATTGATTTGAAGCCACACCCAAGCCAGGCCCAGAGAGTTACATATTGATTTGACGCCACACCCAAGCCAGGCCCAGAGAGTTACATATTGATTTGAAGGCACACTTAAGCCAGGCCAAGAGAGTTACGTATTGATTTGAAGCCACACCCAAGCCAGGCCCAGAGAGTTACGTATTGATTTGAAGCCACACCCAAGCCAGGCCCAGAGAGTTACATATTGATTTGACGCCACACCCAAGCCAGGCCCAGAGAGTTACATATTGATTTGAACCCACACCTATACCAGGCCAAGAGAGTTACGTATTGATTTGAAGCCACACCCAAGCCAGGCCCAGAGAGTTACATGTTGATTTGAAGCCACACCTAAGCCAGGCCAAGAGAGTTACGTATTGATTTGAAGCCACACCCAAGCCAGGCCCAGGGACTTACGTATTGATTAGAAGCGACACCCAAGCCAGGCCAAGAGACTTACGTATTGATTTGAAGGCACACCCAAGCCAGGCCCAGAGAGTTACGTATTGATTTGAAGCCACACCCAAGCCAGGCCCAGAGAGTTACATATTGATTTGAAGCCACACCCAAGCCAGGCCCAGAGAGATACATATTGATTTGAAGCCACACCTAAACCAGTCCAAGAGAGTTATGTATTGATTTGAAGCCACACCCAAGCCAGGCCAAGAGAGTTACGTATTGATTTGAAGCCACACCCAAGCCAGGCCCAGGGAGTTACGTATTGATTAGAAGCGACACCCAAGCCAGGCCAAGAGAGTTACATATTGATTTGAAGGCACACCCAAGCCAGGCCAAGAGAGTTATGTATTGATTTGAAGCCACGCACAAGCCAGGCCCAGAGAGTTACGTATTGATTTGAAGGCACACCTAAGCCAGGCCAAGAGAGTTATGCATTGATTTGAAGCCACACCCAAGCCAGGCCAAGAGAGTTACATATTGATTTAAAGCCACGCCCAAGCCAGGCCCAGAGAGTTACATATTGATTTAAAGCCACGCCCAAGCCAGGCCCAGAGAGTTACGTATTGATTTAAAGCCACACCCAAGCCAGGCCAAGAGACTTACATGTTGATTTGAAGCCACACACAAGCCAGGCCAAGAGAGTTACATATTGATTTGAAGCCATGCACAAGCCCGGCACAGAGACTTACGTATTGATTTGAAGCCACACCCAAGCCAGGTCAAAATAGTTACATATTGAGTTGAAGCCACGCACAAGCCCGGTCAAGAGAATTACGTATTGATTTGAAGCCACACCCAAGCCAGGTCCAGAGAGTTACATATTGATTTGAAGCCACACCCAAGCCAGGTCAAGAGAGTTACGTATTGATTTGAAGCCACACCCAAGCCAGGCCAAGAGAGTTGCATATTGATTTGAAGCCACACCCAAGCCCAGCCCAGGGAGTTACGTATTGATTTGAAGCCACGCCCTAGCCAGGTCCAGGGAGTTATGTATTGATTTGAAGCCACGCCCAAGCTAGGCCAAGAGAGTTACATATTGATTTGAAGCCACACCCAAGCCAGGCCAAGAGAGTTGCCTCTTGATTTGAAGCCACACCCAAGCCAGGCCCAGAGAGATACGTATTGAGTTGAAGCCACACCCAAGCCAGGCCCAGAGAGTTTACGTATTGATTTGAAGCCATGCCCAAGCCAGGCCCAGAGAGTTTACGTATTGATTTGAAGTCACACCCAAGCCAGGCAAAGAGAGTTACGTATTGATTTGAAGCCACGCCCAAGCCAGGCCAAGATTTTACGTTTTGATTTGAAGCCAGGCTCATCTGAGTCAAGCAAGGTGAGCGCTAGTCCTCAAGTAGTTATCTGTATTACTATAATACCAGCAGAGCCCACCTGTCACTTCGCTGATGGACCATTTAGTCATCCTGCATGCCAAAAATTGCTATGTTGGTTCATTGTGTCTGTTTTGAGTCCGTAGACCAACAATAATGAGTCCTTAGATCACTGTAGCCCGACCAGCATATGGGAATATATCATCAGTTTATTGAAGTGCCCTCCTGTCTATAATTGGCCAGTGGCTCATTATGGTTCCATTTGTCATATGCCCCGAGGGCAGTTTGCATTCTCGTAAGATAGCCAATCGATCTCCCAGGATCAAACCCGATATCCCTCACATCTTTGATATTCTGCTGTTGCCTTCGTGAAGCCTGCACTGCAAAGTCTTCCATGATGTTTTTGTTTTGTTCAAGCTGGCCCACAGCACGGCAATAGCCAACAGATCCTGCAGTAGTTGCCCACGAACGCGCCACTACGGGTTAGCCTTCGGGTTCGGCTTCACGGTCTCAACTGATTGTCATGTGGCGGACACAATGCCAGCGGGTCATAATTCCGCGCACCAGTGGGTGACGCGAGCGACCGGATGTGGAAGCAATGCTCGGGCCACGCCCGGAGCAAAGGAGTCATGAGGCTCAGGGTTGAACTGGATTTCATGCCCCGCCTTTCGGCCGATCGGCCACGCCCGAGGGCAAGGTGTGGCCTCGGGACATATACGCGGGCTCGAAAGTCGAGCCCGCCCAGTGCTTACGTGCGAGCATTTAATAAAGTGTTTGGTTTTGTTCAACGTGTGGTGGCCTACCTTTTTGACAAACGAGTTGTGTGTGCATAGCACCACGCTGGTGACCCCAACTGGTTCAGCCGTAGCTGACCCCTGAACTCGCCATGGCTACCAACGCTGTCGCCGTCAAACTCCCAGAGTTCTTTGAAGCACAGGCCGACATCTGGTTTGTGTAGGCCGAGGCCCAATTCCAGCTCCGGGGCATCACAGCGGACGACACCATGTACTTTCACGTGGTCACCACCCTCGGGCCCGGCACTGCCGCCCGAGTCGTGTCCTTCCTTCGGCACCCGCCGGGCGCCCACAAGTACGCGTCGCTCAAACAACTTCTCCTCACCACGTTCGGGCTCACGGAGGCCGACCGCGCCGACCGCCTCCTTGACCTTCCCGCCCTCGGCGACACACGACCGTCCATTCGGATGGACTATATGTTGTCCCTTCTTGGAGACAAACGCCCGGATTTCCTTTTCCGAGCGCTTTTCCTCCGCCAGCTACCTGCGCAGGTGCGGCTCGCACTGGCCGGTTCGGCCATAACGGAACCCCGTGCCCTGGCCGGAGAGGTGGACAATTTTTTTGCGGTCTGCGACACGCGGCCGACGTATAGCGCTGCTGTAGTGGATCCCGGTGTGGAGGGTTCAGCGCCCCCTAATCCCCTCGTGGCCGCCACAACACCCCGCCAACCACCGCCGTCACGACCGACGTGGCAGCCACCACCGGGGCAAACCTTGTGCTATTATCATGCCAGGTTTGGCCGCAAGGCCAGGGCGTGCCGCCCGCCGTGCTCTTTCGACGGGTCGGGAAACGAGCGGGCCGGCGCTCACTTGCGGCCATGAGCGTCGGCCATTCCGGCAGCCTCCTTTTCATCACAGACACCTCGTCTGGTCATCGATTTCTGTGCGACACTGGAGCGCAGGTAAGCGTCCTCCCTGCCTCCGCGTCCGACAAACAAGCCGTGGGCCGGGGCCCCGCCTTGCTCGCCGCCAACGGAACTCCCATCCGCACATTCGGGAAGCGTTGTCTCTCGCTGCAGTTCGGGGGACAGCGCTTCCAATGGTCTTTCGTCACCGCCAGCGTGCCAATGGCCCTACTCGGTGCGGATTTCCTTTGTGCGCATGGGCTGTTGGTGGACGTTAAGTGCAGGTGCCTCATCCAGGCCGAAACCTTCAGCTCGCTCGCTTGCTTGCTGAGCGGCTCGTTGAGCAGCTCGCTGAGCGGCTCACCGAGCAGCTTACCAAGCGGCTTGCTGAGCGGTTCCGTCCCGGCGAGGTTGGTCTGTACGCTTCCGGTAGCGGACGAGTTTACCCGCCTCCTCGCCAGTTTCCCGGCACTCACGCGGCCCACCTTTTCAGCAGTGGCCGTCAAACACAGGGTGGAACACCATATTCCCACCGTCGGACCACCGGTCTACGCCCGAGCGCGCCACCTCGACCCAACGAAGCTCGCCATTGTGAAAGCGGAGTTCGCCATGCTGGAGCGGCTGGGCATCGTCCGGCACTCCAACAGCGCATGGGCCTCAGCTCTGCACATTGTGCCCAAGCCCGGCGGCGGATGGCGGCCGTGCGGTGACTACCGCTGGCTCAACGACGCCACCACCCCCGACCGCTACCCGGTCCCGCACATTCAGGACTTTTCCGCCCGGTTGGCGAAAAACGACCATTTTTTCCAAGGTGGACCTCATCCGGGGCTACCACCAGGTCCCCGTAAAACCGGAAGACGTACCGAAGATGGCCATTATAACACCTTTCGGCCTCTTCGAGTTCTTGCGGATGCCTTTTGAGTTGAAAAATGCAGCCCAGGCGTTCCAGCGGCTCATGGACAGCGTCTTGCGCGACTTCTCCTTCGTCTACATCTACCTGGACGACATCCTAGTCGCGAGCGTGTCCCGGGAGGAGCACCTGCTCCATCTCCGCACGCTCTTCGAACGCCTGGGCCAGCATGGCCCGATTATAATCAACCCCGCGAAGTGCCGGTTCGGCGTCACCGCCATAGACTTCCTGGGGCACCGCATCACCAGGCACGGGGCCATCCCTTTACCGGCCAAGGTGGAGGCGGTCAGGAGTTTCCCGCGCCCCCGCACGATCAAGGGGCTCCAGGAATTCCTGGGCATGGTGAATTTTTATCACCGCTTCGTGCCCCGTGTCACCCAGCTCCTGCGCCCCCTGCACGAGGCCCTCCGGGGGAAGCCGGGCAAAGGTGATATCGCCTGGACGGAGCAGATGGACGCGGCATTTGTGGGCACGAAGCTGGCCTTGGCCAACGCCACCATGCTGGCGCACCCGGCGCCCGATGCACCAATCGCCCTCACCACCGACGCGTCGGACTACGTGGTGGGCGCGGTGCACGAACAGTGGGTGAATGGTGTTTGGCAGCCGCTGGCGTTTTTTAGCCGGCAGCTCCACCCGCACGAACGCCGGTACAGCACCTTCGACCGCGAGCTTCTCGGGCTCCACCTGGCGGTCCGACACTTCCGCCATCTTCTCGAGGGCCGCCCGTTCATGGCCTTCGTCGATCACAAGCCCCTTGTTTTCGCGATGGCCAAGGTCGCCGAGCCGTGGTCGGCCCGGCAGCAGCGTCACCTCTCTGCCGTGTCCGAATACACAACGGACATCCGACACGTCGCGGGTATGGACAACCCGGTGGCGGATTGCATTTCCCGGTCCGTCGCCCACGCTGTCCACCTCAGGATCGACTATGCCCAGATGGCGGCGGACCAGACCGCCGACCCCGACGTCCAGGCTTTTTGGACCACCATCACGGGCCTCCGCGTCACCGAGGTACTGTTCGACATCGCGGGCACTGTCCTCTTTTGCGATGTCTCCCTCGGCTGGCCTTGCCCCATCGTGCCTGCTGGCTGGCAGCGCCCGGTTTTTGATGCCATCCATGGCCTGTCCCACCCGGGCACGAAGGCCTCCCAGAAGCTTGTCGTGGCAAAGTTCGTCTGGCATGGCCTCCGGAAGAACGTCCGCGACTGGGCCAGAACGTGCCTCGCGTGCCAGCGCGCGAAGGTCCACCGCCACAACCAGGCCCCATTGGCCCCGTTTACGGTGCCCAAACGCCGGTTCGACCATGTACATGTCGACTTGGTGGGACCTCTGCCCCCCTCGCGGGGTTTCACCCACCTCCTCACCATGGTGGACCGCACCACCCAGTGGCCAGAGGCCGTGCCATTGGTGGCGACGGCTGCAGCTGACGTCGCGCAAGCTTTCATCGCCACTTGGGTTGCCCGGTTCGGCGCCCCCTCGGACATCTCGTCCGACCGCGGCCCCCAGTTCACCTCAGAGCTCTGGGGAGCGGTGCGCAAGGGCTCGGCGTCATGCTGCACCGCACCATGGCCTACCACCCCCAGGCCAACGGCCTGTGCGAGCGCTTCCATCGCTCGATGAAGGCCGCGCTCCGGGACAGCCTCCGCGACGGCAGCTGGGCCGACAGGCTCCCCCGGGTCCTGCTGGGCCTCAGGATGGCGCCCAAGGACGACCTGCGCACGTCCTCGACGGAGCTGGTCTTCGGACAACCGCTGCGGGTACCGGGCAAATTCCTCCCCGACTCCACGGCACCTTGGTCCGCGGCGCAACAGCACTCCACGCTTCAGGAGACTGCCAGGAGGTTCGCCCCGGTGCCGACGGCACACCACGGTTGCCCGTCCTCACACGTCGCCCCGGAGCTTCGCACGGCGGAGCACGTTTTTGTCTGGCGCGACGCCCACCGGGCACCGCTGCGGCCCCCGTACGATGGGCCCTTCCGCGTGCTGGAGCCGGGGACAAGCACTTCACCGTGGACATCGGCGGTACTCCAGATCGCATCTCCGTGGACCGCCTCAAGCCGGCCCACCTCGACTTGGACCACCCCCCGCAAGCAGCTCTGCCTCCGCGTTGAGGCCGCCCCCCGGCGGGCAGACCCCCGACACCCCCACCCCCGCCGTCCCGCCACCCCCCAGCCCTGCACGCATCGCCAGAGGGCGTTTCGGCCGGGTCATCCAGCCTCCCCGCAAGCTCACCCTTCAGGTGCGCGGGAATTCTGGGGGGGGGGGGGGGGCGGGTGTGGCGGACACAATGCCAGCGGATCATAATTCCGCGCACCAGTGGGTGATGCGAGCGACCGGACGTGGAAGTAAGGCTCGTCCCATGCCCGGAGCGAAGGAATCATGAGGCTCAGGGTTGAACTGGAATACATGCCCCGCCTTTCGGCCGACCGGCCACGCCCGAGGGCAAGGCGTGGCCTCGGGACATATACGCGAGCTCGAAAGTCGAGCCCGCCCAGTGCATACGTGCCAGCATTGAATAAAGTGTTTGGTCTTGTTCAACGCGTGGTGGCCTACCTTCTTGACAAACGAGTTGTGTGTGCATAGCACCACAGTCATATTGTTTAGGTTCATTTACTCACCTAATGTTAGCTCACCTGGAACGTAGCTCTCGTCCATGTCTTGATGGGAACAGTTAAAAGCTTGGCACATCGGCATCTTGAACTCCAGAATAACTTGTGATGATTCTGATGAAATGCAGACGTACACTTCTGTCATTGACCTGTGCGCTCGTGACGTCACGCGAATGGACGGAAGTATGCGTTTGCATAACGGAAGTGAAAATATTCCGATTTTAAAACACGATTATCTTGCTTATTATTCTCCCAAATTTTTTTTCTTTTTGTGCTAATGGGACAAGGATATCATTCTTTGAAACATATCTCTTCAAATTTTAAATGTAATGATTGTGTCCCTTTAAGTGGAAGGTGAAATATCTCGTGGTCATACATGGGTGAGGGTCATGCAGATGTTCTTCTCACCATGGAGGGAATGGTCATGTATCGGCAAAACTCAAACACATGCACACACACACACACACACACTCTCTCTAAGAGATATCAGTACCCAGCGAGTTTGGCCTAAACAACGCAGAAATCAAGAAAATGACCAAATACCAGGACCTCAAAAATGAGGTCAAGAAATCTTGGAAGCTGAAGAGCGTCAAAATTGTACTAGTGATAATTGGAGCAACATAATGATGAAGAAGAACCTCACTGAGATTTTAAAAGCATCCTCAGGTATATTACCAGGAATGAACTACAACTGGAGGCAACCCGGGGTTCGGTGACGATCCTGAAAAGAGAACTTGGAACAAAACTCTGAAAAAGTTTAACAGTTTGGTCCATGAACCGTGAGCCCTCACCGAAGAGGAGGTGGATACTTTGGGTCCTGGGAGGACTCCGTTCCACCTCCTGAAACCCATAAATGGAGACAACAACCAACCACACACACACACACACACACACACACATTCTGGACAGAGACGTAAATAGACATCAGTATACTTTAACATAAAATACAAGAATATTAGTAGACAATGGACAAACCCATATGATATATGTGATATATGTGTGAGTCCCTTGTATGTTGGATTTGAACCTGTATTCCCAGCATCACAAGCCATCGTTTCAGACAGCATCATGAGACAGGCCACCTCCGAAACTTTTCGGGAAACAGAAAGCTTTTTGACTGTCTTTGGTAGACCCTTTAGATAAACTATGCAATTTGAATAACATGATGGTAATTAAGTACATGAAACTGGTGTAAATGTAAAGGAGTAAATAAAATATACTGCTGGCCTCATAATAAATTAATGGAATGTCAATGACAATGCACATACAAGTGGCAAAAATGTCCTGCGCTTTTGCTTCTTTTTCAATCGGGTACCTAACTAGGTGTTGTGACATCAGGTAAAGGAAAGGTTTGGTCCGAGGAACGAGGTTTGAGGACGTGAGACGCGGAAAAAGGAACCGATTGCTGAAATGCGTTCGTGTCTTGGCGTCGTTCAGCGACGGACACTTTGGCATCTTATTGCTCTCACAATGACAGTACAATATTGTCCTGTGTGCGCAGAAAACAGGACAATGCTTCCATTCATACGGTGATGGGCCTCTGAGATTTTCAGACATGTGGGTACACAAAATGAAATTACCGTGTCTGGCGTGCTGCCAACAAGGGGCTGAATGTAATTCCGTGATGTCAACCGCATGATACCACACATTTGTAAATTGTATAACAGTGAACCCTATTTAATGCCAATGATTTGGTGTGCGGACCATTCTTGTTTCATGAGTACTAGGCGTGCCTACCCATCGCTTCCCTGACGGTTTTCATCATAAAACAGCATGTTGTACTTCACAAACATTCATGTCTATCTGTGAGACTCAGTGAAGATGTAAAATGAAGTGAAACAGGAAAAAGTTTTTTTTTTTTTTTTTAATTACAAGTAGTTGCTGTTGTTGTTTCTGCTGTCGTTGCTGTTTGTGTGCTCATTCTATGTACTTTTATATATTTTTCTATTTCTTTGTGAAATATTACAGTTTATAAATTTGTGTGTGCCTTCCCTCTCTTTTTGAGTTTGAATCACCACGTTAAGCTCCCATCCCCGCTTCTTCTTCTTCAATACGGAAAGAGCTTTTAAATTAGGCATCCTGAATATTAAAACGACGCAAATTTTTGTTCCAAATAAATTGATTAATAGCTTTCCATTGGTAGCCTTTTTATTATTATGTAACATCGCAGGAACCGCTAAAGCTCGCTGTTGTACTGCTTCTTCTTCACGTGACACACATTTGACGGGTGTGGCTCCTTTTGGTAATAGACTCCTCTTCACTCTTCCTTTAACCAATAACAGCATCAATTATTCCCACCTTTTAGGATCCAGTCGAGGAAGGGGGAGCAATTCTGGCCCAGGTTGTTCTGGCACCGCCTGGCCAGGCCTGACATTTGACTGTGGCAGGAATTTGTAATTTATTCAGGATGCCGGTTATAATTAACCTATTCTTCATGAAAGACACTGTAGGGTCTTTAACATTCACAAACGTCGTCCTCAGTACTGGCAGATGGGTCCTCCATCTTAACATCCTTATAAAGGGCGGCACATGCGAAACGCCAGGATGAAAGTTTCTAACTCGGTTGGGATTCAAACCCAGGCTAGACAACTCAGAGGTGAGTGTGCATACCTCCAGGTCATCCTGCAATCCCATGAGTATTCCTCTTAACCTGGATTTTCAAATACAAATCTATCTTTTAACAAATGCCAAGGTTCATGGAGGAGCTAGTAGACATATTCAATGCAGGATTATGATATTCCCAACAGGCTTTGTGTTTGTTCCTTTTTGTTGCAAACACTTTCCTTCATTGAATTTGCCTTTTGCATTAGTTAGATCAGTTAGAATACTTTAGAGGGCTTTGTTGGTCGAGGAGGTACATGCCAACGATACATCTGGAATACCCAGGAAATATCCATCCAGCAAAATGAAGTGCTCCGCAATTCAGCACCCCCCCTCTCCTCCGTGCAGATATGAGCATGTCGTAGACACTTCACTTCTCTGGTTGAAGTGATTGAAGGAAGAAACTATTCCCACCTCTGGTTAAAGTGATTGAGGGAAGAAACTATTCCCACCTCTGGTTAAAGTGATTGAAGGAAGAAACTATTCCCACCTCTGGTTAAAGTGATTGAAGGAAGAAACTATTCCCACCTCTGGTTAAAGTGATTGAGGGAAGAAACTATTCCCACCTCTGGTTAAAGTGATTGAGGGAAGAAACTATTCCCACCTCTGGTTAAAGTGATTGAAGGAAGAAACTATTCCCACCTCTGGTTAAAGTGATTGAGGGAAGAAACTATTCCCACCTCTGGTTAAAGTGATTGAGGGAAGAAACTATTCCCACCTCTGGTTAAAGTGATTGAAGGAAGAAACTATTCCCATCTCTGGTTAAAGTGATTGAGGGAAGAAACTATTCCCACCTCTGGTTAAAGTGATTGAGGGAAGAAACTATTCCCACCTCTGGTTAAAGTGATTGAGGGAAGAAACTATTCCCACCTCTGGTTAAAGTGATTGAAGGAAGAAACTATTCCCATCTCTGGTTAAAGTGATTGAGGGAAGAAACTATTCCCACCTCTGGTTAAAGTGATTGAAGGAAGAAACTATTCCCACCTCTGGGTAAAGTGATTGAAGGAAGAAACTATTCCCATCTCTGGTTAAAGTGATTGAAGGAAGAAACTATTCCCACCTCTGGTTAAAGTGATTGAGGGAAGAAACTATTCCCACCTCTGGTTAAAGTGATTGAGGGAAGAAACTATTCCCACCTCTGGTTAAAGTGATTGAGGGAAGAAACTATTCCCACCTCTGGTTAAAGTGATTGAAGGAAGAAACTATTCCCACCTCTGGTTAAAGTGATTGAAGGAAGAAAACATTCCCATCTCTGGTTAAAGTGATTGAAGGAAGAAACTATTCCCACCTCTGGTTAAAGTGATTGAAGGAAGAAACTATTCCCACCTCTGGTTAAAGTGATTGAAGGAAGAAACTATTCCCACCTCTGGTTAAAGTGATTGAGGGAAGAAACTATTCCCACCTCTGGTTAAAGTGATTGAGGGAAGAAAACATTCCCATGTCTAGTTGTAGTGATTGAGGAAAGAAAACATTCCCATCTCTGTTTGTATGGTGGAGGAGACAAAAACGCTGCTGTTTTTTTGTCACCTCATACCTTATTCTTCTTCTTCTACTCGAGTGCAGCCTTCACTATGCCCTAATCATATACCTCAAGTTCATTTCTTAAGCAAGAAAGCTCAAGAAAGCTCAAGTTCATCCGCAGCTCAATGGAATACTGCTCTCCCCTCTGGGCCGGTGCTCCTGCCTCACACCTAGCTCGTCTTCACGCTGTTGAAACCAAAGCGTTCAGAATCATTGGAAGCTCCCGCGATGAAGCTAACTCCAAGGGCCTCTCACTCACTCACCGCAGGCAGGTTGGTGGTCTTTCCGTCTTCTACCGACTCCTCTCTGGCCTTGCCGCCCCAGCACTCTCTGGGCTCTGTCCCGCAAATATTCCTACAGGTCGCACAAGATCTGCCTGCAACCCTCTTATGGTTAAACTTCCAAAATCAAGGCTCTCTGCTCACCTTCACTCCTTCATTCCTCTTTTCTCCCGCCTCTGGAACAAACTCCCTCACTCTCTTCAATCCCACTCCTCCCTCTAGGTCTTTAAAACAGCTGTTCACCACCATCTCTTATCTTCCCCCATCCAAAACCTTGATCTTTTCTACCCCCGCTAATTTCATCCCAGATCCACTTTTTTGAAATACCGACTTATTTCCTGGAAGTCCTTGCAGTATCCTTGGTTTTATACTTCTCCCACCCCCCCCGCCCCCCCCCCCCCTTTCCCACGCCTCCTCTCCCCAAGCCCTCTCCCTCCTACAGATCTCCCGATGTCCCTGCTCTCAAATGTTGTGTTTGTGCTTCACCTTCTCTCCCCATCTTGTCTACCGCTATCCTTATTATATGTTTTGTGTGTCTGTTTGATTTGCTTGTGTGACAAATGTTAGCTCTTTCACGAGCCTCGATTCTGTATACAAAAAAAAAGATTTAAAAAAAGAAAGAAAAGGCACTCAATGGAGAGCATACCTTCCCCAGTCTGACCAGTTTACATTTTGTATCCCACTGATAGGCCAGATCTGAATTCGGACCTGAACCAAAATCTGATTGGGTTGTTATTGGGACCTAACCAAATCATCTACAAAGTTTTGTCATAATCCGTCCAAAGTTTTTGAGATATCGTGCTATATATTGGTTTTGGCCATATCACTCAATGGTGAAGAATCACTTTAAAACTCAAAAAAGACTGTATTTTCCGGATCCGGATCTTTACTAAAATTGAATCAATTCTTCCTTGTCACACACCCAACCTGTCCACCAGGTTTCGTCCGGATCCGTCCAATGTTTTTGAGTTATCGTGTACACAAACATATAAACGGACAGACACACAGGGGTGAAAACATAGCCCCCGACATTTCTCCCAAAGTAGTCTTTCGCCCTCCATCGAGGAAAGTAGTGCAGGTGTGCATTTCAACCTGTTAACCGCCCCTAGAGCAAGTAAGGCAGCACTTGTTATTACTTGCAAAAGCGAAGATTTTTCAAGTACATTGGTCGGTTGCATTTGTGGTTCTGTCTGTCTGTCTGTCTGTCTGTTTGTTTGTCTGCTTGTTTGTCTGTTTGTCACCGGCCTACAGGTCACAATTCTAAACCGATCGTCACGAAACTTCACCAAGTTGTATATGCCGTTCCAATTGAGAAGCTTATTGATTTTGAGGTCAAAGACCTCAACCTATTGATTTGGTTTCAGACCTGGTCACTCTACTCTGGACATGCTGCTTCTGCTTTCTCAACAATGGATGGAGGTCCTCAACGCCAAACAGGAAATTAGAGCTGTCTCCCTTGACATTTCACGTGCCTTCGATACGGTCTGGCACCCTGCTCTGCTCACCAAACTCTCCTCCTTTGGTATCCATGGAAATCTCCACGCATGGCTGGCGGACTTCCTCTCTGGTCGTAGTCAACGTGTGGCCCTGAATGGGTTTCTCTCATCTCCTCTTCCTGTTCAGGCTGGAGTTCCCCAAGGTAGTGTTCTGGGCCCTGTGCTTTTTCTGGTCTTCATCAATGATCTCTCTGACTCTCTTGAAAATCCTCTCTATCTCTTTGCTGACGACTCTACTCTCTGTCGCTCCATTCCTCATCCCTCAGATCGGCAGTCTGCAGCCTCCTCACTCTCTGCAGACCTGGACAAAATCACAGACTGGTCAAACAAGTGGAACATGTCTTTCAATAATAATAATAATAATAATAATGCATTTATTTTATATAGCGCTTTTCAGGAAGCCCAAAGACGCTTTGACAGAGTGCAAAACATAACGCATAGCAAAACATAAAGACAATTGCAAAAAAAGAAGAATCAATAGGGAAATATTCAAAGCACAAAGGAGGGAGAAGGAGAGGAGATAGTCAGGGGTTAGATGCTGTGGGTTAAATGTTGAATGCAGTGTTGAACAGGTGGGTCTTGAGTGATGTTTTGAATGTGGTGAGTGAGGAGGAGTCTCTGATGGTGTGAGGTAGCGAGTTCCAGAGGGTGGGAGCAGCGATGGAGAAGGCCCTGTCCCCCCAGGATCTAAATTTGGTCCGGATGGGGGGGGTCAGGAGGTTGGTACCAGCAGAGCGGAGGTTGCGGGTGGGAGTGTGTCTGGAGAGGAGGTCAGCCAGGTAGGATGGGGCCAGGTTATGGAGGGCTTTGTAGGTCAAGAGGAGGATTTTGTACTGGATTCTCTGGGAGATGGGGAGCCAGTGAAGCTTGTAAAGGACGGGGGTGATGTGGTCACGGGTCCGGGAATGGGTGAGTAGACGGGCAGCGGAGTTCTGAATGTATTGGAGTTTATTGGTGATTGTTGAGGGTGAACCATAAAGGAGGCTATTGCAGTAGTCCAGACGGGAAGTGATGAAGGCGTGGATGAGGGTTTCTGCAGCCACAGAGGAGAGGGATGGACGGAGACGGGCGATGTTTTTCAGGTGGAAGAAGGCTGTCTTTGTGATCTGTTTAGTGTATTTGTCGAAGGAGAGGGTTTGGTCAAAGATGATGCCAAGATTCCGGATGTGAGGGGAGGTGGACACTGGGAAACCGTCGATGTTGAGGGCAAAGTTATGGGTGGACTTGGTGAGCGTTTTTGGGCCAATGATGATTATTTCAGATTTATCACAGTTAAGTTTGAGGAAGTTGATTTGAAGCCAGGATTTTATTTCAGTGATGCAGTTTGTCAGGATAGAGTGGGTGGCGGTGGAGATGGACTTGGTGGAGATGAAAAGCTGGATGTCATCGGCGAAGCAGTGGAATTGGAGACCATGACGGCGGATTAAGTGACCGAGGGGGGACAGGTAAAGGATAAAGAGGAGGGGGCCAAGAACTGAACCTTGGGGGACACCTTGGGGGAGGGGAGCAGTGGGGGATTTGCAGTTATTGATGGAGATGAACTGACGTCTGTCAGAGAGGTATGATTTAATCCAAGAGAGGGCAGTGCCGGTAATGTTAAAGGTGGTTTCAAGTCGGGTGAGGAGGATGGTGTGATCGATGGTGTCAAAGGCAGCGCTGAGGTCGAGGAGGATGAGAATGTTGAGGTTGCCAGCATCAGAGGAGAGGAGAAGGTCGTTGGTGATTTTGAGGAGAGCAGTTTCAGTACTGTGGTTGGACCGGAATCCGGATTGGAATGTTTCATACAGGTTATTGGCAGAGAGGTGATGCTTGAGTTGAGTGGCTACAGCGCGTTCCAAAACCTTTGACAGAAAGGGTAGGTTGGAGATGAGTCTGAAGTTATTTAGGGTGTCAGGGTTTAGTCCAGGTTTTTTCAGAATGGGGGTAACAGCAGCAATTTTGAGGGATGGTGGGACGATGCCTGTAGACAGGGAGGAGTTTATTGTTGCAATGATAAGTGGAGAAAGAGCAGGAAGGGAGGCCTTGACAAAGCTGGAGGGGATGGGGTCAAGAGTGCAGGTGGCAGTTTTCATTCCGATGAGGAGTTCAGAGAGGTCAGTAGGGGAGACTGGGGAGAATTGAGACAGGGGATGGCAGGATAAGGGGGGGCAGGTGGTTTGAGGGGGAGCGGGTGCGGCGGTGGTCAAGCTGTTGTAGATGTTTTCAATTTTGCGTTGGAAGAATGAAAGGAAGGAGATGCAGTTGTCTATTGTGAATGACTGGGTGGTGGTGTTCAGGGGGCTGAGGAGTTTGTTTATTGTAGAGAAGAGTGCTTTTGGGTTTCCGGAGCCAGAGTGGATAATTTGAGAGTAGTAGGCGGAGCGGGCGCGGGAGAGGGCATCTTTATAGTGTTGTATGTGGTCCTTGTAGGCCTGGGAGTGAACTGTGAGACCTGTTTTATTGCGGAGTCTTTCAAGTTGGCGAGCACGAGTTTTCATTAGGCGGAGCTCAGGGGTAAACCAGGGAGCAGAATGGGTGAAAGAAACTGTTTTGGTTTTTATAGGCGCAATTTGGTCAAGGCAGGAAGAGAGAGTGTGGTTGTAGTAGTCAGTGAGGTCAGAAGGGGTGTGGAGGTCAACGAAGGGAGAAGTGGACATTTTTTCAGAGAGGGTCGATGAGAATGAGGCAGGTGAAAAAGCGTTTAGCTTACGGAAGTTGATAGTGCGATAATGCCTTGGTGCTGGGGTGGGGATGTTGATGGTCAGAGTGATGGCTAGGTGGTCAGAGAGAGTGAGGTCGGAGCCAGAGAGATGGTGCAAAATTAGTCCAGTAGAGCAGACAAGGTCCAAAATGTGACCACGGTTATGGGTAGGAAAGTTGACATGTTGAGTGAGGTTAAAGCAGGTGAGTAAATCAGTGAAGTCAGTGGTTAGCGTGGAGTCAGTGGAGTCCATGTGGATATTGAAATCACCAAGGAGGAGGATTGAGGGGGAGAGGGAACATAGCTGGGTCAGAAAGTAGGAGAAGTCAGACAGGAATGATGGGTGTGGTTTGGGAGGGCGGTAGACAACAGCCATGACTGACTGTGTGTGACCAGAGAGTTTAAAAGCCAGGTGTTCAAATGATGGAGCAGATGAGATGGAGATGAGGTTGGTCTTGATGTCTTGTCGGTGAATAACGGCAATTCCACCACCTCGGCCCTCCGAGCGTGGTTTATTGATGTAAGAATATCCATTGGGTGTGGTGAGGTTGAGCGTGTAGTAGTCCAGTGAAATCCTGACAAATCTCACACTCTTACAATGTCTCTCCGAAAGGACCGACTGGACAACCCTACCATCTACTTTCTCAACAATCCTCTCCAAGATGTTCTGTCGCTCAAGCTTTTGGGTCTCACTATCTGCCATGATCTTTCTTGGGAAAACCACATTTCCAAGCTGGCCTCCAAAGCCAGTCGCCGACTGGGCATCCTCCGTCGTGCGAAGTCCTTCCTTGGCACAGCTGAGCTCCTCACCACATACAAGGCTTTCATCCGCAGCTCAATGGAATACTGTTCCCCCCTTTGGGCTGGTGCTCCTGCCTCACACCTTGCTCGGCTTCACGCTGTTGAGGCCAAAGCTTTCAGAATCATTGGAATCTCCTGCGATGTTGTCAACACCGAGGGCCTTTCACTCACTCACCGCAGGCAGGTTGGTGGTCTTTCTGTCTTCTACCGACTCCTCTCCGGCCTTGCTCCCCCAGCTCTCTCTCTGTGCTCTGTCCCCCCAATATTCCTTCAGGTCGCACAAGATCTGCCTGCAACCCTCTTATGGTTAAACTGCCAAAGTCTAGGCTCTCTGCTCACCTTCACTCTTTCATTCCCCTTTTCTCCCGCCTCTGGAACAAACTCCCCCACTCCCTTCAATCCCACTCCTCCCTCCAGGTCTTTAAAACAGCTGTTCACCACCATCTCTTATCTTCCCCCATCGAAAACCTTGATCTTTTCTACCCCCGGTAATTCACCCCAGAGTCCTTGCAGTGTTCATATGTTTTATTCCTCTCCCACCTCCCCCCAAGTCCTCCCGATGTCCCTGCTCTCAAATGTTGTGTTTGTGTCCTTCCCCCTCTTCCCCCTCTCTTTTGTGTCCTTCCCCCTCTCTCCCCATCTTGTCTGCCGCTCCCCTTGTTTTTTGTGTTTTGTGTGTCGGTTTGTCTTTTTGTGTGATTAATGTTAGCTCTTTCACGAGCCTCGATCTTGTATACAAAAAAAAAGAAAAAAAAAAAAAGGTCATCTGGAGGTCAAATTTCTAAAATCGCCATTTTAAATCCGATTGACTTGAAAATTGAATAACATTTGTATATTGAGTCAATAAATTGGGAAATGTACTATTTTTAGGTCAAAAGGTCAAAGGTCAACTCAAGGTCAAATTTTAAAAGTCATCCATTTTCATCTAAAAAGCCGTCAATTCTCATCTGATTGACTTGAAAATTGAACAGCATTTGCATATTACCTCACTGAATTAGGAAACCAACTATTTTTGAGGGCAAACGGTCAAAGGTCAACTGAAGGTCAAAGTTCCAAAATCATCAATTTTCATCCGATTGACTTGAAAATAGAACAGCATTTGTGTATTGCCTCACTGAATTGGGAAACCAACTATTTATGAGGTCAAAAGGTCAAAGGTCAACTCAAGGCCAAACTTATAAAATCATCATTTTAAATCTGAAAAATCGTCACTCTTCATCCTGTTGACCCGAGCTTTGATCAACATCGTAAATTTTAATCTTCATGAAATGGACAATTTGCTGTATCAATGGAAAACTTTTTTGGTGGGGGGGATTTTGCAAGTATCGTGCTACACATGACGTCTTCAGGAGACTTTGGCACATTATCACCGATCCTATAATCAGCAGTCCTAGCGCCAGGTCATATAATCATTAGACCTATAATAACTGGTCCAATAATAACCGGTCCTATAATATCCGATCCTTTAATAACTGGTCCTATAATATCCGATGCTATAATAACCAGTCCTATAATATCCGGTCCTATAATGTCCGGTCGTATAATCACTGGTCCTATACGAGAGGTGTTTATCAAAAGGTAGTTAGAGTCATCAAAGGTGCTGTCTCGATATTTGGATGGATTTTAACTCCCCCCTACCTGCTACCTGCTACTCCCCATTCCCAAAGCTTTTTAACCGACTTTCCCTTTTCTACCTCAATCAACGCCCCACCCCAACCCTCTCTAAACCTCGATATCTACTTTTTTATATTATCAAATCTACCCTCTTCCTGCCCCTGCCTCCTTATCCTTATCCTGCCTCCTTATCTTCCTGCCTGCTGCTCTTCCTCCCCTTCTTCTTTCTCCACCCCTCCTCCCCCCTCTTCCAAACATTGAGTAAGAGCAAATATCGACCAATGCTGTGGATACGTGGAGGTTCCATCTTCGGATTGTTACACATAAACCTCCTGCATGATAAAAGTAACATGATTAGGAGACATATATTTATTACATACGCGGGATTGTTGAACCACCACCCACCCTCCTCCCCTGTTTCTCGCTATCGTCCGTCCGTGTCTCTTCCCTTCCTGATTTATTCCTCCTCCAAATTCTTCGTTTTCTCCCACTCTTCCCGCTTTCCCATCATCCTCCCTCGCTTTTTACAATTGGTATTGCTTTTATTTATTTTACATTTATTTAGGGCTCATGGAGGAACTTGCACATAATGTACTAAATATCACTTGCAGGACAAAAACTTTACCAATCAAGAATGTAGTAAGACCTGAATTACAGCTGTTCCTGAGATATTAGTACATGATAGGAAAACACCCTTAGTATGTGATTAGTGCACGATAGATAGACACCCTTAGTATGTGATTAGTACACGATAGATAGACACCCTTGGTATGTGATTAGTACACGATAGACAAACACCCTTAGTATGTGATTAGTACACGATAGATAGACACCCTTGGTATGTGATTAGTACACGATAGATAGACACCCTTGGTATGTGATTAGTACACGATAGATAGACACCCTTAGTATGTGATTAGTACACGATAGATAGACACCCTTGGTATGTGATTAGTACACGATAGATAGACACCCTTAGTATGTGATTAGTACACGATAGATAGACACCCTTAGTATGTGATTAGTACACGATAGATAGACACCCTTAGTATGTGATTAGTACACGATAGATAGACACCCTTGGTATGTGATAGACAAACACCCTTAGTATGTGATTAGTACACGATAGATAGACACCCTTGGTATGTGATTAGTACACGATAGATAGACACCCTTGGTATGTGATTAGTACACGATAGACAAACACCCTTAGTATGTGATTAGTACACGATAGATAGACACCCTTGGTATGTGATTAGTACACGATAGATAGACACCCTTGGTATGCGATTAGTGCACGATAGACAAACACCCTTAGTATGTGATTAGTACACGATAGATAGACACCCTTGGTATGTGATTAGTACACGATAGACAAACACCCTTAGTATGTGATTAGTACACGATAGATAGACACCCTTGGTATGTGATTAGTACACGATAGATAGACACCCTTGGTATGCGATTAGTGCACGATAGACAAACATCCTTTGTATGTGATTAGTACACGATAGACAAACACCCTTGGTATGTGATTAGTACACGATAGACAAACACCCTTGGTATGCGATTAGTACACGATAGATAGACACCCTTGGTATGTGATTAGTACACGATAGACAAACACCCTTGGTATGGTAGATTTACATCGTCATGACCCATTAATTAAGATAACAACGAAACCGACCAACCTGAAATTCTCTTTTATTTAATTAATCTCCCCCCGACGTCCCGACCCTCTGACCCCCTCCCCACCCCCTCCCCCCGATCGTGCTCCCGAACATAGACAGCCCCTTGTTATAGTTACAGCAACAGGTAACATACTAACATTGTCCTTATTTTCATATCAAAGGCCGTGCTGACATTTTACTTATAAAGAAACCGCAGAGAAGGCGACACCATTGACCGAACATTGTGAGACAAGGGAATGAAATTAAATGATATGTGAACATTTTCTGTCTCGCTTTTTGCTACAAAAGTCACACGAAGTTGTCTTGTTCGTTTGAAAACAAAACAAAGCGTTTATCTTTCCGGCGCAGATCAACTCCCGGAGAGACGGGTTGAATCAGGCGTTTGTAGGCCGTGCTGGGGCTCCTTTAAAGCTCCCGCGTTTGGAAGGTGCTCGCACGCGACTGCTCACCGCGCTCGCGGACAGGTGGAACAAAGCGCGCGCCGCGCACTCAGCGATCCGCACCGGGAGCCTTGTGAGGCCGCCGTCCGCACCAGCCATTCAACTCTCGCTATGATCTTTCGCTTCAAATGGCGGCGGCACTTGGGTTGGAAAAGCGGCACACGAGCCAAGTCGCTGCGCATTTGTTTTCCATGCCAATGAACGACACTGGTAAGGGAACAACTTGCTGGGGGTTGTGTTTTTGTTTGTGTGTGTGTATCCATGTTTGTGTGTGTGTGTGTCTGTGCTTGTTTGTGTGTGTGTATCCATGTTTGTGTGTGTGTGTGTTTGTGTGTGTGTGTGTGTGTGTGTGTGTGTGCGTTTGTGCTTGTTTGTGTGTGTGCACGTGTTTGTGTGTGTGTATCCATGTTTCTGTGTGTGTCTGTGCTTGTTTGTGTGTTTGTGTTTGTGTGTGTGTGTGTGTGTGTGTGTGCACTTGTTTGTTTGTGCGTGTGTGTATGCATGTGTGTGTGTTTGTGTGTGTGTGTGTGTGTGTGTGTGTGTGTGTGTGTGTGTGTGTGTGTGTGTGCTTGTTTCAGGATTGTGAGAAGTCAAATGGCAGAATAAACAACTACAGTCGGACCCCGCTATTCGCGGTTCAACTATTCGCGGTTCAACTATTCGCGGTTCAACTATTCGCGGTTGATGAAATGCGACCTGCTTCTCCATTCGCGGTCGTGTCCCGCCAATTTGTGGGGGTTTTTTTCTATTTGCGGCCGTGTCCCTCCAATTTGCGGTTTTTTTCTATTCGTGGCCGTCTCCTTCCAATTTGCGGGGGGGGGGGGGGTTTCTATTTGTGGCCGTGTCCCTCCAATTTGCGGGGTTTTTTTCTATTTGCAGCTGTGTCCCTCCAATTTGCGGGGGTTTTTTTCTACTTGCGGCCGTGTCCCGCCAATTTGCGTTTTTTTTTCTATTCGCGGCTGTGTCCCTCCAATTTGCTGGGGTTTTTTTCTATTTGCGGCCGTGTCCCGTCAATTTGCGGTTTTTTCTATTCGTGGCCGTCTCCTTCCAATTTGCGGGGGGGGGGGGGGGGGTTTCTATTTGTGGCCGTGTCCCTCCAATTTGCGGGGTTTTTTTCTATTTGCGGCTGTGTCCCAATTTGCGGGGGTTTTTTTCTACTTGCGGCTGTGTCCCGCCAATTTGCGTTTTTTTTTCTATTCGCGGCTGTGTCCCTCCAATTTGCTGGGGTTTTTTTCGATTCGCGGCCGTGTCCCGTCAATTTGCGGGGTTTTTTTCTATTTGCGGCCGTGTCCCGCCAATTTGCGGGGTTTTTTTTTCTATTTGTGGCCATGTCCTTCCAATTTGCGGGGGGTTTTTTCTATTTGCGGCCGTGTTCCTCCAATTTGCGGTTTTTTTCTATTTGTGGACGTGTCCCTCCAATTTGAGGTTTTTTTCTATTTGAGCCATGTCCCTCCAATTTGCGGGTTTTTTCCTATTTGCGGCCGTGTCCCTCCAATTTGCGGGGTTTTTTTTCTATTTGCGGCCATATCCCGCTAATTTGCGGGTTTTTTCTATTCGCGGCCATGTTCCTCCAATTTGCGGGGGGTTCTTTCGATTCGCGGCTGTGTGCCGTCAATTTGCGGGGTTTTTTTCTATTTGCGGCCGTGTCCCTCCAATTTGCGGGGGGTTTTTTTTCTATTTGCGGCCGTGTCCCGCCAATTTGCAGGTTTTTTTTCTATTCGCGGCCGTGTCCCATCAATTTGCAGAGTTTTTTCTATTTGTGGCCATGTCCCTCCAATTTGCGTTTTTTTTCTATTCACGGCTGTGTCCTTCCAATTTGCGGGAGGGTTTTTTTCGATTCGCGGCCGTGTCCCATCAATTTGCGGGGTTTTTTTTCTATTTGCGGCCGTGTCCCTCCAATTTGCGTTTTTTTCTATTTGCGGCCGTGTCCCTCCAATTTGTGGTTTTTTTCTATGTGCGGCCGTGTCCCTCCAATTTGCGGGTTTTTTCTATTCGCGGCCGTGTCCTTCCAATTTGCGGGGGGGGAGGGGGGTTTCTATTTGCGGCTGTGTCCCTCCAATTTGCAGTTTTTTTCTATTCACGGCCGTGTCCTTTCAATTTGCAGGAGGGTTTTTTTCGTTTCGCGGCCGTGTCCCATCAATTTGCGGGGTTTTTTTCTATTTGCGGCCGTGTCCCTCCAATTTGCGTTTTTTTCTATTTGCGGCCGTGTCCCTCCAATTTGTGGTTTTTTCTATATGCGGCCGTGTCCCTCCAATTTGCGGGTTTTTTCTATTCGCGACCGTGTCCTTCCAATTTCCGGGTGTTTTTTTCTATTTGCGGCTGTGTCCCTCCAATTTGCGGTTTTTTTCTATTTGCGGCCGTGTCCCTCCAATTTGCGGTTTTTTTCTATTTGCGGCCGTGTCCCTCCAATTTGCGGGGGGTTTTTTCTATATGCGGCCGTGTCCCTCCAATTTGTGGTTTTTTTCTATTTGCGGCCGTGTCCCTCCAATTTGCGGGGTTTTTTTCTATTTGCGGCCATGTCCCGCCAATTTGCGTTTTTTTTCTATTCGCGGCCGTGTCCCTCCAATTTGCGGGGAGTTTTTTCTATTTGCGGCCGTGTCCCGCCAATTTGCGTTTTTTTCTATTCGTGGCCGTGTTCCGCGAAATCGCTGGGGTTTTTTTTTTCCTATTTGGCGCCGTGTTCCGCAAATTCGCGGTTTTTCAGGGGCACAAAAAAACATTTCATGAGCCGCTAGCTTGACACATTTATAAAAACCCATCTTTCACCAGCCATGCACAAAGCGGCTGGACATACACAAAAAAAACATTTTCAACGAGCCGCAAGCATCACCTGCTTCTACATTCACTTTTTTTTTTCTTTTTTTTTTTTTCTTTTTTTTTGTATACAAGATCGAGGCTCGTGAAAGAGCGAACATTAATCACACAGAAAGACAAACAGACACACAAAACAAATAACATCGGGAGCAGTAGACAAGATGGGGAGAGAGGGGGAAGGACACAAACACAACATTTGAGAGCAGGGACCGAGAGACATGGAGACATCGAGAGAACTGTGGGAGGGAGAGGGCTTTGGGGGGGAGGCATGGGAAGGGGGGGGGGGGTGGGAGAGGTATAAAACATATGGACACTGCCAAGACTTCCAGGAAAGAAGTTGGAATTTCAAACAAGGTGGATCTGGGGTGAATTAGTGGGGGTAGAAAAGATCAAGGTTTTGGATGGGGGAAGATAAGAGATGGTGGTGAACAGCTGTTTTGAAGACCTGGAGGGAGGAGTGTGATTGAAGTGAGTGTGGGAGTTTGTTCCAGAGGCGGGAGAAAAGAGGAATGAAAGAGTGAAGGTGAACAGAGAGCCGAGATTTCGGCAGTTTAACCATCAGAGGGTGGCTGGCAGATCTTGTGCGACCTGTAGGAATATTTGGGGGACAGAGCACAGAGAGAGCTGGGGGAGCAAGGCCGGAGAGGAGTCGGTAGAAGACAGAAAGACCACCTACCTGCCTGCGGTGAGTGAGTGAAAGGCCCTCAGAGATAGCTTCATCGCGGGAGATTCCAATGATTCTGAAAGCTTTGGATTCAACAGCGTGAAGCCGAGCCAGGTGTGACGCAGGAGCACCAGCCCATAGGGGAGAACAGTATTCCATTGAGCTGCGGATGAAAGTCTTGTATGTGGTGAGGAGCTCAGGTGTGCCTAGGAAGGACTTCGCACGACGGAGGATGCCCAGTCGGCGACTGGCTTTGGAGGCCAGCTTGGAAATGTGGTTTTCCCAAGAAAGATCATGGCAGATGGTGAGACCCAAAAGCTTGAGCGACAGAACTTCTTGGAGAGGATTGTTGAGAAAGTAGATGGGAGGGTTGTCCAGTCGATCTTTTCGGAGAGACATAGTAAGAGTGTGAGATTTGTCAGGATTGAAAGACATGTTCCACATGTTTGACCAGTCTGTGATTTTGTCCAGGTCTTCAGAGAGTGAGGAGGCTGCAGACTGCCGATCTGAGGGAAGAGGAATGGAGTGGCAGAGAGTGGAGTCATCAGCAAAGAGATATAGAGGATTTTCCAGAGAGTCGGAGAGATCATTGATAAAGACCAGAAAAAGCACAGGGCCCAGCACACTGCCTTGGGGAACTCCAGCCTGAACGGGAAGGGGAGATGAGAGAAATCCATTCAGGGCCACACGTTGACTACGACCAGAGAGGAAGTCTGCAAGCCATGCATGGAGATTTCCATGGATACCATAGGAGGAGAGTTTGGTGAGCAGAGCTGGGTGCCAGACCGTGTCGAAGGCACGTGATATGTCAAGGGAGACAGCTCTGATTTCCTGTTTGGCATTGAGGACCTCCATCCATTGTTGAGACAGCAGAAGCAGCATGTCCAGAGTGGAGTGACCTGGTCTGAAACCAAATTGATGATCAGAGATCAAGCCATTGGAGAAGAGGAAAGATTTCATATCCGAAGCAATGATGGATTCCATGACTGCTGTGTGCTTTGCGTTCTCATGGCTTTCACTGCCGCAAATGTTAGCTGCACTATAATCGAGAGCTTTACGGGATGTACCACCAGCTGCATAACACATCATCCCCGCAAGTTACTGTACAGAATAAAAACACTCCACAGTATATATTAGTGCAATTAACTGTCTCCACATCCCCCCATTGAAACTGATACTGCATGTATTCATGGATTTTCATCGTCATTCGTGGAATTTGCCTCGCCATTTCCGGGATTTTCTTTGACATTCGTGGGATTTGCCTCACCATTCGTGGAATTTGCCTCGCCATTTCCGGGATTTTCATCGACCTTCGTGGATTATCGTCGACATTCTTGGGATTTGCCTCACCATTCGTGGATTTTGCCTCGCCATTCACGGTTTGTTCCTCTCTATTCACTGATTTTCGCGACTCGGGAACCTCTCCCCCCTTTTTCCAATGAAACATTGCCCTGCCATTCGTGGTTTCGCAATTCGTGGCATTTTCCAGGAACGTATCCCCCGCGAATAGTGGGGTCTGAGGGTACTTCAGATCATCATAATTACTATCTGCATTGTTTTCCCCTTTTCTGGTCAAAAAATTCCATCCAGCGGAGTGAATATGGAATGGACCTTGTAATGGATGGAAAGCCCAATCCGTGATGGGTAAATAAGGAGTATGTACTGTACACTACTATACAATCTCGAAACAAACTATTCGCTGTTCTCGGTCCGGCTATAAACCGTCCGATACATGTTTCTTTCTCGTGCAAGAATCAGTCCTTTGGATGGACGTCTGTCAGCAAACATTAGCCAGTGGATGTTAAATATCCCATGGTGTCTGTATTAGCAAAGAGGAGACTAGTTCTGCAGGCTGAACAAATTACAAATTTCTACCTGCACTGTGCGTAGCAGGTGCTCTTGTTTTCTTTTATTGACGTTCCTTCACACAAGGTTACATGGCTTTACACCGCTTGCTATCTTAAAGTGTGGTTGCTGTGTGCATTGGCAGCTTCAGCACTATACTGCAATCCAATTCACCAGGTAGCTCCATCTTTTTCAGGTGAAGGGCCTTCTTCAGTTACGAAGAGCAACCAAATATATACAGTAGAATATCTACATAAATAATACACAAAAAGTGCGCGATTAACCAAAATAAACACTTTCCCCGCTGCCTTTCGCCCGACGCAACCGACCCAGATGGACCGGGGGGCCCGCTTGCTACAGAGCGCGATATTTCGATTTTCGGCTCGCGGTCGTTGGAGTTGGTGATCGACTGAAATCTGCTGCGGTGATCTACTACAATCTACTACAAACAACCGCTCCTCAAGGGAGCGGCAAAAGTGTGGTTTTTTTCAATGAGTTATGTTTTCTGTATCATAATTTCACAATTAAATTTCTTTCAATTCTCCCATCGTGAATAGCTCTCAAATTTCAAATTACCTTATTCAAAGCATCGATGCTCGTTGATTTTTCAAAGGGTGACTGCTCGTATATAATTATATTGTAGATTGTACGGTATATGTATATACTGTATATAAATATATGTACTGTACGCTATGTAAATCTATATATACAGTGCATTCTGAAAGTATTCAGACCCCTTCACTTTTTTCACATTTTGTGATGTTGCAGCCTTATTCTGAAATCGTTTCAATTCATTTTTTCCCTCATCAATCTACACTCAATACCCCATAATGACAAAGAGAAAACAGGATTTTAGAAAGTTTTGCAAATTTATTAAAAATAAAAAACTGAAATATCACATTGACATAAGTATTCATACCCTTTGCTATGACACTTGAAATTTAGCTCAGGTGCCTCTCATTTCTCTTGATCATCTTTGAGATGTTTCTACACCTTGATTGGAGTCCACCTGTGGTAAATTCAATTGATTGGACATGACTTGGAAAGGCACACACCTGTCTATATAAGGTCTCACAGCTGTCAATGCACATCAGAGCAAAAACCAAGCCATGAGGTCGAAGGAACTGCCTGCAGAGCTCAGAGACAGGATTGTGTCGACGCACAGATCTGGGGAAGCCTACAAAAAAATTCTGCTGTATTGAAGGTTCCCAAGAGCACAGTGGCCTCCATAATTCTTAAATGGAAGAAGTTTGGAACAACCAGGACTCTTCCTCGAGCTGGCCGCCCGGCCAAACTGAGCAATCGGGGGAGAAGGGCCTTGGTAAGAGAGGTGACCAAGAACCCGATGGTCACTCTGGCTGAGCTCCAAAGATCCTGTGTGGAGATGGGAGAAACTTCCAGAAGGACAACCATCACTGCAACACTCCACCTATCTGAGCTGTTTGGCAGAGTGGCCAGACGGAAGCCTCTCCTCAGTGAAAGACGCATGAAAGCCCGCTTGGAGGTTGCAAAAAAAGCACCTAAAGGACTCTCAGACTGTGAGAAACAAGATGCTGTGGTCTGATGAATTCAAGATTGAACTGTTTGGCTTCCGTCTGGCCACTCTGCCATAAAGCCCAGATCGGTGGAGTGTTGCAGTGATGGTTGTCCTTCTGGAAGTTTCTCCCATCTCCACACAGGATCTCTGGAGCTCAGCCAGAGTGACCATCGGTTTCTTGGTCACCTCTCTTCCCAAGGCCCTCCTCCCCCGATTGCTCAGTTTGGCCGGGCGGCCAGCTCTAGGGAGAGTCCTGGTTGTTCCAAACTCCTTCCATTTAAGAATTATGGAGGCCACTGTGCTCTTGCGAACCTTCAATGCAGTAGAAATTTTTTTTGTAGGCTTCCCCAGATCTGCGCCTCGACACAATCCTGTATCTGAGCTCTGCAGGCAGTTCCTTCGACCTCATGGCTTGGTTTTTGCTCTGATATGCATTGTCAGCTGTGAGACCTTATATAGACAGGTGTGTGCCTTTCCAAATCATGTCCAATCAATTGAATTTACCACAGGTGGACTCCAATCAAGGTGTAGAAACATCTCAAAGATGATCAAGAGAAATGAGAGGCACCTGAGCTAAATTTCAAGTGTCATAGCAAAGGGTATGAATACTTATGTAAATGTGATATTTCAATTTTTTCTTTTTAATAAATTTGCAAAACTTTATAAAATCCTGTTTTCTCTTTGTCATTATGGGGTATTGAGTGTAGATTGATGAGGGAAAAAATGAATTTAAACGGTTTCAGCATAAGGCTGCAACATAACAAAATGTGAAAAAAGTGAAGGGGTCTGAATACTTTCAGAATGCACTGTATATCTCTGCAGTGTCTGTGTTGTCTTGTCTTGTCACTGAACGACTCCCTCAAACTTTTGTGAAATCGTGCCAAACTTCTGGTATGCACCAATCTCTCCTGTATGTATGTCCTAAGGGTATTTTTTTATTATTTTAATTTTGAAAAAACATTTTGATTTTAAAAAAAAATTGGGGGGGGGATTTTTTTTTTAACTTAAATCTTCAACTTCGATTGTATATAAAATGTAATATCACGTATATTACAAATACATTTGTGCAAAATAATTGTTTGTATTCTGATTGGTGTAAACCATGACAAAACAGCAACTCAGGTGCAGTCATCTATCTATATGACTACATGTGTGGACAGTGTCTGTGTTGTCACTGAACTACTCCTTCAAACTTTTGTTTCCGTGGTTGTGAAGTGTTTTTAATAACGTGGTGATGAGGTGTTTTGAATCACGTGATGGTGAGGTGTTTTGAATTACATGGGGCTGAGGTTTCTTGAATTATGTAGTGCTGAGGTGTTTTGAATTACGTGGTGGTGAAGTGTTTTGAATTACGTGGTGGTGAGGTGTAATCGTCCCAAACTTCCAGTCTGCACCTACCCTTCCCGTATGTATGTGCCGAGGGTAGGGTGGTCCAAAATAATTTTTTTTGTAAATGTTAATGTCTCACCCTAAAATATTGTTACCAGTGATGAGAAAATGACATATGTGAATTTTCATAAAGATTGGTTGATATTTAGAGGTTGCTA
Source organism: Myxine glutinosa (assembly GCF_964187855.1). Classification (NCBI taxonomy): domain Eukaryota; kingdom Metazoa; phylum Chordata; class Myxini; order Myxiniformes; family Myxinidae; genus Myxine; species Myxine glutinosa. The sequence continues at coordinate 4,930,220 of NC_136263.1, read as the reverse complement.
CCGGGGTTCAAAGTTTTGTCGTTTGGCGCTATTTTAACGTGTCGAGAGGATATGATATGATATGATACGGTACAGTAAAAAATATAAAAAAACGTTTCAATTTAGTGTTATGCCATGGTATATTGCAGGAAAAATACAGTTTAATAATACTCTATAAACTCATGTGTCTGTATTACGAATTATACTAATTGGTCTATACACAATACGTCATATTTAAGACAAAACCGCTTTAATTCAAGCATCACTACTTGCATGTCAGTATTACTGTAAGTATAATGTGCGACTTTGTATACTTGTGTTTAAAATTCAGAGACTAAATTTGACATTCAATAACAACTTTAGAAGACAGTAAATAAACTACATGTACATGATGTAAACTAATATACATAGTACATACATACAGGAATTATTGCGCGAGGGCCTTTCTACTACAGTCTGGATATCGGTGACGGTGATCGGCGACGACGCGCAAAAGATACTGTTTTTGTTCTTCGTCACATGTGTGTAATTTGTTGTATTCCGTGATCAACGCCACTCCGCGCTCGGCAATGTCATTTACAACCTTCATTTCACTCACAATTGCTCTCGCTCTTTGATACGTGTCATTGGTCTCCCAGTTATCTGGGTCTATCTCCAAAAATGATGAAGACAAATTCAGAGCCTTAAAAAATCGGTTTGTATTTGATGTAACAAAATCTTCCAAACTTTTGTCTGCAATTACTTTGTGGTCAATTACAGCTTTTTTACTAGGCTCTACTCCTTCGTCACATGTCTTTATTGCAGTCACCATCTTTCGTTTAGTGTCTGATGACACAGAATTATCAAAGAATGCCAACGCGATAAGCTCCTCTCCCAGGTACCACAAATGACGCAACATCTTGTTCACTGCGGCCTTCGCCATCTCTGAATTAATATCCTTGTACTGATCGAGTTGTTTGAGAAATGCGAGATCCTGAGATGGTGCAAGAATCGGCGATGGGGCGACAAACCAAGGTTTCACGTACACTCTCACAACAAACACACAGATATTGCGCAAAGCGACATCCCCCCTTTTAGTCAACGTGAACTGTTTTCGGTACATCCAAACTTTGAGTGCATAGATGGCTTTCGCCATCCACCTGGCACGATGAAGGGCACCAGGAGCCATGATTTTGATGCCACGAAGAGGAACTCCACCCAAGAATATGATGGTCAACTCAAGGAGCTCTCTGTAGTCGTCACGATGTTGCTGTATTAACAATTGTTCATTGGCGAAGGTTATTATGGCATCTGCTACGTCTGTCACATGCTTTAAAGCCTCGTCGTCAGTTGTCGCACATTGTACATCATCTTTAGCAATGAATGACCATTTCGTTTGAAAACGCTTGAAGAGTAGAATGTCCGGACCAGTCGAGGGACCCATCGCGCATGAAAATATCGCCTCGAGAACTATCTCGTGAATATGATGACGGCAGGCCAAATACAACAAATCTTTGCCCAATTTCTGTTCAAGCAATATGCACGCGCCCAAACGACATCCTGTGTTGGAACTGGTAGTATCGAAGCACATCGCTGCAACACTATCCGATATACCCCAGTCATCTATTGTTTCCTTCACTGTTGTAGCCATTACTTCACCTGTGCCTGCTCCGAGTTTAGGTACAGCCAATAGTTGATTGACGTCTGCACCGCTTACAAGTATCGGAAGACGGTCTACGGTTTCTTTTCCAGTAATGTCGCATAACATTTTCCCATCCCAATGAATGACCAATGGCACGGATGGCGCAAAGTCATCTTTCAACCTGCTCGCGACATTTTTCCTGAATTCAATTCTTTTGCGACGAATCGTTGAGCGACTGCATACTACATCTTCCAAATTTTCGCCGAGACTTTTAACTGCTGTAGCCACAATATACGTTGCACTACGGTCACTGACTTTTGTACGATCAAATACGATAGCTAGATCCGGACTTAAAATAGTTTTACGTCTCTTCCGCTCGGATTCAGTTATTTCATACGTCGTACTGGTACATGTGTTCGTGTTGTCCTCCTCGCTGCTTTGGGAATCTTGCAAGATCGAACTCTGACTATCTTCTTGCTTTCGCATACTTTCTTTAGTGAAGAGTGATTTCGCGGCAGATTTGCGTTTAGCTGTTCGTTCTTCTTTTCTAGTTAATGTCGCGTCAACTGAACCCATGCAGCCTCGCCGTCCTGTTTCATGTTGCGCCAAGAGAAACTGTATATCCTCTTCTATTGTCATCATCTTCAAGGCATCCTGGTGGGCAATATCGAACAGATTATCCAGACTATCCGCAAATTGTGTCTCTTTCTCTACGAGTTTCGCTGAGCGCTTCGCCTTGTTTTCTTTATTCTTCTTCAATTTTTTCCATTGTTCGACAATTTGTTCTATCGCCCGTATTACATGATAACGCTGTCTGTGGGGAATTCTTGCTTTTTGCCAGAAGGGCAGAATTTCATCCGTAACTACAGTCGCGCTCTCATGTAGAGACTTTTTATTTGTAAGATGATGATGATGATGGAACAAGACGGAAAGTATCTCTCGCTTAGATGGTAATTTGGCGCCTTTCAGTTCAGCTGAACGTGGTCCGATTAGCCAGATCTCTGTAGAGCACCTGGACCTGGACATCTGAAACAGAAAAGATAGCATGACTATTATTAAATTATCCAAACATAAACATTACATTTACAAACATTCATCAGATATTATGCGTTATGAATTGACACAATTTGAAATTAAAACATGATTTTTGTACTGAAATCGGTTGTAGCCAATATTAATTATTATACTTTGGACTATTTATGGATATTAATAAAAAATTCTTCTAAATATATTATGACAAAATAATAAAATATTTAAAGTTTAACTGTAAGCAGTATTAAATTGTTAATATAGTATAAAATACACAAAACACTGTATGACATGCTTTATTTTGTTAAACTATTATAATTGCTTACCTTCATATATGTTGTTAAACAATCACGTGCAGAACTGTATTTTGATCAACAGATTTAGCCAAGAATATTATAATCACTTCAAAATTCAATATCACAACCTATAAGACTACAGCCACCAGAGATTAAAACTATAACAACATAGTATGGTAGAAAGACAAGTGTCACTGAGAATAATTCTACAAACTACTTCAACATGCTCACTTTTGACTTCTAGAGGGCAATTAGTTTATCACTGTTGGATAGCTGTAACACTACACCACCTTGTAACTATCACCAGACGGCATTTTTATGACTCAATGATGTAGCCCTTATCTCATTAGTGGCATGTTTATTAGGAGTGTGGTGCCGCCAATTTGTGAGATTGTGAAGCTCCAGATGACACCGTTATAGTATATGTTTAACCGTATTGCGTATATATGGTGAAACTTCAAAACATGGTAGCACCATCTAAATATCAACCAATCGTCTTGAAATTTCACACATATTATCTCCTCATCATGTGTAACAATATTATAGGCTATAGGGTGAGACATAAACATTTTGAAAAAAATTTTTTGTTGGACCACACTAGCCGAGGGGTTCTTTTTTGAACTTGTATATATTTTTTCAACCTAACTCTTCAACCTTAATTGCTTATAAAAATGTAATATCATAAACACCACAAATTATGTGCAAAATAATTGTTTGTATTATGATTGGTGTAAATCAGGACAACACAGCAACTCAGGTACAGTCATTATCCTCAGCTAAAACAAGCCCGCTCCTCTAACGACACGTGGTGAGTGGAGCGTAGCGAGCCGAGCCAAGCTAATATATATATATATATATATATATATATATATATATATATATATTTATATATATATATATATATATATATATATATATATATATATATATATATATATGTACATACTAGAGAGATACCCATGCCATGCATGGGTGGGAGCACAAATTGTAAGAAAAAAAGAAAAAAATGTGAGGAATTTTCTGAAAACCCTTGTCAGCACCTTAGGGCACGTGCAGAGACGCCAAAAGCTGCAAAGAAAATTTTGTGGTTTTGGCCCCAAAACGATGAGAGTTGATGTTGCCATGTCAAATCAATGTACCTTTAATGATGATGAAGCTGATAACAATGGCATGGTGATGGTGTGGGCTGAGGAGGGGCGATTGGCTGTTTTGTGTCTTGTTGAACGAAATAGGTTATTACAGAAAAATAGCAAAAAGTTTCAAGCAAATGTGGTGCGATGTCAACACAAAAGTCAATAAACGCACACAGAGAATGCGGAAACAGCTCATGTTTCCACATGTGGCGAAACAATAAATGTCGCAGCCTTCCATTCGATCGGTGACAAAGCTTGCTCTCTTCCACGAATAGAAATACCGTCTGACGTGATAACCACTACAGATGAATCTGCTGGCGAGCATTTTTTCGAATCTTCCGCTTCCGGTTCCTTGGGCTCACTCGTATGTCCTGTGGCTTCTGCGGTATTATCAAATTTAATACTACTTCACTCTTTCAATCTTTCCACCTCTTAACTCGTTCATAAAGCTGCCCCCTCCCCCCTTCCTCTCTCTTCCAACTCTTTCCACCACCTCCTCCAATCTTATACTTCCCTCTGCCCCCCTTTCATATTACTCCTTACTCTGCCTCACCCCATCACCATCTAGCCTTTTGTCCACCTCCTCATCCTGCCCTCTCTCCTTGCTCTTCTACGATCTCCGACACACTGTCAACTGCTCTCCCTACCTCCTTCTCTCCCTCATTTTACCCTACCCCAACCCTCCCCTCTCTTATACGTGATGCTCCCCCTCCTTCTTCCTCAACGGTATGGACCTCAAACATCCGGGGCCTTGGCTCAAACCTGATTAATCTCTCCATTCAGGTTGCTTCTGACAAACCAGACTGTATCTGCTTAACAGAAGCTTTCCTCCTTCAAGATGTCCCTGCCTCCTTAGTATCTCTCCCTGGTTACTCCCTCCTCCGGTATGATGGACCTGAGCCTCGTCCTGGTGGCGGAGTTTCACTGTACATAAAAAAAATGTATTTCTTACTCTCCGTGTACTGCTCTTACACCTCCCAAACCCCACGTGTACCTTTGGCTATGGCCTCACCTCCACTCGCACCTTTTGTTCATATATGTTCTGGACCGTCCACCAAACAGTTAGGACTCAATTTACATCTCGCTGTTTGACAACATGGACCAACTTCTATCCATTCATCCCAACTCTCTTCCTCATATGTGGCGACTTCAACTGTCATCATGCCAGCTGGCTGGGTGTGAATACCCTCTCTCACCAGCCATGGCTCCTCAGCAAAGGACTTCTGCGACTCTTTGGGACTGACACCTCTCTTCTGGACTTGGTTATGACTAACTTCCCTACAAATGTCTGATGTTCTTCTTCTGCTCCACTCGGTTCATCTGATCATTTGCTTGTTAAAGTGGAAATCTCACAAATATATTGACAAATTGTCAAATTTGAAAAATACAAAAACAAAAAAAAGAAAGAAAAAAGAAAGAAAGAATTGTCAAATAAATTGACAAAAATTGACCTGGACAATATCACAAACTGGTCAAACAAGTGGAACATGTCTTTCAATCTTGACAAATCTCACTCTCTCACTTTGTCTCTCCGAAAAAACGGTCTGGACAACCCTCCAATCTACTTTCGGAACAATCGACTTCAAGAAGTTCTGTCACTCAAGCTTTTGAGTCTCACTATGTGCCATGATCTTTCCTGGGAAAACCACATTTCCAAGCTGGCCTCCAAAGCCAGTCGCCGACTGGCCATCCTCCATTGTGTGAAGTCCTTTATTGGCACTTCTGAACTCCTCACATACAAAGCTGTCATCCGCAGCTCAATGGAATACTGCTCTCTCCTCTGGGCTGGTGCTCCTGCCTCACACCGAGCTCGGCTTCACTCGGTTGAAACCAAAGCATTCTGAATCATTGGAATCTCCTGCGATTAAGCTAACTCCGAGGGCCTTTCACTCACTCACCGCAGGCAGGTTGGTGGTCTTTCTGTCTTCTACCGACTCCTCTCCGGCCTTGCTCCCCCAGCTCTCTCTCTGTGCTCTGTCCCCCAAATATTCCTACAGGTTGCACAAGTCATCTGCCAGCAACCCTCTTGTGGTTAAATTGCCAAAATCAAGACTCTCTGCTCACCTTTACTCTTTCATTCCTCTTTTCTCCGCATCTGGAACAAACTCCCTCACTCTCTCCAATCCCACTCCTCCCTCCAGGTCGTTAAAACAAATGTTCACCACCATCTCTTATCTTCCCCCATCAAAAACCTTGATCTCTTCTACCCCCGTTAATTCACCGCAGATCCACCTTTTTGAAATACCAACTTCTTTCCTGGAAGTCCTAGCAGTGTCCATGTGTTTTTTTTACCTCTCCTACCCCCTCCCCCTTCCCATGCCTCCTTCCCCCAAGCCCTCTCCGAAGCCCTCTCCCTCCCACAGATCTCCCGATGTCCCTGCTCTCCATCTTGTCTCCCACTCCCTTTATCATATGTTTTATGTTTTATGTGTCAGTTTGTCTTTTTGTGATCAATGTTAGCTCGTTCACGAGCATCGATCTTGTATCCACAAAAAAAAATAAAAAAAATCCCAAGGATTGAAGATCTCCACGCTTCCCATTGGAGGCCAGAATTATACTAAACTCTATCTCAAGTCTGCCTATCTTCAGCTTGCTTGTACGGGAATTTGAAACAGTATCTTGCCATCAACATGCATCGTGAGTTGTACAGACAGGTACTATCGACTCAGCTTTGGAGTGAAATCTGTGCCTCGCATCTATCAACATGTCATGGGCAGTTTATTTGCTGCTGAACGCAATGTTGTTTTTAACCTGGATGATATTCTGGTTACCAGTCATACGGATGCTGAACATCTACAGAATCTGGATCGAGTTCTGAAGAAGATTTCGGACTTGTGCCAACACCTGCGTCGAGCCAATTGCAAGTTTGTGGTGCCATGTGTCACTTACCTGGTTCATATGGTTGATGCAGAGGGTCGACACCCGACAGATGAGAAAGTCTGAGCTATCAAGGATGCTCCTGCTCCATGAGACATGACCACATTGAAGTCATTTCTCAGTTCGGTTCAGTGCTATGGTCGTTACATCCCCAATGTGCCCAACGTTTTGGGCCCACTTTATCTTCTCTTGAAGAAAGGAGTGTCCTGGAGCTGGGGTCCACTGAACAATCAGAATTCCAGAACTCCAAGGATCTGCTTAAATCATCCAATGTTCTCGTTCATTTTGATCCAGAGAAGGATCTCGTGCTGACGTGTGATGCCTGGCAGTATGGAGTGAGTAGTGTGATCTCATGTGATGTCTGCTAGTACAGAAAGATCTGTTGCATCCTCTTCCAGAACGCTTTACCCAGCAGAGAAGAACTATTCCCAACTTGACAAGGAAGGATTGAGAATTGTTTCTGGTGTCAGCAAATTTTGTCAGTACCTTCTCGGATGTCATTTTACGATTCACACTGATCACAAGCCCCTGATCAGTCTGTTTAGTCCTACTGAGGCGACGTCTGACACTCTACCACCCAGGATCATCCGTTGGACCCTGTTTCTCACTGATTGTGACGACACAATATGTAATAAGCCGGGTTAGTCTATCGCAAATGCAGATGCCACGAGTCGGTTACTTCTTCCTGAATCGGTTGTCGATTCGCCTATGCCACCATCCATTATTGCATTGATGGATCATCTGGAAGATTGTCCTATCGAGGCCGGCCTGATCCACATACATACTCGACAAGACCCTGTTCTGTCCAGAGCTGTCCAGGCTGTGCAGCATAGATGTCATTCCCTACCTGAGGGTGACCCAGCTTTTCAGCTTTTTAAAGCATGTAAAAATGAACTCAGCATGAAAATGGTTGCCTATTCTGGGGCTGCTGTGTCATGATCCCAGAAAATCTGCGCTCCAGGGTCATGGATGAAATCCAAGATTGTCACCCCGGGATTGTGAAGATGAAGTCATTTGCTAGAACCTATGTATGGTGGCCAAACCTTGCTGCTGGCATCGAACATCATGTGCGACATTGTTACCCCTGCCAGAGCACTCGGAAGATATCTTGCGAAAGTGCCACTGCATCTTTGGGAATGGCCCAGTGAACTGTGGCATCATATTCATCTCAATTATGCAGGGCCTGTTAATGGCAGCATGATTCTGATCATCATGGACGTGCACACCAAATGGATTGATGCCTACGTGACACATGGTACTACATCAACCAACGTCATCGAAAAACTTAGATGCTGTTTTGCCACTGATGGTTTGCCAAGGATGATCGTGAGTGATAATGGAACGTGTTTTTCCACTTCTGAGTTTGCCGAGTTCACACATCGGACTGCATTAAACATACATTTGTCAGCCCACATCACCAGGCTTCAAATGGTTTGGCTGAACATTCCGTTGGAATCATCAAATCTGGATTCCAGAAACTTCTGGAGGGAAACATTGAGGCATAGCTGTCTAGTCACCTATTCAAATACCGCATCATGCCGCAATCGACAACAAGTGCAGCTCCGTCATAGTTGATGAAAAGACACTTGAGATTGGCGCTTGACAATCTCAAACTGGATGTGTCATCAAACGTCTTTCAGAGCCAGCTTAATCAAAAAAATGTTTCATGGATATCGCCCCAGACAAGGCATACAGCCACTCTCGGTAAGGGGCTAAGAGAAAGTTAGAAAATATAAGGGTAAAGCAAAACAAAATAAAAAATAAATAAACAAAGAAAAATAACAAGAAAACATCCAAGACACCACACTGGAAGTAGCAGAGGTCGGGTAAAATGCGATTAAACCTCAAAGATGTAGGAAGTATGAATTAACATTCCTCTTAAAGCAGAGTATTGTGTCCTTCCCCCTCTTCCCCCTCTCTTTTGTGTCCTTCCCCCTCTCTCCCCATCTTGTCTGCCGCTCCCCTTGTTTTTTTTGTTTTGTGTGTCGGTTTGTCTTTTTGTGTGATTAATGTTAGCTCTTTCACGAGCCTCGATCTTGTATACAAAAAAAAAAAAAAAAAAAAAAATAGTAAATCGTAGGATAATGGGAAGCATGTTACAGGTCATGAATTCCAGAGTGAGACAGCACGAGGGATAAAACGAGCTGCATAGCCTTTCGTTCTGCACTTTGGATCAGCGACAGTGTAAGGGTGAAAGGAGATGGCAAACCGAGTCTTGCGTCCAAACACTCGTATGGGAGGAACCAAGTTAGAAAGTCCAACAGAACATTTGCCATGAAAATATCTGTAGAACAAACCAAGAGTGGCAATCGACCTATGGTGAGAGAGCGGTTGAAGAGATGCACCCATCTCCACACCAACCAGGTTGACTATGCGTTTCTGGAGCATATTAAGTAAAGATAAGTGGCGGGCTCCAGCCCAAATGTGACAACAGTACTCCATGAGGGGACATATATACATGAGAGTTCTATACATGAGATCATGATCAAGTCTCAGTCCATGTGAAGGTTCAATGATGTTTCTCATGACGACCTTTTTATTTTTGGTCATTACTCCTGTGAATATGTCATTGTGAGAACCTTTCGTGCTGCCCCTCATAATAAAATCATTTTTTGTTTTCGGCATGCGTTTTATTTACGCGTTCCTTGATTTACAGACTTGGCATTTAATATGGAATAATTTTTTTGTGCGGGTGAACTTACTTTTCAAGATGTCTTAGAACCAAAAGTTCATTGGAATTATCTTGAAATTATTCTAGATTTTGTTAATGTGACCTTTAAAAGAAACAAAAACCACATTTGACATTTCGAAACAAATAAATTGATCCTTGAAAGTGATGTAAACTGATATCGAACTCAATTCATGGACAGTACTATGTTAAACTTCTGTACGTTTTCCAGAAGTATCTCTTTATTTTGCACATTAGCCAATTTTTTTTTTAACAAAAACAAAAGTTTAATTACGACTGGGATTACGGACAGTAAAATTACAGTTCAGTACTTCGTGTAAACCCCACGAGAATTCAGGAGAGCACGTACATGTTGAGGCATGCTGTTCACGAGATTTGCCAAGGTTTGGACAGGAATCGCTTGCCATGCAGTGACAATAGCCTGCTGCAATTCACGCACAGAGGTCGGCTGCTCGTCCAAGTGGTCGATTTGACGCGTTAATTCTGCCCACCTGTTCTCTATCGGATTCATATCCGGGGAAATGGCAGGCCACTCCATATGCTCTACACCACGGTCAGCAAGAAAGTGTTGGATCATGCGAGCATGATGAGGCCGTGCATTGTCATCTTGGAAGACAAAGTTTCCTCGAAAGGCTGCACGAGCAAATGGAAGCAATGTTTCTTCCAGAATGGCCCTGTACTTGAACTGGTTCAGGTTTCCATTCAGAACCACCAGGTCAGTTTTGCCCCCTGCATGAAAAGCAGCCCAAACGGTCACCCCACCACCTCCAGCTTGGACTCTTGGCACTATACAATCTTTGTTGTAGGCTTCATGCACTTGTCTGCACACTCGGACGCGGCCATCTTGACGATTGTCCAGAAATCTAGACTCGTCACTGAAGATCACGTGATTCCAGTGTCCTGGCTGCCATTGACGGTGCTCTCTGGCCCACTGCAATCGGCACTGGCGGTGTTGTCTGGTCAGGCGTGGCTTTCTCAGGGGACGCCTGGCACGATAGCCTGCTTGAACCAGTCGTTGGTTGACTAGCCTTCTGGATACGGGCACATTTGTCAGTTGCTGCCACTCAGCCCTAAGCCGATTACCTGACTTGGTACGGCCATTGCGGACTAACCGGTGCAGCTGGCGATCATCCCTCCTTGTTGTTCTGCGGGGACGTCCTGGCCTCGGTATTGGAGTAGGGACACCCCTCTGAGCATTTCGTTTCAGGATCTTTGACACCTGACCTTGAGTGATGCCATACTGCCGAGCAATAGCACGCTCTTTCATGCCGTAATTTCGTAAAGCCACCACTCCATGACAAACAGCATTGTCGAGTTGACGGACCATCTCCAGAGGAAGCGGCAATAACTCTTGGAGACGTGCAGCAGTTGTTTTCCACTAATACAGAACGCAACAACCCTTGTATACCAGACTGTGAAGCCAATCATCAAATGCACCTGTCCGTACATTTTGCCACGCCACCTGTGATATAATCCTGTTGTTGACTTTTTGCTGCGACAGACAATCAGTGACATGGTTCTTTTAACAAATAAATCACCAAAGTGGAGAAGAAACTCACCAGATTGATATACTGAGTTAAGAAAGTAAACCCAAGTCAAGAAAAAAAAATTTCCATATTAAATGCCAAGTCTGTACATCAAATTTGCCTGAAAAACACGGAACAACAAACGTTGCACGAGCAACGTGTCAAAGTGTGCTTGGATCGACGTACCTGATGGATCACAGAGTGGTGCCTCTGCTGGTATTGAATCCATAATGTGATGTTATTCGTGACTAACAAGTGGCTTCCAGCCCAGCTGCCCATTATGGGAAGCTGATCATGATGTGTCAACAATCATATTCCCACCCAAGCTATTAACCCTTTCCTTACAGGGAAGTCAGAGCTGGATATGATATTTACCTTTGTCCATGCCGCTCTGGCAGTAAATGTAAGCACGTAAAGGTAGAGCAGGTGAGCGTCATCAATATTACGTAACTTTTTAAAAACTGCATTTTCAAAGCCTTCTCTTCTATTTTCTTTTTTTTTTAATTAAAGAGCTTTAAATAGTTGCAGTTATGAGGAATGAAATCACAGCGTTTTGACGTCATTTGCGTGTGTTGAGTGAAGCAAGAAGTGGCAGAAAGTGTTTTGTTCAACAATGTATAAATAGAGGCATTCCGTTTAAAGGGCATCTATTTATTATATACGGTGCTGGGGATACCGTACAGGTGTGCTCACTCAGGTTTGAACTGCTTAGCATGGGTTCCAAAGTCGACCCAGGTACAAACTTGCTCTGGTGTGTTGCTTGCAGAGCGATTGATCAGTATCGGTGGACCCTTCATCACATGGACAATATGTTGGTTGACCCGTCATACCAGGTCTGGTCGTCGGTGGACAATAAATATCCCAGGTGAGGTGTCTTTTGGAAGCATACAGTCACGTGAAAAAGTAAGTACACCCCATGTAAAGTTTTGACTTTTTCAACATATTTCAACATTCAGCTATTTGATCTTCATTTCAACAATATTGATAGATAAAGGTGATATAATATAACAAATATCATGAAACATTTACATTTTGTAGTCCATTGTATAATTTAAATAAACATAAATGCAAATTTCGCATGTGGAAAAAGTAAGTACACCCCTACATTTATCACTACTCAAACACCTAAAATTAGGATCAGGTGCACCAGCTCAGGTGCAAATGATTAGAACATCGTTAGAGAGGATCTTGGAGGAACCTGTCTTATTTAAACCTCAGACATTTAGTTTGGTTTGCTCTTTGTTGTTGAAGTGTGCGGCGTCACCATGCCTAGATCAAAAGAGCTCCCTGAGGCCTTCAGGAAGAAGGTTATAGATGCCTACGAGTCTGGGGAGGGATTTAAAAAGATCTCCAAACAATTTGAAATCAATCATTCGACTGTCCGGAAGATCATCTACAAGTGGAGAAGATTCCAAACAACTGCCAACTTGTTCAGGCCAGGCCGCCCCAGCAAGTTCAGCCCGAGAGCAGACCGCAAGATGCTTAAAGGAGTCTCTAAGAACCCCAGAATGTCATCATGGGTCCTACAGGTAGCTCTTGCCACTTTTGATGTCAAAGTGCATGAGTGTACCATTAGAAACAGGCTGCACCAAAGAGGCTGCACCTTAGAAAGAGGCTGCACAAATTTGATCTACATGGGAGGTGTGCTAGGAGGAAACCTTTGCTGTCCAGAAGGAACATCAGGGCAAGACTAAAGTTTGCCAATGAACACCGAGGCAAAGACCAGCACTTCTGGAATAATGTGCCCTGGACAGATGAGTCAAAGGTGGAGCTATTTGGCCACAGTACCAGAAGACATGTTTGGCGAAAACCAAAGACAGCATTTGACCACAAGAACCTGATACCAACTGTAAAGCATGGTGGTGGAAATATTATGGTTTGGGGCAGCTTTGCTGCATCAGGGCCTGGGCAGCTCACCATCATAGAATCCACTATGAATTCTTCATTGTACCAGAGGGTGCTTGAGGATAATGTGGGGCCATCTCTCGGAAAGTTGAAGCTCAACCGAAGGTGGCCCTTGCAACATGACAATGACCCTAAACATACCAATAAATCCACCAAGGAATGGCTGAAAAGAAAGAAATGGAGGGTTCTGGAATGGCCAAGTCAAAGCCCGGGTCTAAATCCCATGGAGATGTTGTGGGTGGATTTGAAACGAGCTGTGCATGCAAGAAACCCCTCAACATCGCACAGCTGAAAGAATTCTGCATGGAGGAGTAGGCAAAAATTTCTCCCAGTCGATGTCAGAGACTGGTAGACAGTTATAAGAAACGCCTACTTGAGGTTGTTTCTGCCAAAGGGGGCAATACCACCTATTAGAGCCAAGGGTGTACAGGCAGTCCCCGGGTTACGAACGCCCGACTTACGAATGCCCGTACTTACGAACCGACCTCAGTAAAGCATATTATTTAAAATAAGAAATATATAAAAAAAATTTTTTTTTTTTTTTTTGTATACAGAATCGAGGCTCGTGAAAGAGCTAACATTTATCACACAGAGAAAAAAATCTAACAGACACACAAAGTGTATAATAAGGGGAGCGGTAGACAAGAGAAATATGAGAAAAGCTCTGTTCAAGCCACCCTTGATGTTTACTTTATGAAAATTGACCAGCACCAGGTCCATCCTCTCCAGCACCAGGTCCATCCTCTCCAACACCAGGCCCATCATCTCGGAGAGATATATCAAGGTATGATCGTTTCAAGGTTTGCAAGATATCAATTGGAACGAGAGTAAGTGTTAACCTTTAATCATTATCTTTTCTTTTCTATCTAAACTATCTAAAATGTTAGTGTTTGAAAGTTTCTGTGTTTGAAAGTTTAGTTTCTGTGAAATGTTTCTTTCATGTTTTTTATACCTATAGATGTTTTAGGTAAAATATATACTATATACGAAGACAAACATTTGACTAATTGACGCTAGATGTGAACCGTACTCAACTGTTCCGACTTACATACAAATTCGACTTACAGACAGGCTTAAAAACGGAACTCGTTCGTAACCCGGGGACTGCCTGTACTTACTTTTTCCACATGCGAAATTTGCATTTATTTTATTTAAATTATACAATTGACTACAAAATGTAAATGTTTCATGATATTTGTTATATTATATCACCTTTATCTATCAATATTGTTGAAATCAAGATCAAATAGGTGTATGTTGAAATATGTTGAAAAAGTCAAAACTTTACATGGGGTGGACTTACTTTTTCACGTGACTGTAGGTGAGTTTGGCTGGCATCTTGAACAAATTACAAATTCCTTTTCCTGATTGGCCGCTGGGAAGGTAACGGAAAACCAGGGAGCATAACCCAGTACCTTGCTAATAGATTGCCAACGGTTTGTCAAGAGTAGGTACAATGATGATGATGATATTAATGATGATATCAATGATGATATTGATGATGATGACGATGATGATGATGATGATGATGATGATGACATTTTACCTATGGGGTGGGATAGGATGTAGTAGTTGGATTCAGAACAGAAAGAAAATAGTGAAGGTCGGACAATATCGCAGACATTTATTAATTCTAACATATTTAATCAATGACCTAATGGATGGTTGCACAACACGAGATGTCGACATATGATCGACATTCTTGGGATTAACTGTCATTCCGACTAATGCTGTGTGTGCATTCATGAGATTCCACCGGCTGTATTCAAACTCCCTGCACTCCCAACCAAGGTGGAGCAATATCGTGTTGCATGTTTGTGTTCCTCACGTGTTCGTGTATCGTGTTCCTCGTTGCACGAGGAAAGAATGCTTTATAAACGGTGAGAATCTCATTGTAATTAAGGAAGGACTTGGGAAGATTCAGGAGGGAGAGATGGCTTCCTGCGAGACCATCATGTCGGAAAATATGAGCAGCACAAGAAAGGTCATTGCCGAGACCAATTAGAACCAGTGAACTTTTACACTTACATAGTTTGTATCTTTAATGACGTCATTGATTCTTGGACTTACCTTGACATAAATTACAGGAGATCCTTGTAAAAACTCCGATGAGAGGGAATTGTTGTATGGAAAAGGTGTCCAAAAAGAAGGATGGACCAGAGGGAGGTGAAAAGCTTTGAGACTTTGTATGAAAATAAATTATGATATTTGCATGTCGACGGGCTTGAAGATATTATCTGGGAATGAAATTAATTTGGCAAGGTTTTGTCCAGGTCTGTCGGATCGACTGGATCCTTCAGCAAACAAATAATAAACATTCCAGACAATCTGTCAATTTCCATCACCGGTTTCACCTCCTGAGACTACACGAGCAGATCAAACCTGGAATACCCGGCTTAGTATGTACTCGGACATCATTCCAGGTGGACCTTTAATGGCCATCCTTCACTTACCATCACCGATTTCACCTACTGAGACTACACGAGCAGATCAATCCTGGAATACCCTGCTTCGTATGTACTCGGACATCATTCCAGGTGGACCTTTAATGGCCATCCTTCACTTACCATCACCCTTTTCACCTCCTGCGACTACACGAGCAGATCAATCCTGGAATACCCTGCTTCGTATGTACTCGAACATCATTCCAGGTGGACCTTTAATGCAATCCTTGACTTACCATCACCCTTTTCACCTCCTGAAAATACACGTGCAGATCAAACCTGGAATACCCTGCTTCGTATGTACTCGGACATCATTCCAGGTGGACCTTTAATGGCCATCCTTGACTTAACATCACCCTTTTCACCTCCTGAGACTACACATGCAGATCAATCCTGGAATACCCTGCTTTGTATGTACTCGGACATCGTTCCAGATGGACCTTTAATGGCCATCCTTCACTTACCATCACCGGTTTCACCTACTGAGACTACACGTGCAGATCAATCCTCGAATACCCTGCTTAGTATGTACTCGGACATCATTCCAGGTGGACCTTTAATGGCCATACTTGACTTACCATCACCGGTTTCACCTACTGAGACTACACGTGCAGATCAATCCTGGAATACCCTGCTTCGTATGTACTGGGACACCACTCCAGGTGGACCTTTAATGGCCATCCTTCACTTACCATCACCGGTTTCACCTACTGAGACTACACGAGCAGATCAATCCTGGAATACCCTGCTTCGTATTGTTACGTGCTCCTCCCCAAACCCCGGCCACGTTGTACCTCCGAGGTCCGAGAGGAGTCATGGCAGAAAGATGTGTTATTCTTAGTGTCAAAGATCAATGGTGAAACCACACCAATTGTTACCAACAAACAAGTATTGTATTAAGGTCACACAAGAATAACAGTACAATAACAATATTAATCAATTGTTCAGCCAATATATCATTCCTATGATGGTACCATCAGTTTCGTACAATATAACTCACTGTGCTCCAAGTGAGCGAAAATGACATTCCCAATGTCTCTGTCCCAGCTTCAAACCAAAGTCGATCCACGCTCCAATGATCGTCAG
Organism: Myxine glutinosa; assembly: GCF_964187855.1. NCBI lineage: Eukaryota > Metazoa > Chordata > Myxini > Myxiniformes > Myxinidae > Myxine > Myxine glutinosa. The sequence goes on along the minus strand of NC_136263.1, from coordinate 4,913,635 downwards.
AACGATGTTGTATCAAGACCAGAATCCCGTTCGGTTGACAGTCACACTGCCAAAGATAGGCAAAGGTACCCTCAAGAGGCGACTGGGAAATCACACCTTTGGGTATGGATGTTCAACGGCTCACAGACGGCGAACCGCAAATTCCCACTCAAAATCCACGGTACACATGCAAACCAAGCTTATGGCTGGATGCGTTGAAATGGTTGGAGCGAGGTGAAAAACCTGGAGCGATGCGAAATCAGGCGCGAGGCAAAATGGCCAACGGTCCGTTCTTGAGACGTAACAGCACTCCAATGATTCTCTTTGGAATCAACCGCAAAACCTGTCACGCAGGTTTATCTGTCACAGCGATAACAACTCTGTCGCAGGAATCCCTTTCCCAGGAAACCCCAAAGTTCGCTAGTGACCCCTGTTCGCCAGCGTTTGCTCCAGATCTCCAAGCAGCTCGGCTCCTTCTCCGACCTCACTTGCTCCGCCTCCTTTTTCTCTTCTTCTTCCTTCTCTGGTTCCCGATCCGGTTTCCGGTTGCTTTTAAAACACTAACTTTTTTTTACCTTTTGAAAACAGTTATCTCTATTTCACCTAAACGATAACAATAATAGTACATGCAACCAAAAATATTTACAGTGGATGAGAACCACAACAACGGAAGTGACGAATCCGTAACAGTATGCACTCGGACATCATTCCAGGTGGACCTTTAATGGCCATCCTTGACTTACCATCACCGGTTTCACCTACTGAGAGTACACGAGCAGATCAATCCTGGAATACCATGCTTCATATGTACTCGGACATCGTTCCAGGTGGACCTTTAATGGCCATCCTTGACTTACCATCACCGGTTTCACCTACTGAGAGTTCACGAGCAGATCAATCCTGGAATACCCTGCTTCGTATGTACTCGGACATCATTCCAGGTGGACCTTTAATGGCCATCCTTGACTTACCATCACTGGTTTCACCTACTGAGACTACACGTGCAGATCAATCCTGGAATACCCTGCTTCGTATGTACTCGGACATCATTCCAGGTGGACCTTTAATGGCCATCCTTGACTTACCATCACCGGTTTCACCTACTGAGACTACACGTGGAGATCAATCCTGGAATACCCTGCTTCGTATGTACTCGGACATCATTCCAGGTGGACCTTTAATGGACATCCTTGACTTACCATCACCGGTTTCACCTACTGAGACTACACGTGCAGATCAATCCTGGAATACCCTGCTTCGTATGTACTCGGACATCGTTCCAGGTGGACCTTTAAAGGCCATCCTTCACTTACCTATCACCTTATTTAGGCACGTCTGGCTCAGTCAGTTGTCAATCTCTTCTTCATCACTTTGTATGATCTTTTAATTTTTAACATTCCCCTGTAGAATCGTGGGCATCACTGAAGTTCAGAAATGCAGTTGATTGTCTCCCTTCCTTGGCAATTGGATTTCAAGGTGGTTCACTGTGCAGGTGGAAGATGATTATTTAATTAATGTGCTCGAGGCAGCTTGGGTGCATTTTAGGTGTCTCGTGGCCATTGTCGAGTGGCCATCGAGGGGCCATCATGGACTGCACGGTATCACTGGTACCACATGTACGATATATAGGCAAGCTCATAAAGATGTGATCTGTGTGCCCAGGTGGGACAGACAAGTCACTTTCTACCTGAAGGTCATCGGTGAACTGATTTTTTGTTTTCAATAACGATGTGGTGCTAATCCTGTTGGGCCATCTCTACTTATGGTGTATACAGTACATGGGAGAATTGGGAACAGGCTTGATCATTAAGTCCGTGAACGTCTATGGTCTAATGTGTTGCATTCGCGTCTTGTCGTAGGGTGTGCCCGACATGACAAGTCGAGAACATATCCATGTCTAAGAACCAGTGTCCTAGGCAAACTCGGTCTGAAGCTCAAGAATTGTATCAATTCAAATGGAGGGAAAGGGATTGGTATAAGAAGGGAAAGAAGGTTGGGAATAGAGAGGACGAAGGAGAGAAGAGAGAAGGAGCCATATTTGTTTGTGAAATAGAGTTGGATTTCCCCTGAGGCTGTGACTTAGACTGGCTTACACTAGCTTAGACTAGCTGAGACTAGCTGAGACTAGCTTAGACTAGCTGAGACTAGCTGAGACCAGCTGAGACTAGCTTACACTAACTTAGATGAGCCGAGACTAGCTTACACTAGCTTAGACTAGCTGAGACTAGCTGAGACTAGCTTAGACTAGCTGAGACTAGCTGAGACTAGCTTACACTAGCTTAGACTAGCTGAGACTAGCTTACACTAGCTGAGAATAGCTTAGACTAGCTTAGACGAGCCGACACTAGCTTACACTAGCTTAGACAAGCTGAGATTAGCTTAGACTACCTGAGACTAGCTTAGACTAGCTTAGACTAGCTGAGACTAGCTTAGACTAGCTGAGACTAGCTGAGACCAGCTGAGACTAGCTGAGACCAGCTGAGACTAGCTTAGACTAGCTTACACTAGCTTAGACAAGCTGAGATTAGCTTAGACTAGCTGAGACAAACATAGACTAGCGCAGACTAGCTGAGACTACCTGTGAGACTAGCTTAGAATTCAAATCCTACCTTCAGCAGGCTTTGAACCCCAACCTCTTGTCTGCCAGTCATGTGACACCACTGTATCCATCATCTCATGCCATATATACACACACACACACACACACACACACACACACACACACACACACACACACACACACACATACACACACACACACACACATATACACACACACACGTCATCAATCCCCTCCACACTGCAAAGCGTCACTTCGACCCTAACCTCCAGCCTCCCGCACCACTACTCCTCAACCTCCCACCTGAAAATCCACAGGTGCATCCAATTTCCTTTGATCATCCTCGAGATGTATCTACTACTTCAATGGAGTCCACCTGTGGCCAATTCAATTGATTGGACATGATTTAGAAAGAAACACACCTTTCCATATAAGGTCCCACAGTTCACACTGCATGTCAGAGCAGAAACTCTACCATGAAGTCCAAGGAACTGTCTGTGGAACTCTGAGAAAGAATTGTGAGGAGGCCTAGATCTGAGGTAGAGTATAAAACAATTTCTAGAGTGTTTAAAGTTCCCAAGAGCACACTGAGCTCCATCATTAGGAAATGGAAAGAATATGGAACTACCTAGAATCTTCCTAGAGCTAGTGTTCATCCGACCAAACTGAGCAACCGGAACCTTTGTCAGGGAGATGACGAAGAACCCAATGACCACTCTGACAGAACTACAGAGTTCCTTGGCTAAGGTGGGAGAACCTGTTGGAAGGCCAACAGTCTCTGCAGCACTTCACAAATCTAGGCTTTATGGGAGAGTGGCCAGATGGAAGCCACTCCTGAGAAAAAGGCACATGACAGTATGCCTGGAGTTTGCAAAAGGGCACATGAAAGACTCTGAGGGCATGAAGCAAAATGTTCTGTGGTCTGTGGTCTAATGACATGAAAATTGAACTATTTGGCCTGAATGCAAAGAGCTACGTCTGGCGGAAACCGAGCACAGCTCATCACCCATCTAACACCATCCCTACCGTGAAGCATGGTGGTGGTAGCATCATGCTATGGGGATGCTTTTCAGAGGCAGGGACTGGGCCACTTGTAAGGAACAATGGAGGCAAATTCAGGCAAATTCTTGAGGAGAACCTGCTTCAGAGTGCAACAAAACCTTAGTCTGTGGCAAAAATTTACATTCCACCAGGACAATGACCCCAAGCATACAGGTAAAGCAACACTGGAATGGCTTCAGTACAAGAACGTGAAAGTCCTTGAGCGTCCCAACCAAAGCCCAGACTTGAATCCTATTGAGAATCTGTGGAAATACCTGAAGATGGCTGTTCACCAACGCTGCCCATCCAACTTCACAGAGCTTGAGCAAATCTGCAAGGAAGAATGGGAGAAACTCTCCAAATCCAGATGTGCAAAGATACAGACATACCCAAGACGACTCGAAGCTGTAATCACTGCCAAAGGCGCTTCAACAAAGTGTTGACTCGGGTGTTGAATGTATTTCACTTTTAATTATTTTGTTAGGAATTTAAAAAAATATTCTACTTTGACATTATGGGGTATTGGGAATTGGGAATAGAGCCTGCGATGGATGCTGTGAAGAGGAACAGGTTGAGATGGTTTGGTCATGTGTTGAGGAAGGATGGAAGTGACTGGTTGAGAAGAGTGATGGAAATGAATATAGAATGAAGTAGAGGACGGGGAAGACCAAGAAAGACTTGGCTAAAGATGGTGGAAGAAGAAATGCGGGCAAGGGGGTTAACAAGGAGAGATGCAGAAAATAGGGCAAAATGGAGAAGATTGTCATGGGGACCGCAAGGCTAACCCCCGCTCTAGCAGGGAAAATGGCCTTAAAATGCACGTTGTTGTTTGTTGTTGACATTATGGGGTATTATGTGTAGATCAGTGACATAAATATCCCAATTTAACACATTTTAAATTCAGGCTGTAACACAACATGTGAGATAAGTTAAAGGGTGTGAATACTTTCTGAAGTCAATGTGTGTAAGCTTATGCTAAGCATGTACTATTAAAAAAACTTTTATAATATATATGCATCTACCTCATAAGCCATGTCCGCAACAATATTTTGAAGCTACAAACTGAGTGAAATTGTGCTTTTAACACGATTGATAGAAAACAAAGGAATGGAGAGTGAGGTGGCATGTAGGGAAAAGAGTAGGGGAGGGGGGTAAGGGAGGGGGGTAGGGGAGGGGGGGCGAGGATCTTCAACATCAGAATAATCTAGAATATCCAGTGAGAAGGGTAGGGGGGGGGGGGGCTGAACGTGCGAGGTCAAATAAGTGGTTCACGCCTCATCCGCTTGGAGTAGTTTACCCATGACCATTGTTGCAATTTGACTAGCAAATTGTTACTTGTTTGTTTTTTACAGATATCAAGTATTAGACTTGCAATGACCAAACGTTTCAGGCTCATATATCCTGCCAAATCATGTGAATATAAACAAACCAAAACAGTTCCATCTACTAAATAGGAGCTTTGCTTGTTGTGCTAGGACATTGGGGAGAATTTGCAGTGTTGGTCGCCTAAAAAGATGTTGTAAGTGGTTACAAGTCTTTCATGGACAATCTCTATAAATTCCAGGAACTTGGATGTGTGGTAACAAGTCTTTCATGGACAATCTCTATAAATTCCAGGAACTTGGATGTGTGGTTACAAGTCTTTCATGGACAATCTCTATAAATTCCAGGAACTTGGATGTGTGGTTACAAGTCTTTCATGGACAATCTCTATAAATTCCAGGAACTTGGATGTGTGGTTACAAGTCTTTCATGGACAATCTCTATAAATTCCAGGAACTTGGATGTGTGGTTACAAGTCTTTCATGGACAATCTCTATAAATTCCAGGAACTTGGATGTGTGGTAACAAGTCTTTCATGGACAATCTCTATAAATTCCAGGAACTTGGATGTGTGGTTACAAGTCTTTCATGGACAATCTCTATAAATTCCAGGAACTTGGATGTGTGGTTACAAGTCTTTCATGGACAATCCCTATAAATTCCAGGAACTTGGATGTGTGGTTACAAGTCTTTCATGGACAATCCCTATAAATTCCAGGAACTTGGATGTGTGGTAACAAGTCTTTCATGGACAATCTCTATAAATTCCAGGAACTTGGATGTGTGGTTACAAGTCTTTCATGGACAATCTCTATAAATTCCAGGAACTTGGATGTGTGGTTACAAGTCTTTCATGGACAATCTCTATAAATTCCAGGAACTTGGATGTGTGGTTACAAGTCTTTCATGGACAATCTCTATAAATTCCAGGAACTTGGATGTGTGGTTACAAGTCTTTCATGGACAATCCCTATAAATTCCAGGAACTTGGATGTGTGGTTACAAGTCTTTCATGGACAATCTCTATAAATTCCAGGAACTTGGATGTGTGGTTACAAGTCTTTCATGGACAATCCCTATAAATTCCAGGAACTTGGATGTGTGGTTACAAGTCTTTCATGGACAATCTCTATAAATTCCAGGAACTTGGATGTGTGGTTACAAGTCTTTCATGGACAATCTCTATAAATTCCAGGAACTTGGATGTGTGGTTACAAGTCTTTCATGGACAATCTCTATAAATTCCAGGAACTTGGATGTGTGGTTACAAGTCTTTCATGGACAATCTCTATAAATTCCAGGAACTTGGATGTGTGGTTACAAGTCTTTCATGGATAATCTCGATAAATTCCAGGAACTTGGATGTGTGGTTACAAGTCTTTCATGGACAATCTCTATAAATTCCAGGAACTTGGATGTGTGGTTACAAGTCTTTCATGGACAATCTCTATAAATTCCAGGAACTTGGATGTGTGGTTACAAGTCTTTCATGGACAATCCCTATAAATTCCAGGAACTTGGATGTGTGGTTACAAGTCTTTCATGGACAATCCCTATAAATTCCAGGAACTTGGATGTGTGGTTACAAGTCTTTCATGGACAATCTCTATAAATTCCAGGAACTTGGATGTGTGGTTACAAGTCTTTCATGGACAATCTCTATAAATTCCAGGAACTTGGATGTGTGGTTACAAGTCTTTCATGGACAATCTCTATAAATTCCAGGAACTTGGATGTGTGGTTACAAGTCTTTCATGGATAATCTCGATAAATTCCAGGAACTTGGATGTGTGGTTACAAGTCTTTCATGGACAATCCCTATAAATTCCAGTAACTTGGATGTGTGGTTACAAGTCTTTCATGGACAATCTCTATAAATTCCAGGAACTTGGATGTGTGGTTACAAGTATTTCATGGACAATCCCTATAAATTCCAGGAACTTGGATGTGTGGTTACAAGTCTTTCATGGACAATCCCTATAAATTCCAGGAACTTGGATGTGTGGTTACAAGTCTTTCATGGACAATCTCTATAAATTCCAGGAACTTGGATGTGTGGTTACAAGACTTTCATGGACAATCCCTATAAATTCCAGGAACTTGGATGTGTGGTTACAAGTCTTTCATGGACAATCTCTATAAATTCCAGGAACTTGGATGTGTGGTTACAAGTCTTTCATGGACAATCTCTATAAATTCCAGGAACTTGGATGTGTGGTTACAAGTCTTTCATGGACAATCTCGATAAATTCCAGGAACTTGGATGTGTGGTTACAAGTCTTTCATGGACAATCTCTATAAATTCCAGGAACTTGGATGTGTGGTAACAAGTCTTTCATGGACAATCTCTATAAATTCCAGGAACTTGGATGTGTGGTTACAAGTCTTTCATGGACAATCTCTATAAATTCCAGGAACTTGGATGTGTGGTTACAAGTCTTTCATGGACAATCTCTATAAATTCCAGGAACTTGGATGTGTGGTTACAAGTCTTTCATGGACAATCCCTATAAATTCCAGGAACTTGGATGTGTGGTTACATGTCTTTCATGGACAATCTCTATAAATTCCAGGAACTTGGATGTGTGGTTACAAGTCTTTCATGGATAATCTCGATAAATTCCAGGAACTTGCATGTGTGGTTACAAGTCTTTCATGGACAATCTCTATAAATTCCAGGAACTTGGATGTGTGGTTACAAGTCTTTCATGGACAATCTCGATAAATTCCAGGAACTTGGATGTGTGGTTACAAGTCTTTCATGGACAATCTCTATAAATTCCAGGAACTTGGATGTGTGGTTACAAGTCTTTCATGGACAATCTCTATAAATTCCAGGATCTTGGATGTGTGGTTACAAGTCTTTCATGGACAATCTCTATAAATTCCAGGAACTTGGATGTGTGGTTACAAGTCTTTCATGGACAATCTCGATAAAATCCAGGAACTTGGATGTGTGGTTACAAGTCTTTCATGGACAATCTCTATAAATTCCAGGAACTTGGATGTGTGGTAACAAGTCTTTCATGGACAATCTCTATAAATTCCAGGAACTTGGATGTGTGGTTACAAGTCTTTCATGGACAATCTCTATAAATTCCAGGAACTTGGATGTGTGGTAACAAGTCTTTCATGGACAATCTCTATAAATTCCAGGAACTTGGATGTGTGGTTACAAGTCTTTCATGGACAATCTCTATAAATTCCAGGAACTTGGATGTGTGGTTACAAGTCTTTCATGGACAATCTCGATAAATTCCAGGAACTTGGATGTGTGGTTACAAGTCTTTCATGGACAATCTCTATAAATTCCAGGAAATTGGATGTGTGGTTACAAGTCTTTCATGGACAATCTCTATAAATTCCAGGAAATTGCATGTGTGGTTACAAGTCTTTCATGGACAATCTCTATAAATTCCAGGAACTTGGATGTGTGGTTGCAAGTCTTTCATGGACAATCTCCATAAATTCCAGGAAATTGGATGTGTGGTTACAAGTCTTTCATGGACAATCTCCATAAATTCCAGGAAATTGCATGTGTGGTTACAAGTCTTTCATGGACAATCTCTATAAATTCCAGGAACTTGGATGTGTGGTTACAAGTCTTTCATGGACAATCTCTATAAATCCCAGGAAATTGGATGTGTGGTTGCAAGTCTTTCATGGACAATCTCTATAAATTCCAGGAAATTGGATGTGGACATTGAAAGGCTTATTGAGATGGCATTCAACAGATACTTGTGGCTAATTTGGCTGCATGGCACAAATATTATCGCCTAGAATTCAACAATATGAAGCTGGAGTGGGCCATGAAGACGATAGTCATGAAGGACAAAAGAACAGGAACAGTCTCTGCACGATTAGCCCAAGGTAAGGAAGACAGATTGAACCCACTTGTTTCTTTTGTGAAAAATGAGCAGGAAATCATGACTTCACGAAGCTTGAACATTTGATGTGGATTAGTGTGTCCGTAAACGTGCACTTGATCTACAAGATACGAAACTTCTCGCGAAGCCAGCTCCAGGAGACGTGATAGCACTAGAGGCAAAGTGTCATGCCAATTGTCTCTCAACCCTATATAGCAGGGCATCAAAGGCTGGTGAAAGCAGTATTCGTGAAGAGCACGTTGCTCGTCAACACGGCATCGCGTTTGCGGAATTGTTGGCATATATGGAGGACTACTGTGATGAAGAAGGTATTTGGCCTGTTTTCAAGTTATCAGATCTGCCTAGTCTATATCAGAATCATGTAGTGTATTTGGGTGTCAGCAATGACAACCGGATTCACTGCACGAGACTGAAAGTCAGATTACTGGCTGTATTTCCAGATCTCACTCCATATTCAGAGGGTAGAAGCATTTTTCTCACATTTGAGCATCTCAGAAGTGCAATCGGGAAAGCGTGCGATCATGACAACAATGCGATGTAATTGGCAAAAGCAGCCCAGGTTGTACGTCAAGAATGCTGACAACAGGTGGCTGTACCGCCATCTTTTCTGGCTCTTGTGAACATGATACAAGAAGGCACAGTTCCACATCTCATGACTCCTTTCATTGCAGTATGACAATTTCTCCTCCTACAGCATCCATCATATGAATGAGCTTCCACTGACCATGGAATCTTTATCAACGAGGTATCATCCCCTGACAGATCAATAGCCGCTCTACCAACCAGCGACACTTCTATGCCTCCAGTTGTCCTAAAGAAGGAGTTCACAGCCCCAGTGGTTTCTGGCCCTGTAATTCCTCCAACCCTTCAACTCGAGAAGGACTGGTTGAGCACAGTTATGGCTTCCTGAGAGAAAGACAAATTGGACAAAAATGACTGGATCACCTGGTCTCCCTCCCATTCTCATATGCAGCAGTCTCTTATACCTCCACCTGCTCTTATTGCACTTCTACCTCTGTTTACAGACAACATACACACAGCAGCCATGATCAAATATTCCTTTGACATTGTAAAGGCAGTTGTTTGCCATCTCAGTCCCGGCCAAGTCTCAATGATTGCTCCTGATCAACCACTGTATGCGCTGGCCAAGCAAATACAATGGATCGTAGCAATAGATCGTCCAACTACACATGGAGACTACGTCGTCATGGTGATGTTTGGGGGTCTGCATATATGAAAGGCTACTTTGAAGGTAAGTAATGTGAAAGTCAATGTTTAATGGTCAAGTAGCATGATGGGTTCATCTTCCCCAAAGATGTTTTCTAACAGCAAATGGGTTGGATTTTTTTCCCCTTTCAGCTGTTAAGAGATTGGTTGGAAGACAGCAGGTGGGCAAAGTGGTCTGGCCCAGGATGAGTGTTCTTTCAGACAAATGCTCTGAACACAATATAAACAAAACCCTTGAAACGCCCCTTTACACCTTCATCAGAATCATAAGAAAATGTAATAGGGATCGTCGTGATATTGCCTTGGGGCACTGCAGCCTTGACAGGCTGAGGAGATGAGAGGATTCCGTTGGTTACGAGAGTACAGGAAGTCAGTAAGCCACATGTGGAGTTGGTCTTGGATCTTGGATGCCACAGGTGGAGAGTATGTAGATTGTAGAGCAAGGCAGAATGCCAGACCGCATCAAAATCTCGAGATGTCCCGAGATTTCTCGTGTCAAAATCTCGTGTCTCGAGGAACAGCCCTGATCTCATATATGAAATTGAGGACCTCCATCCATTGTTGCGTGAGTAGAAGCAGCATGTCCAACATAGAATGACCTTGTCTGAATCCAAATTGATGATCCAAGGTAGAGTGACCTGGTCTGAATCCAAATTGATGATCCAAGGTAGAGTGACCTGGACTGAATCCAAATTGATGATCCAAGGTAGAGTGACCTGGACTGAATCCAAATTGGTGATCTGAGATGAGGCCTTTGGAGAAAAGGAATTATTTCATATCAACTGCAATAATGGATTCCACGACCTTGCTGATGATTAGAAGTAAGCTGATAGGTCTGTAGTTAAGAGGATCACGTTTTGCACATTATTAAAATGTGTGTGTGTGTGTGTGTGTGTGTGTGTGTGTGTGTGTGTGTGTGTGTGTGTGTGTGTGTGTGTGTGTGTGTGTGTGTGTGTGTGTGTGCGCCCCTTCATAAGGGTAGGTTTTTAATGCTTCGAGTTGTACTTTAGGAGGGATTTGAGTAGGGGGGGGGGGGGGTTAATGGTCAATCTTTGAATGCGACTGTGTCCATCAGGTTAAAAGACCTCAAAGACTCTGAGGACCCAAGGACCCAAAAGACCCCAAGGACCCAATGGACACAAAATACCCAAAGACCCGAAATACCCTGTAGACTGTTAAAGACACAAAAGATCATTAAGACCCAGAAGACCTCAAAGACCCAGAAAACCTCAATGACTCTGAAGACCCAAAATACCTTGAAGACCCCAAAGACCCAAACAACTGAAAAGACCATGAAGAACCAATGGACCCTGAAGACCCAAAAGACCCCAAGGATACAAAAGACCCCAAGGATACAAAAGACCCAAACAACCCTGAGGACCCAAATGGCAAAGAGGACCCAAAAGACCCCATGGACTCGGAAGACACCCAAGGACTCTGAAGACCCAAAATACCCCGAAGACCCAAAATACCCCAAATATCCAAAAGATTGAAAAGACACTGAAGACCCAAAATATCCCAAAGAAAGACCCAAAAGATCCCAAAGAAAGACCCCAAAGGCACAAAAACACCCCAAAGACCTAAAAGAGCGTGAAGACCCAAAATACCCCGAGGATACAAAAGACACAGAGGACCTTAATACCCAAAAGACCGAAAAGACCCCGAAGACCCAATGGGCCCCAACACCCAAAAACACCCCAAAGACCCAAAAGACACAAATGGCCCAAAAGACCCCGAAGACCCAAAGCACCCCAAAGGTCCAGATGATCCAAAAGACCCAAATGGCCCCGAAGAGCCAAAACACCCTGAAGACACTGAAGACCCAAAAGACCCCAAAGGCCCAGAGGATCCAAAAGACCCCGAAGACCCAAATGGTCCCGAAAACCCCAAAGGCCCAGAAGATCCAAAAGAACCTGAATACCTAAGTGCGCCCGAAGACCTAAATGCCCCCGAACACCCAAATGGCCCCAAAGACCCAAAAGACCCTGAAGACCCAAATAACCCAAAAGACCCTGAAGACCCAAAACAACCCAAATACCCAAAATACCCCGAAGACCCAAAAGACCCCAAAGACCCAAAACACCCTGAATACCCAAAACACCCTGAAGACCACAAAGACCCTTAAAGACCCTGAAAACCCAAAATACCCTGAAGACCCAAAACACCCCAAATACCCTTAAAGGCCCAGAGGATCTAAAAGACCCTGAAAATCCAAATGGTGCAGAAGACCCCAAAAAACCCGAAGACCCAAAGCCCCTTAAAGACCTAGAGGAACCAAAAGACCCTTAAGACCCAAAAGCCACTGAAGACCCAAAAGACCCTTAAAGGCCCAGATGATCCAAAAGACCCTGAAGACCCAAATGACCCAGAAGCCCCAAAACACCATGAAGACCCAAAAGACCCTGAAGACCCAAAAGACACCAAAAGGGCCAAAGATGCCTATCCCTCTGAAACGACGTCTGCTGAGGCTTGCGGAGCGCACCGAGTCACGCTAGTATCTACTATATAAGAGAGATGTCTGTGTGTGTGTGTGTGTGTGTGTGTGTGTGTGTGTGTGTTTGTGTGTGTGTGTTTGTGTGTGTGTGTGTGTGTGTGTGTGTGTGTGTCGCCATTTTTCTCAGAGATGGCTGAACGGATCTTCGTCAAACTTTCAGAGGTCCATCAGTGCGTGTCTGGGAGTGTTTTAGACAAATAAATAAATAAATAAATAAAAAGATCGGTTTTTTTTGGAACGTTTGGAAAAGATCGTTTAAAGAAAATCGCTCGATAGTGCCGAAGCTTTTTAAAATTAATGACAGTTATATACAAGTACACATTCAGATAAATAAATACAAAACATTCACCAGACATTTGCATACAAATAAATCAAACAATTCCGGAAATGTAAGAATTTGGTAGTCCCGCTTCTTCTTATTCCTGATCAGCATCACACTTAACTCAGAAACGTGAGCCACATTCACCCACCAGCATATACATGAACCCCCTTCCTCTCCTGCCTCCCCCCCTCTCCCCTTCCCCCTCCCCTTCCACCTTTCCCCTCCCCTTCCACCTTTCCCCTCCCCTTTTCCCCCTCCCCTCCCCTTTCTCCCCATCCCCCTCTCCCACCCTCCGCCGGGTACTTCTGCTAGTATATTATAAAACAGGAGTGTCTGTCTGTCTGTCTGTCCGTCCGTCCCCAAACTACTCCCTCAGTTTTGGGGCTACTCCCGCTAAAACCTCCTGTGTAATGTTTTGGGGTCTCAGTGGATGTTGTAAGGAAGGTCGGAGGTTTCAAAAATTCCTCAATAAAATTATGATTTTGAAATGATCTCGATACGAACCTGCCGCGAATGCGGAAGTGGGAACATGACGGCAATGAGCTGGTTTGATAATATCCCAATACAACCGTCATTTAAAACAGTATTTTGTTAAAGTATCAATGTATGATTGGAATGACGTTTGGAATTGAGTGAATACAATTACGTTTTTGAATTCGTAATTTTATTCACCCAACCTGATGGAACTACTTCACATCAAGTTTTAAATATTTGTTTATGTCACGAATGTTGGCAAAAATGTGAATTTTTTTATATTAATGCTATTTCATTTGTGATTGGAGTTATGCGGTTTGGAATGAAAAGAGATATTGAATTCAAGTGAATGACGAAGTGCCGTGTTGGTATTTTATATTCTGATGGTCTGAATAAAATTATATTCTGATGGTCACAGAGGATATCTCAAAACAACCAAAAAAAATCTCAAAAATATATATTCACCCTGACTTTGTGTCTCTGAGCAGGATATCTCAAAACGTTATGGACGGATTTGGACTAAACTTGGTGGATAGGTGCGACAAGGACGAATTGTTTCGATTTTGGTGAAGATCTGTATCTGGATCCGATATATTTTTAAGTGATTCTTCACCATTGATAGGGCCAAAAACGATATATAGCACGATAACTTGTGGACGGATTATGAGGAAACTTGCTGGATGAGTTGTGTAGGTGACTGTCCATCTGTATGTCTGTCTGGGCCATAACGTTTTTGCCATTTGAATTTTGTCATCAAATTATGAACAAAGCATTATTACCCTCGCAAGTGGAGAGGGGATTGCATTTGAGTCCGTTTGTTTGTTTGTCTGTTTGTCCGCACAGAATAAATATGATTTTCTCTGCAACCATTGGTCCGATTGACAGGAACATTTGACCATATGTGCAACTCCTCCTGTAGAATTTTTTTAATGATAATTATGAAGTCATAGGTCACATGCTATGGGTGCCATCGTGGAAAAACCGAAAAGATTTCCACCTCTATATCTCCGAAAGTGCTACATATATAAAATTGAGAGATGGCTCATTGTAAAGGACCCTCCATGTGGAATAACTTATGTTAATGATGATGTCATAGGTGCCTCAATTATGACATCATGATCCGACAAGTGCAAAACTTCATCCGATCAAGATGAAATTTCTTGAGCGTCTTCGAGGGATAAATCCATTGGTAGTGAAGAAATTTTTTAAATAATGAAGACGTCATCGGTCACGTGGTTCGGCCGCCATATTTGTTTCAACACAAAAGCCTTAAAACTCACTAAAAACATGTCCTGGTGAGGTTCTGCAATCTGATTGCTCTTTCTTGTTATGAGAATATGTAGAAGGCAATTAATAATTTGGTCAAAAGGTAAAAGGTCATCATCGTCTAAAATCGTTAATTTTCATCCAGTTGACTTGACATTTTAAGAATTTGCATATGGGATCACTAAGTTGGTTCACCAATTAAAAGCTGGAAGCCGATTGTTATTTTAGGGTCAAATGTCAAGGTTGCATAAAATCATCAATTTTCATCCGATTGACTTGACATTTCAGCAGAGTTTGTATATTTGGTCACTGAAGCGTATTGCTTTTGAGGTCATAAGGTCAGGGTCGCCTAAAATCGTCAATTTTTTTGTAATTTATTTTTAGCTGTTTTTGTCTTGTTTCGCAGACAGAAGAAGAAGAGGTCTAAATACAAAGCGGATGCAGACAGGATTTGCATTTCAGATGCTTTCTATTTTTTTTTTTTTTATTAATTCACATTCATCATTCTCTTTTTGACAAATGTAACGATATCCTCATTGTTCACAAATTCTGTCATATTTACCGAGTCATCTAAGTTGTTTAAAAAGTATCAATAAAGGGGTCATTCTGGACTATACCATTGTGTTTTTCATATATCATTTCCATTCGACTTCATTCATTCATGTGCCATGCTCTTTACAGATGGTCGGTTCTGCCAAAGTAGTTTCTTGACTCTGTTTACAATCTTGGACTGGTCGCCAATCTGATGCAGGATACTCAACTGAGGATGTAGGAGTTTGTCAAGTTTTCAGGGTGCCTGTAATCGCTCACATTCCAACCCTAACCCTCACACTAAACCTGGCAGACTGGACGTTCGGTATAACATCGATCCGAGTGATGAAACATACATTGATACAATCTACTACTACTACTACTACTACTACTACTACTACTACTACTCTGCATACCGAGCAACCCCCTTGGAGAATTGACCCTTTTGCACTTTCTTCCCTTGGGACAGGAGAAACACAAAGTTAAGGCAGGAATTTGTCATTGGTCATGGTGCCAGCAATTGCTCACCTACTCTTCTCGAAGGACACCATGGGATCTTTAACTTCCACTCACCAATGTCGGAAGACGGGACGCCTGCCGGGCATCTGAAGGCCGGCACACACATTGATGAATCACCCTGCCTGTAAACACCAGGATGATAGTTTGTAGCTTCGTCGGGATTTGAACCCAGGCTAAACAGCTCAGAGGTGAATGTGCAAACTTCTAAGCTATCCTGCAAGCCCAATCAACTTCATCTTCAACACATATTTGGGGGATTTAACGACAAAGAAGGTTTGGACACAAGAAGGGGTCATTTGATCCATGACGACCACCACCACATCGACAGGCTCTATTTTGGACCTCTAAAGATCAAAGGTATCTCGCAAGTCGACACCTTGAACACATTTCCCTACATAGTTTATCCAAAATCTTATCACCCACTGTCATGAGGATGCTTCCTGACCTACACTGGTTTCAGTGGTGTGATGTTGCCTTCATGAACGTTTAGCATCTGACAGGATGTCCAATCATATATTCATTGAACTGATATTTCACTACACAAGTCACTAACATTGGTTCACGTGGACTCTCTCATGTCCAAACTCGCCCGTCGCTATAAACATTTTCTCCTTCACACTCTCATTCAAGTTTTCTTAGCTTTCTGTAACTGGACCACAATCGCCCACACGTGTTTTACCACAAAGTTGGTGCGACATACCGCACACCTGCGGTTCTGCCGTCTTCACAATAACAAAGAAATTAGATCCCACAGGAGATACTCGAGGAGAAATAAAAAAACATAAAACCTGAGCGAAATTTTTGGACAACAAACCTTTGCTTTGATAATTTAAGAAATGTTTAGGATACAAGAAAGAAGTTGTGTAAAAAGAGCCCAGTTCCATTACCTGAGGTAATCCATTGTTATGTATTCGCCATAGTTTGCGTGTTTGTCTCAGCTTTCTATGTCGTGAGAATTTCAGGATATGGGTAAGTGGGCATCTCAGGAGCCCACTGACAAATCCATCTTCGCTTACCTCAACAGCTTTAATGTTGTTACTTACACACAAGCAATGGACATTTGTTTGTTGTGTTGTTCCATTTTTCACATTCCAAGCATAGATCTCTTACAGCTCTGGTTGGATGCACACCATTCATCTAAACATGTGTATACAACTTGCTCAATAATCTTAGTCATCCCAAACCCAATTGGGTAGCCATCGTATAATTTGCCACAGCAGGTTGAGTGACTTTCTCAAGATGGACGTGGCTTTGAAGGCCATGGGAGGCGTCCCAAAAGGTCCGCTACCCCACATATTAGACGTAATACGATTGACAAATCTTATTCTAGATAACCTCAATCTTCGATGCACTTCATCCGGCAGTCAGCCAAACTTTGATCGCAGCACAGAAGTCTTCCTTCTAAAGTGAGCTCGACACAGCGGACGTGGCTGTGATAACCTCTTCAACACATGCAAAACCTCTTACCCAAAGCTGGTTTTCCCTTTTGGGGAATAAGTATAGGTATTGTGAACTTGAAGTTTTTGAATATTGTGGATGAGGTGAAGCTTCCCATTCCCAGGACTCTAAAAGGTTGTGGACATTATCATGGAGGAATGGCGTTGGATCAGGAGAGCAAGACGCTTCATTGTCCACTGCGGCCCTAAGGTGATCACGCAAACCCATGTGGTAGTAGTCTACATTCAGCGTTACATCCTGTGATGCTGCCCAATTTAGCCAAAAAAATTGTAGTCGTAAAAAAAAGTGAAGCACCTTGATGCTCCACGATTGGTGCACGACCTTTTTCAGATGCGGATATATTAGCCCTTTCCACTCTGCTTAAAGAGATTACACTCTGCTTTTGTGGCACCTGTTTCGATTCCTACCAATGATACATTCCAATGAAGTGGTGCCTTCCTGACAATATCATTGAAGGTGGTTGAGCAGAACGCCATCAAGCTGCAGATCAAGGCCTTTTAGTGGATCGGAGCTCAGGTGTGCCAAGGAAGGACTGTGCATGACAGAGGATGGCAGTCAGCCTTTGGCTTTGGAGGCCAACTTGGAAATGTGGCTCGTCCAAGAGAGATCATGACCGGGAGTGAGACCCAAGAGTTTGAGCGAGAGCTAGAAGAGCATGGGAGGAGTCAATTTATTTATATAATCCTCGCCACCTGAGTAAATGATTTGGTGAGAGCTGATCGGTTATTCCCTCCATTTACAGATGAAAAATGTGGGTGGGACTTTGTTTTTCATTTCTAATAGCATAAGACCTGTTGCTTTGCTGAAAGGAATACCAATCTTTTCTGTGATGGCTAATCTATGGGGCAAGAACAAAAAAGGGATTCCTGGGAGATCCTGCCCTCCATGCAGGGATAACCAGTGTCGCTAGTTGGCATTTGCAGTTTTGCCACGTGTGCCCATGTACCCATACACAAACAAACCTTTCCCCTTTTTTACATCGTAAACCTGACTGGGAGACCCATGATTTTACCGTCGTTGATTTCATTTAAATCCGTTCTCAAGTTCTAACACAACAAAGGACATATATATATATACATATATATATATATATATATATATATATATATATATATATATATATATATATATATATATATATATATATATATATATATATACAGCAATACCCCGTTTTACGCCATTTCGACCTACGTCAAATCCGACTTTACGCCACTCTGCTAGAGTAAATTTCAGTTCAGCGAACGTCATTATGTGCGACTTTACGTCACTCCTGCGGACGTGAAAAAAATTAATTTTTCCTTAAAAATATATTTTAAATAAATAAAATAGTACGTAAATTAACAGTAAAAGAAGCTAAAAAAAACAATTTAAAATACAATAAAAAGCACATTAAAAATATTTTTTAAATGTACGTACAGTATACTGTACGTACGCGTAGCTGCTGGTTCTCATTCAAAACAAAGGCGACGCCATATGCATTTTGTCCTGTGCTGCGGTCGCGTGCTTGCTTTGCCTGTCGCTGTTATTTTTGTGATTATTCCTTTACTGTGTAAAGGTTCCTTTACTGTGTAAAACAACCAATGCAACGGCGAAACATGACGACGATGCCGGCTCGGACGACCGTCCGCGGCAGACGTCACGTCACGTCATGTCACCGTGCAGAGTGTGCAGTGTCCGCAACGAGGTCAGGCCTCAGGGACAATGGCCCATGGCCCATGTGAAACGAACGCCCGTGTCATGCCTCGAGCCGGGGTGCCTTGTCGGGCACCTCGCCGGCATCCGGCGTCGATGAACCGATCGACGTGTGCATATGCACATGTGCATGGATTTGCAAATGCCTGCCTGTATGTCGTCGTTTCTGCGTATATCGCATCGTCCAAAAAAAAAAAAGCACGCCACTTCGGCCGCTCGAGGAAAGACGGGGCACACCTAGACTAGTAGGTGAGCGTCGATCCCCGGGGCGGCCAGGTTCACAGAACCCTGAGCTCGTTCGTTCGTCACAGACGACACGACACGACCACCGGTGAAACTGCTCGGACACGTTGGGTAAAGCACGCCGTGGTGAAGCAGGCTGCCCCGCTCACGGTCGACACGTCCGTGCCGGTCACCCCGTTCGAGGAGAAGACCCGACCGATAGAAAACAACGGAGGGACTCCCGACGGGGAGCGGCAAAGATTCAGCGCTAAGCCGCAGCCTCCTCCAGTTATTTACTCTAGTTTTACGGTGTTTGTCTTCATTTTAAGGCATTTTTAAGGCATTATGCCCGGTTTACGTCAAAAACCGAGTTACGTCATGGCTTATGGAACCAATTAATGACGTAGGCCGGGGTATTACTGTATATATATATATATATATATATATATATATATATATATATATATATATATATATATATATATATATATACTTGTGTATATCAGCCGGAGGCCTTGCGTTTATTGTTTTCTTTCCATAAAAGTTTATTTGATCAGTAATCGAACTCCCACCCTTCTAAATAGTTCGCTCTGTTTTTGGAAATAAATCCAATACTTTATGTTCAGCCGAAGCTTTATTAAAATAACTGCAGAAGATCCCTGACAGTTTAGCATGACACCGTGGAGACAAAGTTCCAATGTGTACGTGGTACACTTGTGTGCGTGAATGTTCGGACTCTGTGTATTATCGGGGATGGAGTGGGGAAACAGAATTTCTCCTTCATATGCATATGTAATATATAGATTTGAGGACAGAATTTCTCCCTCCCTTTCAGGAACACCAAATAATGATGTTGAAGAATTTGTTTAATGGGATGTAGAAGTACATGAAGAAGAGAAGGGAATGTGGAAGTAATAATAAAATAAAAAAACTCTTCAACGACTTGTCAACAACAACAACACTTATGGGACTGTGCAGGCATACACCTCTGCCCACCACTCAATTTCGATTTGTCGATGTCTGCCGGGCAGGGGATGTGGACAAGTCCCCGAGGCAAACGTGAAATCTAATGATCCATTGTACACGATACAGGACTCGTGACTGTAAACTCAAAAATGAACTTTCACCACCAACTGGTATAACCACCCAGCGGGCAGCCCTCAGGTAACGTTTGAACTACTGTTTCGTCTTCATTTGGGGCTGTGCAGGCTTCGTGGGCCAAACATCGAGTATCCTCCCAATGGAAAAAAAACATGGCGCCAACCAATTCCAAGCACCCTCGATCTGAAGACTCACCCACGAACTCGGCAGTACAGATGTGCCCGGACGAACATGGCAGTGCAGATGTGCCCGGACGAACATGGCAGTGCAGATGTGCCCGGACGAACATGGCAGTGCAGATGTGCGCGGACGAACATGGCAGTGCAGATGTGCCCGGACGAACATGGCAGTGCAGATGTGCCCGGACGAACATGGCAGTGCAGATGTGCGCGGACGAACATGGCAGTGCAGATGTGCCCGGACGAACATGGCAGTGCAGATGTGCCCGGACGAACATGGCAGTGCAGATGTGCCCGGACGAACATGGCAGTGCAGATGTGCGCGGACGAACATGGCAGTGCAGATGTGCCCGGACGAACATGGCAGTGCAGATGTGCCCGGACGAACATGGCAGTGCAGATGTGCCCGGACGAACATGGCAGTGCAGATGTGCGCGGACGAACATGGCAGTGCAGATGTGCGCGGACGAACTTGGCAGTGCAGATGTGCGCGGACGAACATGGCAGTGCAGATGTGCCCGGACGAACATGGCAGTGCAGATGTGCCCGGAAGAACATGGCAGTGCAGATGTGCCCGGACGAACATGGCAGTGCAGATGTGCCCGGACGAACATGGCAGTGCAGATGTGCCCGGACGAACATGGCAGTGCAGATGTGCCCGGACGAACATGGCAGTGCAGGTGTGCCTCGCCAAACATGGCAGTACCCTCGAGACAAAAGGAAAAGTGGAAATATGTGAGGTAGTCTTACACTTCTTGTGGACTACTTCCACTGACATTTCCTGGCATCATAATTGTAGGCTGCAGTCGAAATTCCCCGTTTCTGATACCACCTGCAATGCTGCACACTGCCCCATCAAACATGGCGAGGTCCTGATCCCCAACATGATCACGCGTTTACCCTGCGGTTTGTACAATGTGCATTACATGATCCCTGATAAGAGATCCACAATCAAAACGGGGATGCAAACGGAAGGCGAATTATTCATACAAAATTATACTAAACACGGAAAGTTACGAACTGGGACCAAAGAAAAAGAAAACTTCGGTTCTCAAGGAAAGCCGATTCTACTGTTGTCCTTTTGTTACAGAAGGTAATCTCGAACCAAGGGGAGTTATCACAGGTACCATGAACTAATTGCAAATTCCTTCCTTGACTGACTGCTGTGAAGGCAATGGCAAACTGAGGATAACCTGGCAACGATACTGCACCATCGATGAAGATGATGATGATGATGATCAAGGATGATCTGAGATATCAATGAAGAGTATGACAATGATTATGATCAAGGATGACCTTAATTATCAGTGAAGAGGATGATTATGATCAAGGATGACCTGAAATATCGATGAAAATGATGATGATGATCAAGGATGACCTGAATTATTGATGAAGCGGATGATGATGATGATCAAGGATGACCTGAAATATCGATGAAAATGGTGATGAAGATGATCAAGGATGACCTAAATTATTAATGAAGATGATGATGATCATCAAGGATGACCTGAATTATCAATGTAGAAGATGATGATGATGATCAAGGATGACCTGAATTATCGATGAAAATGGTGATGATGATGATCAAGGATGACCTAAATTATTAATGAAGATGGTGACGATGATGATCAAGGATGACCTCAATTATTGATGAAGAGGATGATGATTATGATGATCAAGGATGACCTGAATTATCGATGAAAAATGGTGATGATGATGATTAAGGATGACCTGAATTATCGATGAACATGGTGACGATCATGATCAAGGATGACCTGAAATATCGATGAAAATGGTGATGATGATGATCAAGGATGACCTAAATTATTAATGAAGATGGTGACGATGATGATCAAGGATGACCTCAATTATTGATGAAGAGGATGATGATTATGATGATCAAGGATGACCTGAATTATCGATGAAAAATGGTGATGATGATGATTAAGGATGACCTGAATTATCGATGAACATGGTGACGATCATGATCAAGGATGACCTGAAATATCGATGAAAATGGTGATGATGATGATCAAGGATGACCTGAAATATCGATGAAGAGGATGATGATTATGATGATTAAGCATGACCTGAATTATCGATGAAAATGGTGATGATGATGATCAAGGATGACCTGAATTATCGATGAAAATGGTGATGAAGATGATCAAGGATGACCTGATTATCAATGTAGAAGATGATGAAGACCTGAATTTCCTGCACAACTGTAGACTCGCTCATTATATCTCCACTCATAATTATTTTAATCATATCTGTCTCTTTGTTCCATCGGACATTTATGTCGTCCTTCTTGAAAAATCGTCGGACATTTGTGTCGACATTTGTGTCATCCTTCATGAACAATTCAGACACTTATGCCGTCCTTCATGAACAACTCAGACATTTGTGTCATCCTTCATGAACAACTCAGACATTTGTGCTGTCCTTCATGAACAACCCAGATATTTGTGCTGTCCTTTAGGAACAACTCAGACATTTTTGTCATCCTTCATGAACAACGCAGACATTTGTGCTGTCCTTCATGAACAACGCAGACATTTGTGCTGTCATTCATGAACAACCCAGACATTTGTGCTGTCCTTCATGAACAACCCAGACATTTGTGCTGTCCTTCATGAACAACTCAGACATTTGTGCTGTCCTTTAGGAACAACTCAGACATTTGTGCTGTCCTTTAGGAACAACCCAGACATTTGTGCCGTCCTTCATGAACAACCCAGACATTTGTGCTGTCCTTCATGAACAACTCAGACATTTGTGCTGTCGTTCATGAACAACTCAGACATTTGTGCTGTCCTTCATGAACAACTCAGACATTTGTGCTGTCCTTCATGAACAACTCAGACATTTGTGCTGTCCTTCATGAACAACTCAGACATTTGTGCTGTCCTTCATGAACAACTCAGACATTTGTGCTGTCCTTCATGAACAACTCAGACATTTGTGCTGTCATTCATGAACAACTCAGACATTTGTGCTGTCCTTCATGAACAACTCAGACATTTGTCCTGTCCTTCATGAACAACTATTTTGTGACTTCACTGTCCCGAAATGGAGTATTTATAAAATATAAAATAAATTCTATATAAATATATAAAATCGACATCACAGTTGTTATGGTGTGATGCTGTCTGTTCCTAGTGTTGCTAGTAGGTGAGACCAGCATAAAACAAGATTATTGAAAGATTTTGGAGAAAACTTGCCTTTAACACCTTTTTCATATATTTTATCTATTTATTTATTTCTATATACGATCGAGGCTGAAGGAAGACGGGGGCCCGTGGGGCAGCAGGTGGACACAACGAGCAAGGGAATGAAGAACAGGTGAAGAGGAAAGAGTCCAAGGGAGGAAACAACCTGCAGGTAACAGGGTTGGGTTAAGTTGGGAGTTAATGGGGTAGCACAAAATGCAGGATGAACACCTTCTGCAATCAATAGGAATATTTATTTATTTACGAACAAAACCTGACCAAACAAAACCTTAAATTTTCTTTTGTTTTGTTTTTAAGCCAAAGGTCGTGAGGTCGTTTTTAAGCACAACCAGTCAGGTGGTGAGAATAAGCTCCAACTCTCACAACCACAGTCAGGTGGTGAGGGTAAGCTCCAACTCTCATAACCACAGTCAGGTGGTGAGGATAAGCTCCAACTCTCACAACCACAGTCAGGTGGTGAGGATAAGCTCCAACTCTCACAACCAGTCAGGTGGTGAGGATAAGCTCCAACTCTCACAACCACAGTCAGGTGGTGAGGATAAGCTCCAACTCTCACAACCAGTCAGGTGGTGAGGATAAGCTCCAACTCTCACAACCAGTCAGGTGGTGAGAATAAGCTCCAACTCTCACAACCACAGTCAGGTGGTGTGGATGAGCTCCAACTCTCACAACCAGTCAGGTGGTGAGGATAAGCTCCAACTCTCACAACCAGTCAGGTGATGAGGATAAGCTCTAACTCTCACAACCACAGTCAGGTGGTGAGGATGAGATCCAACTCTCACAACCACAGTCAGGTGGTGAGGATGAGCTCCAACTCTCACAACCATAGTCAGGTGGTGAGGATGAGATCCAACTCTCACAACCACAGTCAGGTGGTGAGGATGAGATCCAACTCTCACAACCACAGTCAGGTGGTGAGGATGAGATCCAACTCTCACAACCACAGTCAGGTGGTGTGGATGAGATCGAACTCTCACAACCACAGTCAGGTGGTGTGGATGAGATCCAACTCTCCATGCCCCTCTCACCTTCCCGGTGGAAGTTAGTCCCCTTGGCAAGTTTGGTTGAGATTGGATATGTAACGACCGAATGTATCGACCACAGACAGACAGACACCAAATTACATGTCTTTGTATGACAACCTCATTGTTTTCCATTAAACCTCATGTTGCTTTTCGTATTTGCATCCTTAATAAATAAATAATTGGTCCCTTGCACCTGTGCACGCATGACGGTGTATTGTACAGCAGTAGTTGTATTTATTGATGATTATACAAGTTACCTTAGCAGTAATCAGAGGAGGACACTAAAATGAGCTCTAATATCCTCTTTTATTTCAATCACCATGATATCCGGGTGGGCCAAACAGTGCTCCCATCTGAACTTTGGGCTAATGTTGCGGAGAATCCATGTTCAAATGCCTTATGTGCCATATGTGTTTGTCTGTTGTCTACTAATGTCTCGGTAGTTCATGTAAAAGTCTGCTGCTGTCTACTGTTGTATGTCCTGCATGCGACATGTACAAACTCCACTAGTCTTGGGTCAATGGAAATGACCAAGTGCACAACAAGTCACGTGACTAACTTTGAAAATGATTCGCAAAACATATTCCAACGTATCATTTTTCTGAGTTTGCTCTGATTACGTTTTCATTCCTTTAACTTTGTCCTCATGAACACACCCAGGTGATTCCTGGTGCATCAGTCATTGTGACTGTTGAATTTGCTGCGCCATTTGTCAGATCATTGTTGTGATGGAAACTCCATTACATTACATGATAATCTTCAAAGTGGAGATGGGTTGGCCCTGGTTTATATTCCCATATTATTCCTCAAGAGATACGAAGCACTGTCACAAACTTGATTTACTTAGGAACGAACATTCGTGCAGTAAAAGGATAATCAAGCGATAAAAACCGATGTAAAGCATAAAGCGCATTCCCCGTGATCAAACGTTCATAAATCTGCCAATTTTATGCAGAGAAACGCATTTACCTTAATCGGCAGTGATTGTTGCTCATTGCGATTTAATTTTGCATTCATGTGAACAGAGTGTACTTGGTAATTATATGTAGGGATTGAATAATGACGCTCATTTTCACATAAGTATCGCCATTGGCAGGCTGTCACACTAGCTCCGAGGAAATGCACTTACCTTTGAACGAGCTAGTCTTACCTTTGAACGAGCTAGTCTTACCTTTGAACTAGCTAGTCTTACCTTTGAACGAGGGTAGTCTTACCTTTGAACGAGCTAGTCTTACCTTTGAACGAACTAGTCTTACCTTTGAACGAGCTAGTCTTACCTTTGAACGAGCTAGTCTTACCTTTGAACGAGGGTAGTCTTACCTTTGAACGAGCTAGTCTTACCTTTGAACGAGCTAGTCTTACCTTTGAACGAACTAGTCTTACCTTTGAACGAGCTAGTCTTACCTTTGAACGAGCTAGTCTTACCTTTGAACGAGCTAGTCTTACCTTTGAACTAGCTAGTCTTACCTTTGAACGAGGGTAGTCTTACCTTTGAACGAGCTAGTCTTACCTTTGAACGAACTAGTCTTACCTTTGAACGAGCTAGTCTTACCTTTGAACTACCTAGTCTTACCTTTGAACTACCTAGTCTTACCTTTGAACAAGCTAGTCTTACCTTTGAACTACCTAGTCTTACCTTTGAACGAGCTAGTCTTACCTTTGAACTACCTAGTCTTACCTTTGAACGAGCTAGTCTTACCTTTGAACGAGCTAGTCTTACCTTTGAACGAGCTAGTCTTACCTTTGAACTTGCTAGTCTTACCTTTGAACGAGCTAGTCTTACCTTTGAACGAGCTAGTCTTACCTTTGAACTGGCTAGTCTTACATTTGAACGAGGTAGTCTTACCTTTGAACGAGCTAGTCTTACCTTTGAACGAACTAGTCTTCCCTTTGAACGAGCTAGTCTTACCTTTGAACGAGCTAGTCTTACCTTCGAACTACCTAGTCTTACCTTTGAACTACCTAGTCTTACCTTTGAACAAGCTAGTCTTACCTTTGAACTACCTAGTCTTACCTTTGAACCAGCTAGTCTTACCTTTGAACTACCTAGTCTTACCTTTGAACGAGCTAGTATTACGTTCGAACTACCTAGTCTTACCTTTGAACAAGCCAGTCTTACCTTTGAACTACCTAGTTTTACCTTTGAACGAGCGAGTCTTCCCTTTGAACAAGCTAGTCTTACCTTTGAACAAACTAGTCTTACCTTTGAACGAGCTAGTCTTACCTTTGAACTACCTAGTCTTACCTTTGAACTAGCTAGTCTTACTTTTGAACTAGCTAGGTTAGATCCGGAGCATTCGTCTCCTTCCACTGCTTCCTGGTGAATGTTAAAGATCCCACCAATCCCATATGATGGTAGGCAAATTATCACGGGCACCCTGAACAAATTCCAAATTTATACTCTGACTGCCGTTGGGAAGGCAGTGGCAAACTACCTGGCCCAGTGGCCCATTCCTTGCCAGGAGGCTGCTTTGACAGCACAGAACCTGCAATCAGAGAGAGGGGGAGGTGTGGGGAAGAGAGAGATAAAGATAGAGATGGAAAGATTGTAGGGAGGGGGTAGTCGAGGGACATATTAGAGATTAGTGAAATTAGAGAGATTTATAGAGTGAGACAGATAAAGACTTTGGGAGAGATAGACCGTAACCCAGAATCTGACAGAAGGCTAGAAAATGACTTTTGTTGCACCAAGCTGGCATTTAAGTGAAAGTGGACGTTTCTGGGGGTTCAAGATCTACCGATTACGAATCTGCAGCTTCACACTCGACAGTCCATTTCAAAGTGGGTCAAAACTGCCTTGAACTTCTGACAAGGCCCTTAGGCCGTGGTTCTTAACCTGGGTTCGACCGAACCCTAGGGGTTCAGTGAGCCAGTCTCAGGGGTTCGGCGGAGGTCCTCCGAAACGCATTGCAATTTGTTTTTTGTTTGTTTTTTGTTTTGTATCAATTTTGAATCTATGTGTAATTACGCTTATTATTAATATTATTATTACTAGGGCATGCCCGTACTATATATAAGCTAGGACGTGCCCGTACGTGGGTGCCCGTTCCTTGCCAAAAAAAAAAAAAAAAAAAATTTGTGTAGGGGTGTGTGTGTGTAAACATCCTAGGGCGTGCCCGTACGTGGGTGCAAAAAAACATGCGTGCAAACAACAACAACAAAAAAAAACTTTGAAACCACGTGGCAGTAACGACCACAGAACCCCCCCCCCCCCCTCTATTTACATGAATGGTTTGGTCCATTCGCAACGACCACAGAACCCCCCCCCTCTATTTACATGCAATGGTTTGGTCCATTCGCAACGCCAAAGCGAACGGCGAACGGCTAAATCGCCATAGCTCGGTAAGTACGTGTCCGATTAATTTCAAACCTTGAAAAGGCACATCCTCGGGTCCCCAGCAATATACCTGGCAAGTTTCAAGTATATCGGACCGGTAGTTGTCGAGAAATCGTTGTCGCATACACACACACACACATACACACACACATACACACACACATACACACAGAGATTAATGGAATTATAGATAGATTATGCTATGTACAGTCACGTGAAAATGTAAGTACACCCCATGTAAAGTTTTGACTTTTTCAACATATTTCAACATACAGCTATTTGATCTTCATTTCAACAATGTTGGTAGATAAAGGTGATATAATATAACAAATATAATGAAACATTTACATTTTGTAGTCCATTGTATAATTTAAATAAACATAAATGCAAATTTCGCATGTGGAAAACGTAAGTACACCTTTGGCTCTAATAGGTGGTATTGCCCCCTTTGGCAGAAACAATCTCAAGTTGGCGTTTCTTATAACTGTCTACCAGTCTCTGACATCGACTGGGAGAAATTTTTGCCCACTCCTCCATGCAGAATTCTTTCAGCTGTGGGATGTTTGAGGGGTTTCTTGCATGCACAGCTCGTTTCAAATCCCCCCACAACATCTCGATGAGATTTAGATCCGGGCTTTGACTTGGCCATTACAGAACACTCCATTTCTTTCTTTTCAGCCATTCCTTGGTGGATTTACTGGTACTAGGGCATGCCCGTACTATATATATATCTAAAATTATATCCCCCCCCCTCTATTTACATGAAATGGTTTGGTCCATTCGCCGAGGACGTGCCCGTACGTGGGTGCCCGTTCCTTGCCAAAAAAAAAAAAAAAAATGTCTTCGCCCATGCATGCATGAACAAGTGGCGTGCCCGTAAGTGGGAGATGTGACCGTACAATGAATGTATCGTCCCGTCTCAGGGGTTCGGCGGAGGTCCTCCGAAACGCATTGCAATTTGTTTTTTGTTTGTTTTTTGTTTTGTATCAATTTTGAATCTATGTGTAATTACGCTTATTATTAATATTATTATTACTAGGGCATGCCCGTACTATATATAAGCTAGGACGTGCCCGTACGTGGGTGCCCGTTCCTTGCCAAAAAAAAAAAAAAAAAAAAATTTGTGTAGGGGTGTGTGTGTGTAAACATCCTAGGGCGTGCCCGTACGTGGGTGCAAAAAAACATGCGTGCAAACAACAACAACAAAAAAAAACTTTGAAACCACGTGGCAGTAACGACCACAGAACCCCCCCCCCCTCTATTTACATGAATGGTTTGGTCCATTCGCAACGACCACAGAACCCCCCCCTCTATTTACATGCAATGGTTTGGTCCATTCGCAACGCCAAAGCGAACGGCGAACGGCTAAATCGCCATAGCTCGGTAAGTACGTGTCCGATTAATTTCAAACCTTGAAAAGGCACATCCTCAGGTCCCCAGCAATATACCTGGCAAGTTTCAAGTATATCGGACCCGTGGTTGTCGAGAAACAGCGGTCACAGACACACAGACATACACACAGACAAACACACACACAGAGATTACTGGAATTATAGATAGATGTTTAGGTCATTGTCATGTTGCAAGGTCCACCTTCGGTTGAGCTTCAACCTTCCGACAGATGGCCTCACATTATCCTCAAGCACCCTCTGGTACAATGAAGAATTCATAGTGGATTATATGATGGTGAGCTTCCCAGGCCCTGATGCAGCAAAGCTGCCCCAAACCATAATATTTCCACCACCATGCTTTACAGTTGGTATCAGGTTCTTGTGGTCAAATGCTGTCTTTGGTTTTCGCCAAACATGTCTTCTGGTACTGTGGCCAAATAGCTCTACCGTTGACTCATCTGTCCAGAGCACATTGTTCCAAAAGTGCTGGTCTTTGCCGAGGTGTTCATTGGCAAACTTTAGTCTTGCCTTGATGTTCTTTTTGGACAGCAAAGGTTTCCTCCTGGCACATCTCCCATGTAGATCAAATTTGTGCAGCCTCTTTCTAATGGTAGACTCGTGCACTTTGACATGAACAGTGGCAAGAGCTACCTGTAGGTCCCATGATGACATTCTGGGGTTCTTAGAGACTTCTTTCAGCATCTTGCGGTCTGCTCTTGGGCTGAACTTGCTGGGGCGGCCTGGCCTGAACAAGTTGGCAGTTGTTTGGAAAGTTCTCCACTTGTAGAGGATCTTACGGACAGTCAATAACAACAACAACATGCATTTTAAAAGGCCATTTTCCCTGCTAGAGCGGGGGTTAGCCTTGCGGTCCCCATGACAATCTACTCCATTTTGCCCTATTTTCTGCATCTCTCCTTGTTAATCCCCTTGCCCGCATTTCTTCTTCCACCATCTTTAGCCAAGTCTTTCTCGGTCTTCCCCGTCTTCTACTTCCTTCTACATTCATTTCCATCACTCTTCTCAACCAGTCACTTTCATCCTTCCTCAACACATGACCAAACCATCTCAACCTGTTCCTCTTCACAGCATCAATCACAGGCTCTATTCCCATCATCTTTCGCAAATCATCGTTTGTCTTCCCCTCTCTCAACGATACTCCGCACGTCCGTCGAACCATTCGCATTTCCACCCTTTCCAATTCGTTGCTGCTCTACGTTCATTACCCATGTCGCGCTCCCATAAATCATAACACTTCTCACACATGCAGCATACACCTTTCCCTTCAGCTTCAACGACACTCCCCTCATCATCAGCATGCCACTCAATTCCCGAAACTTCTTCCATGCACATCTCACTCGAGCAACCGTTGCCGAGTTTGATCCACCTTCTCCATTCAGCATGTCTCCGAGGTAGCAAAATGTTTTCACACCTTCCAGCTTCACGCCGTCTCCAAGATCCAACTCAACATTTCCTCCATCTGCAGCTCCCTCTGTGCACACCTTACATTTGAATGTAGCTGCCACACTGGTTAATGACCCTCTCAGACCACTACATTTTTGATGAACCCACTCAGCGCACATTGTACACTGAATGGAGTTCACTCCGACACCCTTCCTACACACAGCACAGGGCCACTTCTCAGTTCTTTCCACTTCACCACATGCTTTACCACTTGCCATCACCTTCGTCTTTCCGATATTCACCTTCAGACCTTTTGTCTCCATACATTCCTTCCACGTGTTCATCTTTTCCTTCAGTCCATCCATACTTTCCGCAATCAACACCAGATCATCTGCATACAACAACTCCCACGGTAAACCCTCCTTTACGTTCTGAGCCAGCACTTTCATCACAGCTACAAATAGTAGTGGACTTAGTATCGACCCCTGATGCACTCCCACCTTCACCTCAAACTCACCACTGTTCCCGTCCTTCGTCCTTACAGCTGTGTGCGCTCTTTTGTACATTGCCATCACTACTCTGATCAACCATTCCTCCACTCCTAACTTCCTCAATGCCCATGTCAATACTTTGCGTGGAACCCGATCGAATGCTTTCTCCAGATCAACAAACCCAAGAAACAACTTCTTCCTCTTCTCCATGTACTTCTCCTGCAACTGCCTCACAATGAAAAGCGCATCTGTCGTTCCTCTTCCTGGCATGAGTCCAAACTGCATTTCGTCGATCTTCACTTCTTTTTTTTCTTTTTTTTTTTGTGTACAAGATCGAGGCTCGTGAAAGAGCGAACATTATTCACACAGAAAGACAAACAGACACACAAAACAAATAACATCGGGAGCGGTAGACAAGATGGGGAGAGAGGGGGAAGGACACAAACACAACATTTGAGAGTAGGGACCGAGAGACATGGAGACATCGAGAGAACTGTGGGAGGGAGAGGGCTTTGGGGGGAGGCATGGGAAGGGGGGGGGGTGGGAGAGGTATAAAACATATGGACACTGCCAAGACTTCCAGGAAAGAAGTTGGAATTTCAAACAAGGTGGATCTGGGGTGAATTAGTGGGGGTAGAAAAGATCAAGGTTTTGGATGGGGGAAGATAAGAGATGGTGGTGAACAGCTGTTTTGAAGACCTGGAGGGAGGAGTGTGATTGAAGTGAGTGTGGGAGTTTGTGCCAGAGGCGGGAGAAAAGAGGAATGAAAGAGTGAAGGTGAGCAGAGAGCCGAGATTTCGGCAGTTTAACCATCAGAGGGTGGCTGGCAGATCTTGTGTGACCTGTAGGAATATTTGGGGGACAGAGCACAGAGAGAGCTGGGGGAGCAAGGCCGGAGAGGAGTCGGTAGAAGACAGAAAGACCACCTACCTGCCTGCGGTGAGTGAGTGAAAGGCCCTCAGAGATAGCTTCATCGCGGGAGATTCCAATGATTCTGAAAACTTTGGATTCAACAGCGTGAAGCCGAGCCAGGTGTGAGGCAGGAGCACCAGCCCATAGGGGAGAACAGTATTCCATTGAGCTGCGGATGAAAGCCTTGTATGTGGTGAGGAGCTCAGGTGTGCCTAGGAAGGACTTCGCACGACGGAGGATGCCCAGTCGGCGACTGGCTTTGGAGGCCAGCTTGGAAATGTGGTTTTCCCAAGAAAGATCATGGCAGATGGTGAGACCCAAAAGCTTGAGCGACAGAACTTCTTGGAGAGGATTGTTGAGAAAGTAGATGGGAGGGTTGTCCAGTCGATCTTTTCGGAGAGACATAGTAAGAGTGTGAGATTTGTCAGGATTGAAAGACATGTTCCACATGTTTGACCAGTCTGTGATTTTGTCCTTATCCACCTCTCTTTCACTTTCTTCCTTATCCTCCTCTCCAACACCCTTTCCAATACCTTCATTCCATGCTCCAATAACTTTATCGCTCGGTACGAGCCACACTCCAGAGGGTCACCTTTCCCCTTGTGTAGAGGGACGAGGGTACTCAGTTCCCTATCCACTGGAATGCGGCCTACTTTCACCACCAGATTACAGATCTCTGTCATTCTCTTCACACCCCAACTTCCTGCTGCCTTCAACATATCTCCCACAACTCCCGCCGGCCCTCCCGCTTTTCTACCCTTCATTGCTTTTATCGCTTCCTCAACTTCCTTCTCAGTTATCTTCTCTGCCGGTCCTAAAACTGGGTTACTCTCTATGTTGCCATCCCATTCATTCTCTGTATTCAACAGCATTTCCATATATCTTTTCCATCTTCCTTTAATTCCATCTGGGTCGACAACGATTTGTCCCCCTTCATCCTTCAAGCAACTCACCCCCATCACATCACACCTCTCTTTCGCTATCTGCTTTGCAATCCTGAATACTGCTTTCTGACCCTCTTCTGAATCCAAGCGTTCTCCGAACATTTTCCTACATGCCTCCTGCGCCTTTGCTACCTCTTTCTTTGCAGCCTTCCTGGCTGCCTTATAACATTCATGCTCTGCTGTTTCTGCTCCCGTACCCTTCGCCTTCTGCCACTCCTTGAACTTCTTCCTCATCTCGTCAATCCTCTTTCCAACTTCATCATCCCACCACCATGTTTCCGAGTGCCTCGGTGGTCCTTTTGTCCATCCACATACCTCACCAACAGCTCCCAACAGACTAGCTTTCATTGACATCCAACCACTTTCAAGCTCAACCACATCATCCTTGACCCTACTCAGCCTCTCTTTTAATGCCTCCCTTACTGTCACCTCTTTCAACCTCCACACCTTCATTCTCGGTTGGTACTTCACCCGCCGAGCTCTCCTCGCACCTTTCACCCTTACGTCGCAGACAACCAAGTGGTGCTGTGAAACAGCCTCCTCCCCCGGGATCACCTTTGTGTCCCGGAGGTGCCCCCTATCTCGCCTACGCACCATCAGGTAGTCAACGGTTGTCGTCGACCCACCTGACGTGTATGTAACAAGCAAACATGTAACAAGCACCATTACGGACAGTCGAATGATTGATTTCAAATTGTTTGGAGATCTTTGTAAATCCCTTCCCAGACTCGTCGGCATCTATAACCTTCTTTCTGAAGGCATCAGAGAGCTCTTTCGCTCGAGGCATGGCGACGCCGCACACTTCAACAACAAAGAGTAAACCAAACGAAATGTCTGAGGTTTAAATAAGACAGGTTCCTCCAAGATCCTCTCTAACGATGTTCTAATCATTTGCACCTGAGCTGGTGCACCTGATTCTAATTTTAGGTATTTGAAGTAGTGATAAATGTAGGGGTGTACTTACTTTTTCAACATGTGAAATTTGCATTTAGGTTTATTTAAATTATACAATGGACTACAAAATGTAAATGTTTCATGATATTTGTTATATTATATCACCTTTATCTATCAATATGGTTGAAATGAAGATCAAATAGCTGTATGTTGAAATATGTTGAAAAATTCATAACTTTACATGGGGTGTACTTACTTTTTCACGTGACTGTATGTTACGAACGAATGGAAATGTTATTTGTAATTGTATTCCCATCCCATTCATGGTTTCTCTGGTTAAGATAAGTTGTTTCACACTGACTGTAGTAAGTTGAATCATTGAGCAACTTGCTAATTATTCTGTTGATGGTGCTTACTTGCTTACTTACTTCCTGGATTTTGGACTTTGCAGGTGTTTGGAAATTCCAGTGAATAGCCTCGATTAGCTTGCCGTGTGCCGTGCGTCATTGGTCGCGCCTTACTTTGGAGTTACTGATTAATTGAAAAGTAAGTTGGAAATGTTTGTGGATATGCAGGGCGGGATCAGAGTTATATTAAAGTCAAAAGTGGATGGTGATTATGAAATATGATTGAATTACTCAGAAAATTAGGTGGAGGTGATAAAACTCCTTTGGTCGCAATTCAAAACTAACAATTTGCAGTTTTCTATGTAATATTATAATGGGATTTGAGGTGACATCGTGTTGAGTAGATAATAAATCCCGTCATCGTAACTATAAGTTATGTTTTCTTCGTTAAAATTTCTGTTTTCAGAGGGGTACTGATTATATTTAAGCATGTTCCTTTTTTAATTTTTGTCATATAATTATTTGCCCGAACTCAATTAAGATCAGTTTGTTACTCTTTTTTTTTTTTTGCAGTATGTCGAGCAAACAAAGGAAGTGGTCGGAGGATTACGTGCGGTACGGGTTCATGTGTTTGATTGAACGGGACGTAAGTCAGCGTCCTCAATTCATGCTTTGCAATGTCAAGTTGAGCAACTCCAGCCTAGCACCAGCAAAACTACGGGAACACTTCAAAAAACTGCACGGCGAGGGGCAGTACAAAGACGCAATGCTGGATGAATTCAAATTGAAGAGAGTCCGATTCGACGCAAGTGCTACCTTGCCCACTCTCGGCTTCGTTCGAATTGACAAACCGATCCTCACTGCATCGTATGAAGTTGCGTACCTGATCGCAAAGCAGGGCAAACCACACACCATTGGCGAGACACTCATCAAACCGGGGCGTTGAAGATGGCCAACATCATGCTGGGAAAAGCTGCTGAAAACAAGTTGTCTCTCATTCCACTCTCAAATGACACCATCGGACGCAGAATCGACGACATGAGCGACGACATCCTCGCCCAGGTAGTTGCAGATTTAGTCGCGAGCCTGACGAAATTCAGCCTTCAACTCGACGAGACCACCGACGTTTCGAATTTGAGCCAGCTCATCTTATTTGTGCGTTATGTCAAAGGAGACGAGATCAAGGAAGACTTTCTGTTCTGCAAGCCTCTCACAACAACGACGAAGGCAGCTGACGTGAAGAAGCTTGTGGACGACTTCTTCAGATGCAACGGCCTCTCGTGGAACATGGTGTCTGCAGTTTGCTCGGACGGAGCTCCAGCCATGCTGGGATGCAACTCCGGTTTTGGAGCGCTGGTGAAGGCCGATGCACCACACATCATCGTCACACACTGCGTCCTGCATAGACACGCGCTGGCATCAAAAACCCTGCCTCCAAAACTGGCCAATGTTCTGAAAATCGTCCTTGAAACTGTGAATTACGTGCGAAGCCGTGCTCTGAATCATCGCATCTTCAAAGAGCTGTGCAATGAAATCGGCTCTGAATTCGAAGTCCTTCTCTCCCACTCTAACGTTCGATGGTTATCACGAGGGAAGGTAGTGAGCCGTGTTTTTGCCTTGCGTGTAGAATTAGCCCTGTTTTTGCGAGTACACCAGCATTGCCATGCACACTTCCAAGAGTCAGAGTTCATCCTCGCCTTGGCGTACTTGGCTGAGATCTTCGATGCACTCAATCATCTCAATTGCCAGATGCATGGCGGTGGAGTGAATGTCATCGAATCTGAAGAAAAGCTGAGCGCTTTCCGAAAGAAGTTACCGTTGTGGAGGCGGTGAACAGAGAACGACAACTTCGCAAACTTTTCACTGCTGGACGAGTGTGTGAGCGGGATCGAAGATGAGTCTGAAGTTGCAGGCACTGCTGTACCAGGGTAGCTGAAGCAAGCGATTGCCACGCACTTAAATGAGCTGGGAAAGTCATTCGACGGCTACTTCCCCGACCAAGAGAAATAGCCAGCATGGGTGCGGCAGCCGTTTACTTTCGAGGTTGCAACGGCAGATGTCAAAGACCAATACCTCGATGACCTCATCGAACTTCACCAGAGCCAGACTCAACAACAACCCTTCGGCACAATAACGCTCTCAACGTTTTGCTGCCGCCAAATGGAAGGGTATCCTCACATCGCTAAAATTGCCCTTGAGATCCTCATGCCGTTCATTACAACGTATCTCTGCGAGCATGCGTTTTCGAAACTGGTGGACATTAAATCAAAGAAAAGGAGCAGGCTTGCATGCGAAAATGATTTGAGGGTGGCCCTTGCCAAAACAAAACCACGCATTTCCCAGATCGCCCCCCGAAAAAAAGAACAGAAAACGCATTAAGATGCAATTCTTCTTAATTTTTTGGTCAAATTTGAGGGGTTCCGCGAGTGTCGGTGGGTTTTGTTAGGGTTCGGCACCTTTAAAAAGGTTAAGAACCACTAGCAGTTGGAGACGTTTTACACACCATCGACCCGGAATGTACACATAGTACCCATCCTTCCCTGTCATACCCAGCTGCTTGTTGGGTGGGGTAGGCAGTTTCCTGTTCACCAGTCGGGTCTAAGAGTGCTCGCGGAAGGGGCAGGACTCTTGGGGTCGCATCAGTGAGAAGGCTAATGTAACATAAGCAGGACTCCAACGGTTGGCCATCCGGATCACCGGAAGTCTTTATTTTCTTAGGTCCCTTGGGTCAGCCATCAACAACAACAACAAAACTGTAGTTGCTTCTGAATTGCAGGCACTTCAAACATACATTACATTTTCCTCATCAATATGGAAAAATGCAGTGAACAAGCTATCGTTACACAAGCAAATAGTACGGAACACAAACCAATGCAGTAAAATAAATAGAAGCATATATCATTAACAAAATGGAAGCTTAAAATAAATAGAAGCATTGATCGCTTGAAAAGTCCATCTCAGTGCAAAACAAAAAAAACAGATCTAACTCTTAAATCCACATTATATTTCATAAAATCAAATCCAACTCAGTGCCAGCCAGCAAACATCCAAATCTGGTTAGGGGAGCATTTACAGTTCATCACAAGTCGAGTCTGTCTGATCAACGACTGATACGATCACTTCGTGTCCGAGTTATGCACGCGGTAACTCAGCGAGCTGTAGACACTGGCTGGGTGACTGCTCTGTCTGGCTCATCCAGATCTACAGAAAGTGCAGTGTCACAAGCTTCAAGTCTGACGAAAAGCTTGAGCCATCACGGAGCTCACTGGTAGCGATATCAGTATCGACGAAAGACCAATCGAAGGTAGCACTCTCATTGGCTACACTGATGCTCGGACGTAAATGTCGACAACGGTTACAGCGATAAGTGTCATCCGTTTCTAGGAACCGAACAACGTACAAACTTGTCTCAGAATGCTGCTTCACAATCACAGCTGATATCCACCATTTGGAATCTGTAGGAGGCTCCATTTTAACTTCATTTTTCAGATGTAGGGGTGGAAGATCTTTGAGCATGTGACAATAATGGTAGAACTTCTGTTTTGCTTTTACCTGGTCGAAATGTCTTTTCGCAGCATCATGGTCCTACACCATAGGCACCAGAAGACCTCGGGCAATGGGAAGGGTATTCGTGGGACATCTTCCCATCAGTAATTGAGCCGGAGATAGATGAATGCCTTCAATCAGCTGGTCCATAATCCTCTGAAAAATATCAGGTGCACATTTAAGTCCAAAGGGAAGACAAAGCAACCAATACCTACCACCTGGTGAATTTAATCATGTCAGATAGGATGATTCCTTGTCCAGTTTGACTCGTAGGAACCCTGACTTTGAGTCAAGCACTGAGAACACTTTGGTATTAGGTATACTCGCAATGAACAGCTCAACAGTGTGCATGGGATGGTGCTCCATTTTGATGGCCTCGTTCAGATCAGGATCTCAGTTTGTCATTTCTAAGAGATGCCACCATTGAGCTGACCCATTCAGTTGGTTCATTAACTTTAGCACTGTACCCATCAGATGCCATCTCCCCCAGTCGGGTTTTAATATGTGGCAAGAGTGAAGCTGGTTGTCACTGAGAAACGTGTACTACTCCCTTCACACTTGCAATTTAATTGTATACATGTTGCAACTGGAACTTGCAACTTGCAACACTTGCAACTGGAACTCTGTTCCTGGGAGAGTTCCAGTTCGCACTAGATCTGGATATTCCTTCAGTTCAGTAAGAATGTCGCCGGGGTCCACTTCAGTTCCAACGGAATCAAATCTGATGATCAGACCCAGACTTTGGCTCTATCTCCAGATATTATGGTTTCCTGTGGGAGAGCAACCACTTCAAACGTTGTGGTGACTGTCTTTCCACGGTAATGAACAGGAAGATCCACGGCTGCGACGGGTTTTATCCTGTGATTAGAGTAGGTCCACAATACCTTGGCTGATTGACGGAGTTCACCAGTGTGAGTGACACGCTGATAATCAGATAGTGTCATTGTGTTGCAGCGAGCTCCGGTATCAATTCTGAAGGTCGCTTGCCTTCCTGATACCAAGAGAGATTGCCTCCATTTATCACCAGAAGATGCAGCCATTGTCTGCAGTGCACTGATCCGCAGAGTGTTCCCATGAGTTTCATCCACATACTTGGTTGTATCAGCACAAGTACCGTCCAACTGAGTTTCAACTGACTAGCACGTCGATGCCAAGCTGCAAGCCAATGATTCGGTTTGTTGCATTAAGAGCATGTGGATCCAATTGCTGGACATTCACCATAATTCCATGCATGGTTAGGCTCTTTACCACAGCGTTGGCATCTTTCCTTGAGCCTGGGTCTATTCGGGGTTGGTCTCCTGCATGATGGCGGTAGTGGCACTGGGTTCGATTGTGGTTTCGGCCTCGCTTGTTTGTAGTGTACAGGAGCTACACTCGTGTCCTCATCACAGACTATGCGAATTTGAGTCTTTGAAAGTTCATGTTGCTGACCCACTTGAAGAGTTTTGGTCAGTGTAAGTTCCTCACTTCTGTCTAGCAGGCGTTCCTGGACATTTGTCAGACTGCGCATACTCTCAGTCCAAGAGAATGAGACGCAAATCCTTAACAAAAGTTATGAAACTATACTTCTGAGCTTTGTTTCCTCTTGAACAACCAATGTCTCGTGAAGCGCTTGTTTTTCGGGAACGAATATACAATTCAAATTTGTCCATAACTTTGTTGGGATCATCCTTCTCACTTTCAGTCCACTCAAGTTTTGTAAATATCTCGTCCTTGTTTTCCGATCTACGTTGCAAGCCAACCTGCCTTACGTTTGTTTGTCAGGCAGATCAGCCAACCGACCGTCAAAAACAAAGGCAACGTGATTTTGAAATCGAACAATTTCCTGATATAATGAAGCTGAATCCCAGTCAATCATGGGGTGCTCAAAGTTAATGGATGCCATAGTTTGTTTATCTCAGCTACCACATTCAGATGGCATGGGAACGGAGTTATTTGCAGATTACTTCTGACACCATGTAGCATAAGCAAGACTCCAGTGTTAGGCCATCTGGATCACTGGAACTCTTTATTTTATTAGGTCCCTTAGGATAACCACCAACAACAATACTGTAGTTGCTTCTGAATTGCAGGCACTTAAAGCATACATTACAGCTAACTTGTGAGTTGCAAATCCATAACCTACACATGTGGTATCCTTGGAAAGTGGAAACGATTTCCTGTTCAGTGGTACCAATGGTGGGACCATTGCCACTTGCGGGAAGGGGTGTAGTCCAATTGGGAAATTCTGTGATGATACACAGACGAAGGGCAAAGAGAAGGAGAGTTGGATTTATGTATCTATTTTAATGTTGAAGGCTCCAGTCACGGACTATATAGTCCTCATCGAGGCCAGGCCTTAAATAAAAGAGCTGCATTGATGGAAAAGTGAAGATAGAGAGAATAGTCTAAGAGTTTTTGAGGAAGTAAAAAAAATCTGCTTTTTGAAAAGAGGAAGGTTGTGAGTGTTTGGAAAAACATGGGAAGGTAAAGAGTTCCAGAGTTTGGCAGTGGAGGGGAAGAAACAAACATCATAACGGCCCACCCTCGAGTTGCCAATGGCCACACAATAGTCATGCAATGTAGTCGCTTGTCGAGTATTCCGTGGTCTTGCTAATGGTGTATTCCGTGGAGTATTCCGTGGTCTCGCAAGTTCTTGGAAGCAGAAACCGAAGTAAATATCTGTGGAAAAGAGAAAGCGAACCAACTTTGCAGCGTAATTCGAGCGGGTCGAGTTTTGTAGTCAGATTGGGAGCGTTGATAAGTCGGATTACTTTGGATTCAATTCTGTCCACATTGGTATGGGTTCACCTGCATACCCTCAAAAGCAAAGCATGGTGAGTCGTGACAATGGAGAAAAGTCAATTTAACATAATCCAATACATCACTGGGGAGCCCGATCAATGCCAAGTAGCACCTGCTGCAGCCAATCTTCTCATTATCGCCCATGCCAATTAAAACCCAAGTCATTCTTCCCAAACTGAGAACCCATTAAATTATGTTTGGACCATTGGTAGAAGGTATGCATGCCACTCGGGGTCTTCTTCAATCATTTCAATTTAACGACATAATGTTCCGCAGATGGTCCGACGGTTGTCTTGTGTGCGGCACTCGTACCCAGGTCCATGCAATTTGACCTGCGTTCATCAACCAGCTAAGCATGGCAGGTCTCCACTTGCTAGCTGTCCCAGGGCCTCAGCGAGAGGCTGCTATGCCGCATGCCGAGGCGGTGACCTCCTCATGCCCTTAACACCTCCCCCTGGTGGGAACATGGTGCGCCATGACAGGTGCCCAGGAGGAACCACCTTGGTCCCACGGAGGTCTCAACGTCCTCCCGGGTCCTGCAATCTCACCAGTCCAAGAAACTTGCTCGGATAGTGCCCCGATGTACAGAGGATACCCCACAATACCAGACTCCCCATGGGGACTTGGTGGTACCACACCCTTGGTCTGACAACACTTCCCAGGGGAGCTGGCCTGGCACAACTCAATCTTCCAGGGGGAAATATCGCACAATGCCAGCCCCATTAACCCCACTTGATCCTTATCATACAGTCTTGGGACTTGTTTTCTTTTACCTTTCCAAGCCAACCCACCATTGCACTTTTAATTAATGCCCCAAACTGTGTCCCAAAAATTTCATTGTTTTAATTTAATTTTGTTTCCAAATTATCGTTTTTTGCTCATTTGTTCTCCTAATTTATTAATTTCCCCCTTCAAATGTGTGTTATTTTCATTTAATTCCTGCTTGTTTCTTATCAGTTCTATTATAGCCTGCAAGTCCTTCGTGCCAGTTCCGATCCTAAGCTCCTCCCTACTAAGCCCAGCCCAAGCTCATCTCCTTCCACATGCTCCACACAATCCACAATTTCGTGGACATCCACCATCTTGTCCACTGTTCCCTCAAATTTGAAAAATGATATACAGTGCATTCAGAAAGTATTCAGACCCCTTCACTTTTTTCACATTTTGTTATGTTGCAGCCTTATGCTGAAATCGTTCAAATTCATTTTTTCCCTCATCAATCTGCACTCAATACCCCATAATGACAAAGAGAAAACAGGATTTTATAAAGTTTTGCAAATTTATTAAAAATAAAAAACTGAAATATCACATTTACATAAGTATTCATACCCTTTGCTATGACACTTGAAATTTAGCTCAGGTGCCTCCCATTTCTCTTGATCATCTTTGAGATGTTTCTACACCTTGATTGGAGTCCACCTGTGGTAAATTCAATTGATTGGACATGATTTGGAAAGGCACACACCTGTCTATATAAGGTCTCACAGCTGACAATGCGTATCAGAGCAAAAACCAAGCCATGAGGTCGAAGGAACTGCCTACAGAGCTCAGAGACAGGATTGTGTCGAGGCACAGATTTGGGGAAGCCTACAAAAAATCTCTGCTGCATTGAAGGTTCCCAAGAGCACAGTGGCCTCCATAATTCTTAAATGGAAGAAGTTTGGAACAACCAGGACTTCCTAGAGCTGGTCCGGCCCGGCCAAACTGAGCAATCGGGGGAAAAGGGCCTTGGTAAGAGAGGTGACCAAGAACCCGATGGTCACTCTGGCTGAGCTCCAGAGATCCTGTGTGGAGATGGGAGAAACTTTCAGAAGGACAACCATCACTGCAACACTCCACCGATCTGGGCTTTATGGCAGAGTGGCCAGACGGAAGCCTCTCCTCAGTGAAAGACACATGAAAGCCGCTTGGAGTAATAGAGCTGACATGTGCAAGCACACACACACACACACACACACACACACACACACACACACACACACACACACAGACGAGACAAACACTTAACACAGCCACTGAGCTTGGGAGTTGTGCCGTCACTACCGTCACTTCCTGGGATACTCTGGGTAACAGTGACGTCATAACAATGGCGCTCCATTTTTCACCGTACTCAGTGGGGCATTTCCTCAAGAGGAATTTCCTCCTACCCATGGATGCCAACTGATGGGGATTGTCCGTGCTCTATCCTTTTCAAGCAAGAAAGCAGCATGTACCATTTTAAAAGTCTTTGGTATGACTTGAACTGGTCCAAACCGGATGGGTGTTTTTTAAGAGACACCATCTCGTCAGTGGATGGTCATTGGCTCCGTACGGGAGCTCATCCGTCCTTTTCCAGGTGTTGTTTTTGGTCCTGGCAGGTGTCACAGTCCCCCTTCGCACAAGCAAAGCCAGTGAGAGGTGTCGGTTTAGTCACCGACAACCCGACCATGCGGCAGGTAGCATTGGGTTACGTTACCTAACGTAATAATAATGGTCACTGGGAAGGAAGGGAATGTACAGAGAAGCAATAATCAATCAATGAATAAACCCTAAACCCCTTAACTCAATTAATATGTTGTGGATATTTATGTTAAAATGTTTATGGAGTTTACACAGTGAAGTGCCAATTATGTCAAAGGTGCTTCCAACTCATTTGTGAAATAATAAATGTAGCTTTAATATATATGTTGCTGTGTATCTCCAAGAGCTGGTCTTCTATCTTATGCACACTGTCATTTTGCACAACTTTGATTGAACGGAGCGGAGCGGAGGCATTTCCGCTCCAAACATCCGCTCTAAAGAGCGGAGGAATTTCTGCCTGAATTGACGACGTTGCATCTTTCAAACCCAGAGTAAGGCCGAAACGCCCATTTTTAAGTCGCAAGAAAAAGTTGGTGGTGGTGATGGATGCCCGCCCTCTTGACAAGTTGTCAATGTTTACCATGGCTAAGAATAAATCCTTCATAATACGTGTCACCAATGATGTCCATGACAGGGCATGTACATTTTCACTCTGAGTAGCCATGGGAATGAAACCCACACCAGTGAGGGAAGTGCAACAAGGGTTACCCATTCCACCAACAAAACACTCCTGGTTTCATGTAATTTGAGGTCATTGTTGTTGTTGTTGTTGTTGTTGTATAGGTGGGGGCAGAGTGACGTCACTTCCGCTTAGTAACGGCGTCACTGACCCTAGAGCGATGAAAACAATCACGCCGCACGCTTGCAGTGTGTGTGCTTTGTGTTTGCAGATTTGCGCAGGAAAGTGCTAGATTTTGCGTTGTTGCAACGGTTTAACTTACGAATTTCGTCACATACTACTGGCCACTTATATCAGCATGTCTTACAACTATTTTGACAATCTTCCAAGCAAAGCTAAAGAGAGATACGAGACCAAATTATCAGCAATTGGCCTTGCAATTTGTCCATACCGGTTTACACCGGCAAGTGACCTTACCTGAGGACATTAAATATCCTTACCTGAGACAAAATAAACCTTACCTGAGACAAAATAATCAGAGCAGATCGTCCTTGAATTGACTGGACTCCAGTGGGATCTATGTTCATTCTCACGGCGGATCGCGGCCAACCACCGGTCTCTTCTCTCTGGACTGCGTAGTCGTTTTGGGATTTCAAAGAAAGATCGTTTCATATCACTCGACAGACTGTGATTATGGCAGCCAAACGCTATACAGTTTCGAGGCATTTTAACTCTATAACAACTGATGAAGACGCATAGGATATGTACAACAACCCGAAATATTCTCCGGAAAAAGAACTTGCGAAAAAATAGCAAACCGTTCATAAATTCAGTGAAAGCTGCAACGCAACATAAGTAACTGTTGTGTGTATCGCACATGTATACACATGTACGCACGCATTGCTACGCGTGTTTGCTTTCATCGGCCGTTCGGTTGTCAGGTGTCATAGGGTGAAAGTACCCGGATGTACTTTAATACCTGGTGTGCTCATGAGGTACATGTACACATCCGCGAACTGAACATCTGGCCAGGCCGTCGGGTCGTTGATCCACGCACTTGCCGATAACCGGTACGGACAAATTGCAAGGCCAATTGCCGATAATTTGGTCTCGTATCTCTCTTTAGCTTCGCTTGGAAGATTGTCAACATAGTTGTAAGACATGCTGATATAAGTGGCCAGTAGTATGTGACGAAAGTCGTAAGTTAAACCGTTGCAACAACACAAAATCTAGCACTTTCCTGCGCAAGTCTGCAAACACAAAGCACACACACTGCAAGCGCGGCGTGATTGTTTTCATCGCTCTAGGGCACGTGACGCCGTTACTAAGCGGAAGTGACGTCACTCCGCCCCCACCTATAGCCCCAGACAGTTCTCTTGAACAAACCCACGGCACAGAGACAGCCGATTGATCTCCCAGGAGCGACCCA
The DNA here is from genome assembly GCF_964187855.1 of Myxine glutinosa. Lineage (NCBI taxonomy): Eukaryota > Metazoa > Chordata > Myxini > Myxiniformes > Myxinidae > Myxine > Myxine glutinosa. The sequence continues at coordinate 4,868,661 of NC_136263.1, read as the reverse complement.
GAGATCCCCCACATCTAGGATGGTGTACCCCCGTCTTCACGAAGTCAAGGCCACGGCTGTGTTAGAGGGAGGGAGAGAGAGAGATTTGACTTTCATGTCCTTTTATTACAAAAGTACAAAATAAAGATTCCTTACAGTCAAACCCCAAGAAACAAAACAGTTACATACAATTTTACTGTAGGGGAAACCAAAACCAACAAAACGTTAAGCTACCACATTTTACCAGGGGAGAACCCAGCGACAACAAAACGGTAAGCTACCAAAAAAAAAGCACAAACGATATTTAGTAAAGACTAGAGAGAAAGCACCAAACCACCATCAGATAATTTACAAAAATCATCATTTATACACCATATTCTCTCAGAGTTCAAGTTGGCTGGAGAGCGAGTAACAGTGAAAATCAAGTTTTATCTGCGGCTTACACAAAATGCTCTGAACATTGCTACAGTATCTGTACTGCACAAATCATTCTTTATCTTTGATTTCCTAGTTTTGTAAATTGCCAATTTTGCTTGGGGAATGAAAACGTTTACAAGAATTGTCGCTTGGATATTAAAGGGGCCACTTGAACCAAAAATGTAAATTGGAAAACTGAAACCAAGAGAAAGACGTGCAAATAGCACTTTCAAGAAAATAAAAAGAGGAGTTAAACGATTGCATCGAATATACAGTATGCATGGGACCAGGTTTCACTCTGTCCACAAAAGGGACACTGATCACTTATCGCTTGTGAAAAGCGGTGAATAAGAGAGTTTGTAGGTATTATCCAATGTGCGATTCTCCATTGGAGATCACCAGCACGTTTTGGCACAGGATTTTTATAATATCATCCCCAGTTTGGGGAGAAAGGAGGAGTGTGTGGCAGGACTGCAGACCACCTGCAAGGTGCTGGGGTAGACAAGTAGGGGAAAAGAGCATTTAAACATTGGAGTTACAAGGTTTTACGGTTATCACTGGAAGAGGAAAATGAGCGGCCAAAATTTTTTGTCTCCAAGTTTTCAGAGGCAGACAAAAGAAGGTTGGGGAAAGGAGAGAGGCTCGGCTCAGAGGGAGGTACAGGATGAACCAACCAAGGTTGGAAGGAACCCGAGAACATGGATCTCTCGTACATAGTATGATCGCGATGGCTTGTGAAACCTTGCCATGCATTTAACAACCTTCGATAGAAAGAAGGGAGTGAAGAAAAATCAAACTTGGTCAAGTCCATTAGGAAGAGCTCCTTAGCATGACCGAAATTCTCAACTTGACCCAAAATACAGCATGCAAGATACATCCAAGGCAATCCTCAATCACATCCACCAAGCTCGGAACAAGTGTGTGTCTACCCTCATAGGCTATGAGCCGAGGGGTCGACCATGCTCAATCAGAGGGAGGATGGCTAACAGTTATTTTTGGCAAGGCCAAGGTCCCTAGTGCTGAAAAAAATGTGATAGCAGTGTGAAACTCTTAGCCGTATCTGTGTTATCATCACATTTGTCAGATCACCCATTTATCGCTTTTCGGGTCATTTTTCCCGCTTAAGATTTAGGGGGTGGGGTTAGTTTTTTGGCTCTCAAATAATATCACGTGTATATATCAGCTAGTGTGGTATATCAGGTAAAAGGTTATTGAATTACCTTTCAAATGATGTATAGAAAGTGCCTGTGTGATCTATAGTAACCTCTTTATAATGATTATTAAAACATAATTATTTCCACCAACTCTCTAAACTTCATCACAAAATCCCCAATTTTAGGAACAAAAATAGGCAAAAATCAAAAGGTATGTAAAAGGTATGTTTCGATTTGAGACACACATACAGTATAATTAGAGTCAATATCCTCACACATATGATCATGATGTGCTATGAAATGGACCATGATCATGATGTGCTATGAAATGTATGAACCACACCTTCCAAAGGAGCCACTTCCGAAGATCGAGAAGCTCAAGCAAAGAACAGTCTGCATAACAGAAGAAACACTGCCTGTCTACATTGCAGGTGAACGTGTTGGGCCTCATCCACTACAAACATTATCAACAGCTGCAGCGGAAAACAAGATGGCTATGGAAGTTGCTCAAATCAAGAATCTTCTTTGGGTCATTGCCCGTCAGGTGGACCCAGTAACACAAAAAACACCAAGTTGGACAGGATTCAACATCACCGTCAGGGCATCTATCAGCGTCTCTCAGGATATTGTTAGATATATGCCGACAATAAATGCACCAGCTACAGAGATGTCCACAGTCGCAGAAATCTTGAAGCAGTCTGAAAGCGTCCGACAGATCCTACACTTGCAGGACATCGTCGTCGTCATGGATCAGGCCCTGTATGCTAAGGCTGCCGAGATCGTCTGGAAACACACAGACACATATGCTAACATCGTACTTCGCCTCGGCACGTTCCACACAATCTGCAATGTGATGTCGATTCTTGGTGCTCGTTTCCAAGATGCTGGTCTTAGAGACTTTTGCATCGAAACAGGAATCGTCGCAGAAGGCTCACTCAATCGGGTTATGGAGGGGAAGATGTACAACTGAGCAGTCCGTGTACATAAGAGCATCTATGAAGCATTCATGAGGCTTGCGTGGATTGAATTTCTCCCTTGATTGGAAAAGATGCGACCAGAGGCAACACAGATGGTCACTACGTTGTTAGCAGAAGTTGCTGAATTGGGACAAGATGAGAGCCAGTGGAACAACCTGTTGGAAGATCAATCGTGTGAAGAAGTTCAGGCTGTTTGGAAGCAATTCCTGCATCACCTTCGTCATGATAATGGTGAATTGTCGTCATTCTGGATGTCGTACGTGGATATCGTTGAAACGGTCTTGCTTGCTCTACTGCGCGCTTCCCGAGAAGGTAATTGGCCATTACATCTATCTGCTATCCAAGCCATGATTCCTTGGTGCTTCGCATACGACAAAATCAACTATGCACGGTATTTATCAGCATACTACGCACAAATGACAAACCTTCCAACGCAGCACCCTGGCATCTTCCAAGCGTTCTCGGATGGGTACTTCTCAGTTCAAATGTCAAAAAGCAATCCGTTTGGACGCATTCCAGTTGACCAAACTACTGAGGTCACTGTCAACAAAGACACACAGACACCAGGTGGCACTACCAGGTTCAACTTGAAATCTGGAGCAGTGAAGCGCTACTATGTCACATCCGAACACAGGAGTGCGTTTCTCCGCCAGATGAGGGAAATGGTGAATGTGAGCAACACACACGTACAACACGCGGATCTGCAGCAAACACGGATCAAGAAAGATGAGGACGCTGTATCATCACTGATAACTCTGATCCAGAGTTGGGTGAACCCATTCACTATGGCCAGCTCTCTCATCAGTATTTCCACCGCACGCGCAGCCCCTCCAAATATTGCCAAGGATCTGGAGAAAGCATGGGAAGTCGGACACAAGTGCTACACAAACTTCAAGATTGAGCGACTTGAGAGCAACCCACCAATCAAGAAATTCCACGACCCTTTGCAACTGAACAAGCTGAAGACTTTCAGCAACCTCACTAAGAAGAAGGAATGCAGAAGCAATGGCAGGGCAGTAATTCTTCAAGCAGACAGAGCTCTATTTGGTAGAATTATCATGATGGCACAGGGCCGAGATCTTCACATGGCAGAGGTGCTATCTCATCCTCTAGGTCCCTTGCCATGGGCCCTGGCAACACCCGAAGGCCTTCTACGGAAAACCAACAAAGCTGCCCTAGCCACGGCCTTGCAAAGGACTGTGACCCCGGCTGAAAGGATACCCAACAATTCGGCAACAATTATTGACGGCATGCTCCTTATACAGAAGGTGGCAGGTGATCAAACTACATTTGCCGAAGTGGCCATGATTGTCCTATCCATGGCCCTGAAGGATGGATGCAGTAGCCAGAGGATCGATGTCGTCTTTGACACCTACAAGGAGACTTCCATCAAAAACAGCGAACGGTTAACCAGGGGGGAAGAACTTGGACTTGAGCTGAAAAACATCACGGCATCTCAAATTGTAAGGCAATGGCGCAAGTTTCTCAGCTATGTTGGGAACAAGTCAAGTGTTATCATGTTCCTGATCGAAGAGTGGAAGAAACCAGAGTACATCAGACGCCTACAGGGAAAGGTTCTCTTTGTAACATGCGATGACAAGTGTTATCAGATCACATCTGATGCTAGCCAAGAAGTAGTGGCCCTGGAAAGCACACACGAGGAAGCAGATGGTCGTCTGTTCTTGCATGCTGCCCATGCTGCCGCACATGGATACCAGTCTATGCTTATTAGCTCAGATGACACCGACGTACTTGTCATTGGCTTGGCATTTCATACCAAGATTCATGCCAAGTTGTTTCAGAAATGTGGCACCAAAGCAAGGGCTAAAATCCTAGACATAGGGAAAATAGGAAAGTCAGTCGGCACAAATGTATGTCAGGCCCTAATTGGAATGCATGCCTATACCGGATGCGACACAGTCAGCACGTTCGCTGGACGAGGAAAACTGACTGCACTAAAACTCATCAGAACCAACAAAGATGTGCAGGATGCATGTACACAGCTGGGAGAGGACTGGGACGTCATGAGTGAGGAACTGATGGATAAATTGGAGAACTTCACTTGTCTCATGTACGCACCGAAGTCGGGGACAGTGAAGGTGAATGACTTGAGATATCACCTGTTCTGTGCCAAGAGGGGAGAGATCGACAGTCACCAGCTACCTCCGTGCAAAGACTGCTTAACCAAACATGCACAGCGAGCCAACTATCAAGCCGCTATTTGGAAGAGGAGTCTCAAGATGGATCCAGCAGTACCGAGTCCAATCGGGAAAGGATGGCACTGGGATACCCAGGATGGTCGCGTGCAGCTGGCAGTCGACTGGATGCAAGGACAGCCCGCACCACAGGCGGTTCTGGATTTACTGGCATGCACCTGTTCGAAAAGATGCACACTACCCATGTGTGTCTGCATGGCCAGTGGTTTGAAGTGCACAGACATGTGCAAACTCACCACATGTGACAACCAGAGAGTGTATGGTGAGAGTGATGACAGTTCGGCAGAAGACGATGAAGAAGACGACGACGATGACGAGGATAACTTCTGAATTGTAGAACTGTATGGAGAAAGATCATGTACATATGTGTAACAAATATGGTGTACGCTGAATTGATAACTCGTGTACTTTATGGTATGATGTCTATAAATATATGTTGCTTAAATAGAAAGTACATTGTTTTCCTTTGGTTTACTTTATGTATAGCTGGTAATATAAGAGAACCATACAACACTACAAGACTAAAAACGTTTGCATGAATATGATGTAAATTATCTCGCCAAGTTAGGGTACATCAGGATACATACATATACATGGAGTAGGTTAATCATCACATGCATCATACGTCTGTGGTATATTCAAGAACACCACATACAGTTTGGTCATAATGCCTTCATATTTTTAGAATTAGACATTTCTGACACCAATTTCAGTACTTTTTGGCCTATATATGGCTGACATCCCAATATTATATATACTATTTTTAGACCAATAATGGTATACAAACTATATACATGCTGTCGGTCAAAAATCGTAAAATGTAAATCAATATATCATAAGAGCGGAAAGATATACATTTATGGATTTTAGGTCATGGTTACAGCAACTACTGTATATTGGATTTTCTCATCTTTATCAAGGTGTATGAGATTTAAGGCCCAAATTTGACTTTAATCATACTGTGGGTTTCTCAAATTCAAAAATTCATTTAATATCCGCCAAACGGAATTTTTGCCTAATTTTGTTTTCATTGGGGATTTTGTGATACATTTTTGAGGGTTGGCGGAAATAATTATGTTTTAATGATCATAAAGAGGTTACTATATATCACACAGGCACTTTCTATACATCATGTGAAAGATAATTCAATTACCTTTCACCTGGTATACAACACTAACTGATACATATAGGAGATATTATTTGAAAGCCCCAAAACGAACCCTACCCCCTAAATCTTAGGCAGAAAAATTACCGAAAGCGTTATTGGGGTGGTCTGACAAATGTGATGATAACACAGATACGGCTAAGAGTTTCACACTGCTATCACATTTTTTTCAGCACTAGGGTCCCTGGCCTTGCCAAAAATAACTGTTAGCCATCCTCCCTCTGATTGAGCATAATGTCGAAAATTTGAGGGTCTGGCTCATAGCCTATCAGGAGTGCCAGGAAGCACTATCTCTCCTCACTCAAGAACGAACTCTCAAACCTGTCTCCTTCCTCCAAATCCTGGTGGCGTCTGGTCAAATCCGTTTCTGGTGTTTGTTCCCCCTCCATCCCCTCCCTTACCTCAAATGGCCACACAGTTGACATCGCACGTGACAAAGCCGAATGCCTCAACTCTTGTGTTTGCCTCAAAATCTTTAGTCCCAAACCCATCTCTCTCTGTTCCCACCTTTCCCAGTCGAACCCAACTGCTCCTGGACTCTGTGTCCTTCTCTCCTGACAAGGTGGAGGAGTTTTTGTCTAACCTCGACTCTGATTCTGCAACTGGACCAGACGGCATCAGCCCACGGGTCCTAAAATCCTGCTCTGCCGCTCTATCTCACCCTCTCTCTGTTCTTTTCACCCTATCTTTTGCTCAAGGTCATCTGCCAGCATCCTGGAAATCAGCAAACATTACCGCTTTACACAAAAAAGGTGCAAAAACAGATCCTTTTAACTACAGACCAATCAGCCTGCTCCCAATTATCAGCAAAGTCATGGAATCCATCATTGCTTCGGATATGAAATCTTTCCTCTTCTCCAATGGCTTGATCTCTGATCATCAATTTGGATTCAGACCAGGTCACTCTACTCTGGACATGCTGCTTCTCCTGTCTCAACAATGGATGGAGGTCCTCAATGCCAAACAGGAAATCAGAGCTGTCTCCCTTGACATATCATGTGCCTTCAATACGGTCTGGCACCCAGCTCTGCTCACCAAACTCTACTCCTATGGTATCCATGGAAATCTCCATGCATGGCTTGCGGACTTCCTCTCTGGTCGTAGTCAACGTGTGGCCCTGAATGGATTTCTCTCATCTCCCCTTCCTGTTCAGGCTGGAGTTCCCCAAGGCAGTGTGCTGGGCCCTGTGCTTTTTCTGGTCTTTATCAATGATCTCTCCGACTCTCTGGAAAATCCTCTCTATCTCTTTGCTGATGACTCCACTCTCTGCCGCTCCATTCCTCTTCCCTCAGATCGGCAGTCTGCAGCCTCCTCACTCTCTGAAGACCTGGACAAAATCACAGACTGGTCAAACAAGTGGAACATGTCTTTCAATCCTGACAAATCTCACACTCTTACTATGTCTCTCCGAAAAGATCGACTGGACAACCCTCCCATCTACTTTCTCAACAATGCTCTCCAAGAAGTTCTGTCGCTCAAGCTTTTGGGTCTCACTATCTGCCATGATCTTTCTTGGGAAAACCACATTTCCAAGCTGGCCTGCAAAGCCAGTCGGCGACTGGGCATCCTCCGTCGTGCGAAGTCCTTCCAAGGCACACCTGAGCTCCTCACCACATACAAGGCTTTCATCCGCAGCTCAATGGAATACTGTTCTCCCCTATGGGCTGGTGCTCCTGCCTCACACCTAGCTCGGCTTCACGCTGTTGAAACCAAAGCTTTCAGAATCATTGGAATCTCCCGCGATGAAGCTATCTCTGAGGGCCTTTCACTCACTCACCGCAGGCAGGTAGGTGGTCTTTCTGTCTTCTACCGACTCCTCTCCGGCCTTGCTCCCCCAGCTCTCTCTGTGCTCTGTCCCCCAAATATTCCTACAGGTCGCACAAGATCTGCCAGCAAGCCTCTGATGGTTAAACTGCCGAAATCTCGGCTCTCTGCTCACCTTCACTCCTTCATTCCTCTTTTCTCCCGCCTCTGGAACAAACTCCCACACTCCCTTCAATCCCACTCCTCCCTCCAGGTCTTTAAAACAGCTGTTCACCACCATCTCTTATCTTCCCCCATCCAAAACCTTGATCTTTTCTACCCCCACTAATTCACCCCAGATCCACCTTGTTTGTAATTCCAACTTCTTTCCTGGTAGTCCTGGCAGTGTCCATATGTTTTATGCCTCTCCCACCCCCTTTCCCATGCCTCCCCCCCAAAGCCCTCTCCCTCCCACAGATCTCTCGATGTCTCCATGTCTCTCGGTTCCTGCTCTCAAATGTTGTGTTTGTGTCCTTCCCCCTCTCTCCCCATCTTGTCTACCGCTCCCGATGTTATTTGTTTTATGTGTCGGTTTGTCGGTTATGTGTCGGTTTGTCGGTTTGTCTTTCTGTGTGATAAATTTTCGCTCTTTCACGAGCCTCGATCTTGTATACAAAAAAAAAAAGAAAAAAAAGGCACAACAGGCTCATGCAAAAAAGACCATATTGTGCGAAGACGAAAAGCCATGATTCGGCATTTTATGTTAACAAGTCCTTGACCACCCTCAGATATCGGCAAATTCAATCTCTCCGGTCGTAGCCAATGCTTTCCAGACCAGAAGAAATGAGTGACACTCTTCTGTATTTCGTCGGCTAAACCAGAAGGTGGTTGCAGAGCCAAAACCTTTTGCCACAGAATGGAGGTACCCAGGTTGTTTTTGACCAATGCTCTGCCACGGTAAGACAATTTGGCAGAGTAGGCCTTTCCATTTTATTAAAAGCAGTTCAATGCGTTCAGGCAAACCTTCCCAGTTATGCCTGATGAAATCTCCATGACCAAGAAAAACTCCCAAAAACTTGATCCCATCTCTTCTCCAAGTGATATTTGTGGGGAGAGATGGAGGTGAAAAAGGAGGTGGGGAGATTGGGGGGAAAGGGCGTGGGTAAGGCATTCAAGCCACAGTGCCTCTGTTTTTTCCCAGTTGATTTTTGCTGACGAGGCTCTGCTAAAAAGTGCTAAAGCGTGCGTCATCTTAGCAATGTAAAAAGAGTTTTTGAAACAAACACATATATAATCAGCATAGGCGATGGTCTTTATAGTATGGTTTAAACTTCTAACAGTGAAACCAGACAAAGACTTACGAAGAGTGTTTCAGAGGGATTCAAAGGATAGGGTGTATAAAGCACCTGCAAGTGGGCAGCCCTGCCTAATACCTCTTTTTATACAAAAAGGGGGCACAAGCTCATTATTTATATTTAGCAGGGCAGATATGTTTGAATAACACATATGTATACATGATAAAATAAAAGGTCCAAACAACAACAACAACAGGCATTTTAAGGCCATTTTCCCTGCAAGAGCGGGGGTTAGCCTTGTGGTCCCCATGACAATCTTCTCCATTTTGCCCTATTTTCTGCATCTCCCCTTGTTAACCCCCTTTTCCCGCATTTCTTCTTCGACCATCTTTAGCCAAGTCTTTCTCGGTCTTCCCCGTTTAAAACGTTTAAAACGTAAAAAAGGTCCAAAACCAAATCGATTTAACACTTCGGACAGGTATTCATGAGAAACAATCAAAAGCCTTCTCCTGATCTCGGACAAATGAGGTAAAACCCTTTTCCATCAGTTCAATCACTCTCCCACTTGCTCATCCCAATTTTTTAAGCATACTGTGGGGAGCCAAGGAATATGCCTAAGTACTTAATTTCCTCACTTCCCCACACTAACTCTGCGGGGAGGGATGGGGGCAGCAGTAGTAAAGGCTGAGGAAGGTTGCGATAATGGGAGGGTATCCATAACGTTTTGCTTTTGTTCCAATTGATTTTTAAAGTGGAAGCAGAGTGAAACTTTGTTAGGTTCTCAACAAGGATATCAATATCATCTTTATATTTTACAAATATGCAGACGTCATCCGCATAAGCAGATAGGGTTAGCGGTGGACTCATGGGAGAAAGTGCTATTCCAGAAATCTTCTTTCTCAATAGATTGGGAAGGGGCTCTAAAGAAAGAGCAAACAATAAACCAGAGACTGGACAACCTTGCCGTACCCTCTCCGAAACTCGATGGGGGAAGCCAACACATTATTAATCTTAACTAAACAAAATATGTCTGTGTATAGCAAGGAAATGTAGAATCGAAAGTTTGCTACAAGATCTCTAATACATGATGCATAAACTTATGGTCAATACTGTCAAAATGCCTTTTCAAGATCAAGCGACATCATTCCAAAATCTTTTTGCACACGGTTACCATCAATGAGATCTCTGATTAAAGAAATATTATCATGGATGGATCTTCCAGGAACACAGTAACTCTGTTCTGGTAATACCAGATCACCAATAACCTTTTTTAACCGATTAGCCAATACTTTTGAAAAAAGCTTGTAGTCCGTGCACAGCAGGGAGATCGGTCGCCAGTTCGCCAAAAGTCGGGGATCTTCAGTTTTCGGGAGCAAGCATACTACGGCTCTTCTTAGACTCAGCGGCATTATACCAGTCTGTATAGAAGCGTCCAAAACATTCAGCAACTCAGGGCCTAAAAGGTCCCAAAAGGTCAGAAAGAATTCGGGAGCACAGGTTAGTTCAGGGAGGGTGATTGGTGCATCTAGCTCCAACCGTTGAGCCTCAGTTAGGGAGGGGAAGTGAGAGGTTGAATCCATCATTGTATCATTACAAACAGTCTGCTCTTCAAAAGGTTTTGTAAATAATTCAATAATGTTTAACCTAACATCATCCTCATTGACAACAACGTTGCCTCTTGAGTCCAAAACAGAAGAGATTAGCCGTGATGGCTTGCTTAAAGATTCTAAATGAAAGAAAGACTTGTTTGGGGTGTCTGATAATTTTGCATTCTGTATTCTAAGTCTAATTAATGTACCGGCTGCTTTCTCTTGAACTAACTCCCTTAAAAGAGCTTTCTTTACAAGCAATAACCGGTAATTGGCGTCATTGTTTTCATGAGCCAATTTACTCTCCAATTGTAGAATATCCAATTCCAACCGGGCCATTGTAATGTGCTTGTCGTTTGTGCTGTGTGATTGGAAACATTGACAAAAAACCCGAATTTGAGATTTCATGTTATCCCACCATATGCTGGATGAAGAAAAGGAGGATTTCTTTGATACTAGACTTGCCCAGAAAACACGAAAGGCTTCTTTAAACATACCATCTTCTAGAAGTCTAACGTTAAACTTCCAATAAGTGCTCCTATTTGTGGGTTGAGGAAAGGAAAGGTTTAGGGTTACCATATGATGGTCCGAAATCAAGGAAGGGAAAAGATTTGAAGAAACAACGGTATTCTTAAAGGGTACGTTAATGTACCATCGGTCAAGCCTTGCCAAAGCTACCTGATTATTGGAGCATCGACACCAGGTGTATTGGGATACATACGGGTGGTGCGACCACCAAACATCGAGTAGACCGACAGTTTTAAAGAAATTGGATAAATCTACATGGGGCTCAGGGTGGGGTTCATTAGAATTTCCATCTATCGATGGCTCGAAGGTGCAATTAAAATCACCCCCGATACACAAACAATGATCAAATCGACCAATCTCAAGTGATTGATCATAGAGGTGAAGAAGGACTTGCGTTCTAAGCTATCACACGGTGCATACACATTGAAAATAGTGCAATGAAAGTTATGACTGATTCGTTCAAGAGAACTAAACCGGCCTTTTATTATTTCCTGAAACTGGCATGACTCGCATACCAGGCCTGGTCTCAGTAAGAAACCAACTCCAGCAGATGAAGCTGTCAAATTGCTGAAATAGCATTGGCCTTTAAGAAGTTGATGCCAGTCGTGTTCTCCGTTAGGTGTGATGTGAGTTTCTTGTAGTAAGATCACATCTACCTTTTTACGTTGAAACAAATTCTTTACTTGTACCTGGCGGAGGTGATTGGCACCAACCACCACCGTTCATATTTAAAGTTGCAAGTGTTATGTAGTTTTCATTCTTTGTTGGTGAAGTTTACCTGTGCCTGGGAAAACTCAGTATCTACACGTGTGACGAATTTCCGAAGCCTGTGATATTGTGATTTCGTCATATCAAAATAATCAGGCGTTTTAATTATGGCTTTTGCGGTGTGAATGAATGACACCAAATCAGAGAATTGGTCTTTAATGACCATGTTCCGCTGTCTGTATGTTTCATTAAGAAACGACACTATGAGTTGAGGGGATATTTGAGACTGAGGTGTTGATGATTGAGAGAGCTCAGTCACTTCTACCTTGTCTTCGGACTCCGATAGGTCAGATAATGTACTACCAAGGTCTTGGGCATTACTCGAGGCTATCGGAAACTTATCTGGAGGAACCTTCAGGGATTTTATTGGGTGCTGCGGTCCACACTCACCAGCACACTGGTGTTTATTCTCTTTATTTGTGTTCTGAGAATTGGTTCTAGATCCCTGCACGGCCGGGCTTATGATCTCCATTTGTAAGATGGAGCGATTGGTTTGGTCTCCAGTTGGCTCACCTACTGAAGGAGGGACCAACAGATCCCCGTTGTCAGGATCAAAAATGGCCACAGTCTTTGAACTGTTGCCGCTTTCATTTTTAGAACCTGAAAGATCGGTAATGGTTTGTTTTCCCCTTTGGGGGGTCATTGTTGTCATTTGCAGCTACCGTTTTGTTCTCTTTTTCAGAGACAGTGTCTCTGTCCAAGACAACCTTCCTTACCGAACTGGCAAGGTTAGTTGTTAATGGTGCTCTTCGTTTTTTTGTTTGTACAACAAGTTCTTCAGTCATGTGTTCGTCAGCAGAGTTGACGTCACAAAGTGCCATCTCACCGGGTTCACAAAACACCGAGGAGATAGAAGGCACAGCTGGGGCATCACGAAGCACGGTTGAGGCATCAGGAAGCACGGTCAGGGCGTGGGGAAGCACGGTTGGGGCGTCTAAAAGCACGGTTGGGGCATCGGGAAGCACGGTTTGGGCGTGAGGAAGCACGGTTGGGGAGTTTTTCTTTTTTACAGCCCACATCAGTGTGTCCCAATTTGCCGCACTTCATACAAGAGGCTTTGGGACAAAACTTTTTGACGTGTCCAAAGGCTTCACAAAGGAAGCACGTTAAGGTGCCTGACGAAGCGTACATTTGGAATTCGTGGTTGTCTACCGATATTTTAAAGCTTATGTTTAAACCTGTATCGTCACCGCGATCTGAAAGCACCATGTGTACCTCTCTGCGAAAACTCATCACGTGCTTCACACTCATCACGATCACCACGGCACCCGAGAGGAATCATCCAGATTCGGGAAACAACCGTTCCGTATGGGGACAGAACAGCCATTAGCTTCTCATTAGAAATAAACGGAGCGATGTTCGAAATAATTATTTTTTGTCGCCGCCTGGGGATACCGTTATGAAATGCCCACCTTTCAATGATAGACCAGCGCTAAAAACATCGTGTATGAAACTTTCGTCCAACACGAAAAACAACAAACTTCTGGTTCATCCGCGACGCGGCATGGACATTTTGATCGCTGATAACGTCTCCTGCAGACTAGGATGATGTCCTCGGTATAAACACCTTCGGGCGGAATACATATGAATGCGTGCTTCCTTGTTACGGTTTCAAACTCTTCCTGCCGCACTCGAACATTCGTCATAACCGCGATGTCTCACCTTTCCACCTTAACCAGGTGGAAAGGACACAAATGAAAAAAAAAGGCCGAAATAAAATAACCAGAAGACGCCATGCAGAGCACGATACTTGCAAAATCCACCCTCCCCCCGAAAAAAAGGTTGCAATTGATCCAGCAAATTGTCCATTTCATCAAGATCAAAATTAACGATCTTGATCAAAGCTCGGGTCAATAGCATGAAAAGTGATGATTTACAGATGAAAATTTATGATTTTAGAAGTTTGAAGAAGAGTTGACATTTGACCTGTTGACCTCAAAAATAGTTGGTTTACCAATTCAGTGAGGCACTATACAAATGCGGTTTCACGTCAATCGGATGAAAATTGACGGGTTTTTTTCAAAAGAAAATTGATGATTTTGTAAGCTTGACCTTGAGTTGACCTTTTGACCTCAAAAATAGTTGGTTTACCTATTTAATGACTCGATATGCAAATGCTGTTCTAATTTTCAAATCAATCAGATGAAAAATGGCGATTTTATAAATTCGACCTCCAGTTACCTTTGACCTCAAAATCAATAGGCTTCTCAATTGTGACGACCTCTACAACTCGGTGAAGTTTCATGACGATCGGTTTAGAATTGTGACCTGCAGGCCGGTGACAAACAGACAAACAAACAAGAAGACGTCATGCGTAGCACGATACTTGCAAAATCCGCCCCCCCCCCCCCCCAAAAGTTTTCCATTGATACAGCAAATTGTCCATTTCATGAAGATTTAAATTTACAATCTTGATCAAAGCTCGGGTCAACAGGATGAAAAGTGACGTTTTTTCAGATGAAAAATGATGATTTTGGAAGGTTGACCTTGAGTTGACCTTTGACCTTTTGACCTCAAAAATAGTTAGTTTCCCTATTTAGTGACAATGTGCAAATGCTGTTCAATTTCAAGTCAATCGGATGAAAATTGAGGATATTAAAAATTTGGCCTATGTTGACCTTTTGGCCTATGTTGACCTCAAAAATAGATGGTGGTTGAATTTAGTGACCATATATATAAATCCTCTTAGAAGTTCAAGTCAAATGAAAATTGGTGATTTTAGAAATTTGGCCTATGTTGACCTTTTGGCCTGTGTTTACCTAAAATATAATACGTGGTTGAATTCAGTGACCAGATATGAAAGTCCTCTTCAAATTTCAAGTCAATTGGATGAAAATTGAGGATTTTAGAAATTTGGCCTATGTTGACCTTTTGGCCTATGTTGACCTCAAGTATACTTGGTGGTTGATTTCAGTGACCAGCTATGCAAGTCCTCTTTTTTTTCTTTTCTTTTTTTTTGTATACATAATCGAGGTTCGTGAAAGAGCTAACATTTATCACACAAACAAATCAAACAGACAAACAACCAAAGTATATAAAAAGGGGAGCGGTAGACAAGATGAGGAGAGAAGGGGAAACACATAAACACAACATTTGTGAGGGACATCGGGAATGTGTGGGAGGGAGAGGGCTTGGGGGGAGGCGGCGTGGGAAGGGGGGGGGGGGTGTGAAAGGCCCTCGGAGGTAGCTTCATCACGGGAGATTCCAATGATTCTGAACGCTTTGGTTTCAACAGCATGAAGACGAGCTAGGAGTGAGACAGGAGCACCAGCCCAGAGGGGAGAGCAGTATTCCATAGAGCTGCGGATTTAAGCCTTGTATGTGGTGAGGAGCTCAGATGTGCCAAGGAAGGACTTCGCACGATGGAGGATGCCCAGTTGGCGACTGGCTTTGGAGGCCAGATTTGAAATGTGGTTTTCCCAGGAAAGATCATGGCAGATAGTGAGACCCAAAAGCTTGAGTGACAGAACTTCTTGGAGAGGATTATTCAGAAAGTGGATGGGAGGGTTGTCCAGTCGGTCTTTTCGGAGAGACATCGTAAGAGTGTGAGATTTGTCAGGATTGAAAGACATGTTCCACTTGTTTGCCCAGTACAGGCAGTGATTTTGTCCAGGTCTGCAGAGAGAGAGGAGGCTGCAGACTGCCGATCTGAGGGATGAGGAATGGAGCGGCAGAGAGTGGAGTCATCAGCAAAGAGATAGAGAGGATTTTCAAGAGAGTCGGAGAGATCATTGATGAAGACCAGAAAAAGCACAGGTCCCAGAACACTGCCTTGGGGAACTCCAGCCTGAACAGGAAGAGGAGATGAGAGAACCCCATTCATGGCCGCACATTGACTATGACTAGAGAGGAAGTCCTCTCCTCGAAGTCCTCTTCTCGAAGAAGAGGAAGGGATGATTGAGATGGATGGGATAAGATGAGGGGATTCTTCAAATTTCAAGTCAATCGGATGAAAATTGAGGATTTTAGAAATTTGGCCTATGTTGACCTTTTGGCCTATGTTGACCTCAAGAATACTTGGTGGTTGAATTAAGTGACCAGATATGCAAGCCCTCTTCAAATTTCAAGTCAATTGGATGAAAATCGAGGATTTTAGAAATTTGGCCTATGTTGACCATTTGGCCTATGTTGACCTCAAGAATACTTGGTGGTTGAATTCAGTGACCAGATATGCAAGTCCTCTTCAAATTTCAAGTCAATCGGATGAAAATTGATGATTTTAGAAATTTAGCAAAGTTGGTGACCTTTGGCCTATGTTGACCTTTTGACCGATTGACCCCAAAAACAAGAAACCTCTTGCTTTTGACCAACTCTACCATTTGGTGAAGTTTCGTGAAGATCGGTTGAAAATTGTGACCTGTAGGCCGGTGACAAACAGACAGACAAACAGACAGAACCACAAACACAACCGACCAATATACTTGAAAAATCTTCGATTTTGCAAGTAACAAGCAAAAAGACGTCATGTTGAGCACGATACTTGCAAAATCCACCCTCCACCCACCCCCCGAAAAAAAGGTACCAATCGATTCAGCAAATTGTCCATTTCATCACGATAAAAATTGACGATCTTCATCAAAGCTCGGGTCAATAGGATGAAAAGTGACGATTTTTAGATGGAAATTGATGATCTTAGGAGTTTGACCTGGAGTTGAGCTTTTGACCTCAAATATAGTTGGTTTCCCAATTCAGTGAGGCACTATGCAAATTCTGTTAAATTTTCAAGTCAATCAGATGAAAATTGATGATTTTTCAGATGAAAATTGATGATTTTGGAAGTTTGACCTTGAGTTTACCTTTGACCTTTTGACCAAAAAAAATAGTTGTTTTTCCACTTTAGTGACTCAATATGCAAATACTGTTCAATTTTTCAGTCAATCGGATTTAAAATGGCGATTTTAGAAATTTCACCTCCAGATGACCTTTGACCACAAAATCAATAGGCTTCTCAATTGTGACGACCTCTACAACTTGGTGAAGTTTCGTGACGATCGGTTTAGAATTGTGACCTGTAGGTAACTGACATACAGACAAAGAAACAGACAGAATATCGCACAAGACCGAACAATATACTTGAAAAATCTTCGATTTTGCAAGTAATAAATAATCAAGTGCTTTACAAGCGATTTGACCACTATAGATTTGACCACTTCCCGATGCCCCAACCGTGCTTCAAGGAAAGAACAGGTTAAAAACAGCCCTGACGGAGCAGGTAAACTTGACCGAACGGCATGCTCTTCCCTCTGGGCTCTGCTCTCACTCTCTCTGTTTCAAGGGAGGCAAATGAGGGACAGGTGGTAACAAAGGAAGGTAAACAGACACGACACAGGCACGATGGAAAAAGGGGGGAAAGGGTGGGGAGAGGACAAAACCAACAGAAGCACGGAGTTACAACACCCAAACACAAGTACACGCCATCTTGCCACGGCCAACACACACAAACATCCAGCATGGAGCGAGAGAGAGAGAGAGGAGGGAAAGGGACTGATAGGCTCTCTGATCATGACAGCACTGCCCTGACGAATCCTGGCAGCAGGGAAGAATGGGGCAGAATTTTTTATTTTTTTATTTTTTTGTAATTTATTTGTAAAAAATAATAATTTATTTTTTTGTATACAACATTGAGGCTCGTGTAAGAGCTAACATTAATCACAAAAAACATAAACGGACACATAAAACATATAATAAAAGGAGCGGGAGACAAGATGGGGAGAGAGAGGAAAGCACACAACTACAACAGTAGAGAACAGGGACATCGGGAGATCTGTGGGAGGGAGCGATATTGGGGTGTGGGGGGGGGGGGAGGGGGTAAGGGAAGGGAGGGGTGGGAGAGGTAAAAAACAAAATGACACTGCAGTTAGGATGTTCAGGTCTTCAATGAAAGAAGTCGGTATTTCAAAAAAGTGGATCTGGGGTGAATTACCGGGGTAGAAAAGATAACGGGTTTGGATGGGGTAAGACAAGAGATGGTGGTGAACAGCTGTTTTCAAGACCTGGAGGGAGTAGTGGGATTGAAGAGAGCAAGGGATTTTGTTCCAGAGGCAGGAGAAAAGAGGCATGAAGGAGTGAAGGTGAGCAGAGAGTCTTGATTTTGGCAGTTTCACCATAAGGGGGTTGCTGGCAGATCTTGTGCATCCTGCAGGAATATTTGGGGGACAGAGCACAGACAGAGCTGGGGGAGATAGGCCGGATAGGAGTCTGTAAAAGACAGAAAGACCACCAACCTGCCTGCTGTGAGTGAGTGAAAGGCTCTCAGAGTTAGATTCATCGTGGGAGATTCCAATGATTCTGAAAGCTTTGGTTTCAACAGCGTGAAGCCGAGCTCGGTGTGGAGTGGAGAGCAGTATTCCATTGAGCTGCGGATGAAAGCCTTGTATGTGTTGAGGAGCTCAGGTGTGCCAAGAAAGGACTTCGCACGACGGAGGATGCCCAGCCGGGGACTTGCTTTGGAGGCCAGCTTGGAAATGTGGTTTTCCCAGGAAAGATCATGGCAGATAGTGAGACCCAAAAGTTTGAGTGACAGATATTTTTGGAGAGGATTGTTGAGAAAGTAGATGGGAGGGTTGTCGAGTCGGACTTTTCGGAGAGACATAGTAAGAGTGTGAGATTTGTCCGGATTGAAAGACATGTTCCACTTGTTTGACCAGTCTGTGATTTTGTCCAGGTCTGCAGAGAGTGAGGAGGCTGCTGCCTGCCGATCTGAGGGATGAGGTATGGAGCGGCAGAGAGTGGAGTCATCAGCAAAGAGACAGAGAGGATTTTCCAGAGAGTCAGAGAGATCATTGATGAAGACCAGAAAAAGCACAGGGCCCAGAACACTGACTTGGGGAACTCCAGCCTGAACAGGACGGGGAGATGAGAGAAATCCATTCAGGGCCACACGTTGACTACGACCAGAGAGGAAGTCTGCAATCCATGCGTGGAGATTTCCATGGATACAATAGGAGGAGAGTTTGGTGAGCAGAGCTGGGTGCCAGACTGTATTGAGGGCACGTGATACAGTCACGTGAAAAAGGAAGTACACCCCATGTAAAGTTTTGACTTTTTCAACATATTTCAACATGCAGCTATTTGATTTTCATTTCACCAATATTGATAGATCAAGGTGATATAATATAACAAATATCATGAAACATTTACATTTTGTAGTCCATTGTATAATTTAAATAAACATAAATGCAAATTTCGCATGTGGAAAAAGTAAGTACACCCCTACATCACTACTTCAAATACCTAAAATTAGAATCAGGTGCACCAGCTCAGGTGCAAATGATTAGAACATCATTCGAGAGGATCTTGGAGGAACCTGTCTTATTTAAACCTCAGACATTTAGTTTGGTTTGCTCTTTGTTGTTGAAGTGTGCGGCGTCACCATGCCTAGATCAAAAGAGCTATCTGAGGCCTTCAGAAAGAAGGTTATAGAAGCTTACGAGTCTGGGAAGGGATTTATAAAGATCTCCAAACAATTTGAAATCAATCATTCGACTCTCCGGAAGACCATCTACAAGTGGAGAAGATTCCAAACAACTGCCAACTTGTTCAGGCCAGGCCGCCCCAGCAAGTTCAGCCCGAGAGCAGACCGCAAGATGCTGAAAGAACTCTCAAAAACCCCAGAATGGCATCACGGGACCTACAGGTAGCTCTTGCCACTGTTGATGTCAAAGTGCACGAGTCTACCATTAGAAAGAAGCTGCACAAATTTGATCTACACGGGAGGTGTGCCAGGAGGAAAACTTTGCTGTCCAGAAAGAACATCAGGGCAAGACTAAAGTTTGCCAATGAACACCTAGGCAAAGACCATCACTTCTGTAAAGGGGGCATTACAACCTATTGGAGCCAGGGGTGTACTTACTTTTTCCACATGCGAAATTTGCATTTATGTTTATTTAAATTATACAATGGACTACAAAATGTAAATGTTTCATGATATTTGTTATATTATATCACCGTTATCTATCAATATTGTTGAAATGAAGATCAAATAGCTGTATGTTGAAATATGTTGAAAAAGTCAAAACTTTACATGGGGTGTACTTACTTTTTCACGTGACTGTATGTCAAGGGAGACAGCTCTGATTTCATGTTTGGCATTGAGCACCTCCATCCATTGTTTCGACGGCAGAAGGAGCATGTCCAGAGTAGAATGACCTTGTCTGAAACCTAATTGATGATCAGAGATGAAGCCATTGGAGAAGAGGAAGGATTTGATATCCGAAGCAATGATGGATTCCATGACTTTGCTGACTATTGGGAGCTGGCTGATTTGTCTGTAGTTGCAAGGATCTATAGTTCAAGGACTTGCATTTGGTGGTGCAACCACTGAAAAGAGGTGTCCCCAATAGTTGCTGAGATCAGTTAGTGTGGTGGTGGCAGTGGCAGAACATCAGAATTGTGGTTTGATTTGGCTGCATGAAATATTCCTTTTGTTCACAAGGCTTGGTATGATTTATACAGGTGTTTCGACCTGCCAGCTTACTATTTAACATTGTGACAAATTTTTGTGCATCCACTTCACTTTTCAAAACAATGAGCACATCATACACATCCTCATTACTTATTGTTATGACCCGGTTTGTAAGAAGGGTTATGTTACAAAGAGTCTAAACCTAACTTTACCCATTCCTGCATATTTTGAAAATGGAATTATTTA
Organism: Myxine glutinosa; assembly: GCF_964187855.1. Lineage (NCBI taxonomy): Eukaryota > Metazoa > Chordata > Myxini > Myxiniformes > Myxinidae > Myxine > Myxine glutinosa. The sequence continues at coordinate 4,848,180 of NC_136263.1, read as the reverse complement.
AAGGGAATTATTTAAGGAATTATTTATTTAAACAGTAAGGAATTATTTATAACAACAAGTTACTCATCATCAATATTCGAAATTAATGAAAATAATCCTCATCAAGTTCAACTTTTGTCTTTTAAACCTTTCAACTCCTACCCCACCTCACTCCCAAAAAGGTCACAATTACACAATAGCCCGTTATTCTCATTGGCTCAGCACCTGAACTAGACTCAGACAACTATCGGGGACACCTTTTCGTGATGGTTGTACCCCCCCAATGCAAGTTAGGGGCCAAAACCTCGGTCACGCAGCTTGGTCATGGTCAGAGAGCCGATCAGTCCCCTTGGACTGACCCTTTCCCTCTTGTCTCTGTCTCTTCTCTCTTTCTATCTCTCTCTCTCTCTCTGTGTGTCTCTCTCTCTCTCTCTCTCTCTCTCTCTCTCTCTCTCCCTCTCTCTTTCTCTCTCTCTCTTTCTCTCTCTTTCTCTCTCTTTCTCTCTCTTTCTCTCTCTCTCTCTCTCTCTCTCTCTCTCTCTCGCCATCTGCTGGCTGTCGGTGCGTTGGGTGCGGTGTCATGGCGTCTGCTCACTTCGTGTTGTGAGTGCTCTGTCTTGGCTGTTTCCTATTTCCCTTATTCACTCCATTGTGTCCCTGTTTCTGATTGTAAAGTTTTCCCCTTGTTTCCTGTGTGTGTTGAGACTTGAGAGAGAGCGGGAGAGCGCATGGTAAGTGTTTTCGCAGGTTCTTGCTGAAACCTTCGGTTTCTGGGCCTGCGTTTCATTTGCCTTGTTTTTCTGGTCGAACTGCTCGTCGGTGGTTTCGATTCCTCATTTATATATTGTTTTTCCTTATCTTTTTCCTTTACCTTCACTTGCTGGTTGCTTGTGACAGGTTTCTTTTTGTTTAACTTAAACTTCCCTTATTTTATTTTCAGCTATGGCAAACGGACGTTTGTCCAATAGTGTGTACGAGTCGCTCACTCGTAAGGAGGGAGTGATAATTACTCCACCTGATGGAGTTAGTGTTGAGAATGTGGTGATTGGTTTAGGAGACCTTGTTGGAATCGAGAATGTTCTTGCAGCTTCAAAAATGAATCATCGCATCGTGGTTTTCTTGTCGGACGTGCGACACGTGGCCCAGGCGGTTGAAATCGGTCTAACCGTCCCGCCGGATATATTTGTTACCGTTAATCCTTTGGACACAATGGCCGTTCGGTTAACTCTGTCCAATATTCCTCCTTTTTTCACTTGTGAAGAGATCGTCTCTGCACTAAGTGTCTTTGGCACAGTTGTGTCGCGGGTCTCGATGGGTCCGCTTCGTCTTCGCTCTGACGCCTCGGTTCGGCATGTTATGTCGTTCCGACGTCATTGTTATATCATTTTAAAGGACAATGCTCAATCACTCAATGCAGTTATGACGTTGAAATATAAAAACCGCAATTATCAAATCTATATTGCGACAGAAACTATAACTTGCTTTAATTGTGGTGAACCGGGGCATTTAAAAAACGTTTGCCCCAAGAATGCCGCCAGTGGTGCATTGATACCGGTGAAGACCATTAACACAAAAAGTGGTCCATCTAGAGTCGGGGACCCTCGTGATGCCTCAAACACGAGTAATTTACCTGAGCCGTCGGCGGCGGGGGTGGCTCAACCCCAGGCAGATGGTGAGGGTTTTTCCGTTGTTCCCTATAAAAGGAAACATAAATTAAAACATTTAACAGATAACAGTCAGGACGTGGCGGCGAGCTGTCCAAAAAAGATGGCACCGGCTGACGAACATGACGAGTCCCGTTTGGAAGCAGCAATATCTGAGGTTTTTAAAACCGAAAATCGGTTCGATGTTCTTGCTCTGGAGGATGATAATGCTTCTGCTTGTGGAGTTGGTGAACTCGAGCGGGAAGTTGGTGTGGTGCAACAGGAAGCGCATGTGACCACTCCCATGGTCACAGGCACCGTGTATGTGAACGCCGAGTCCACTCTTGTCCCTCTTCCTGCTGGGGGTGAGGTGTGTGACGTTCCTGAGTTGCAGACAACCTTCAGCCCAGGTGAATCAGAGTGTAAGGCATCAGCTGATGACGTGCCGGGTTTGCCCCCAGCAGAATGTGAAACTTCTCCTGATAGTACATCTCTTCCTCTCCCTCTTCCTCCTCCCACTCCCATTCCTCCTCCCACTCCTCCTCCTCCTCCCACTCCTCCTCCTCCTCCCACTCTCCTTCCTCCTCCCACTCCTCTTCCTCCTTCCACTCCTCTTCCTCCTCCCATCTCCCTTCTTTCTCCCCCGCCCCCCCCCCTCCTCCTCCCACCGCCCCCCTCCTCCTCCTCCCCCACATACTCCTCTTCCTTCTACTTTGGGTGCGGAATGTGACGTTTCCCTCGTGAAGCCACCAGCTCCATCTCAGGAGCATGAAATTGATGTCATGGACATGGACCGACACTCGGAATGTGATTTGGACGGGACCTCGTCGCTCGCCTCTGCCGGGAGTGTCGAAGCCTGGAATGACCCCGGTTTTCCCCAAGATTTGGAGGGTGAGACCAGTGTTCCACCCTCCGAGATCATAAAATTTCTCCAGGACACTTTTCGGAAGAAACGGGTAAAAATTAAAGATTTTTTCCCTGACCTAATCGGCTTTGTGGTCTCTGCGAAGCGACTGCTTGTTAAAGCCGGACAGCTTGGCGTGACCGAATCACAGGTCTATCGTCTCCGGAAATGTATCCTGAAAGCGAAGAAGGAGCTGCAGATGTAGCCCAGCCAAGCTGTTTGGCACGTTTGACACGTTTATATACACCCTTATATCATGGCTTTCTCCTTTGCCAGTTTGAATATTAATGGGGGACGTTCTTCCCTAAGGAAAATTGAAGTTAAACAGTTTGTTAAGGAAAATCGCATCGATATTCTACTTCTACAAGAGACAAGATGTAGTTCCTCTTGTATGGGTGAGTGGCAAAGGATAATGAAAGGAAAATGGTTTTTTAGTAGTCTGGAACACCCAAGGGCTGGGGTAGCTGTCTATTTACAGCCTTCCTTCTGTAGCTCTCATATAATTTTTAATGACATAATCAAAGGGTATTTAATTTCAGTCACTTTTACACACAATGGTTTTAAACACACCGTACTGAACATTTACTCACCTAGTGATAGCACAGAAAGACTTGCCTTTTGTACTAAGTTGGAAACATCTCTCATGCACATTGATTTTAATGGACTAGTCTGTTTGGGTGGAGATTTTAACTGTACCATGGACCCTGCCCTTGATCGTAATGGAGAGGAGCCTCACCCAGCAAGCGCAGTGCCTCTGTTAAGATCCTTGTCCAAGTTCTCCCTTGTTGACGTGTGGAGAATCCGCAATCTTTCTGTCCGCCAATACACGTGGTGTCGGTGCTCAAAGAGTCGTCTCTCGCTCGCAAGATTGGACCGGTTCTATATTAACAGTATTTTTCTGAATATCGTGAGTGGCGCGGACATTGTCCCGAGTGGCTTCTCAGATCATCACATGGTTACGCTTTGTGCTTGCCTACCAGTTTGGAATCGTGGTGCTGCCTACTGGACCTTTAATGTGAGCCTTTTGGAAGAAAAAATGTTTGTTGATGCATTTCATGCATTCTGGAGGGCCTTGCTCCAACGTAAACCATCCTTCCCCCGCCTTGGGCAGTGGTGGGACAATGCCAAAGTACAGATGAGATTGTTTTGCCAACAATATGGAGCTTATCGTACTCAACACAACTCTGCCCTTCAATCCCTGATTGCCAAGGAAATATTATCCTTGCAATCCAACCTCTCGGCTTCTAGTACTGAGAGAACGAACTCTCTGCTGGCGAAGAAAAAAGCTCTTCTTGCTGGTCTATGTGCAAAGCAAGCTAGAGGAGCGCTGATCCGTCTCCGAATGGAGAACTTGTGTCATTTGGATACCTCCTCCAAGTTCTTTTTTGCACTGGAAGTCCGAACTAAGAGAGGTCAGCAGATTACCTCAGTAAGGACGAAGGAAGGAAGAATAACGCACGATCAAAAAACATCAGGTATTCCCTCAAGAACTACTTCTCTGACCTGTATCGCGCTAAGGGAATCGATAACGAGATCACAGGATCCTTGACTTCCTCCTTACCCACCTTGTCAGAGTCTGCGTGCCTGCAACTGAACAAGGAGCTAACCATGGAAGAACTCCATGCTGCTTTACAAACCTTACCTTTAGGTAAGGCCTCTGGCTTGGATGGGATACCTGCAGAATTTTACAAAGCTTTCTGGGACCTCCTGGGACCAGAGTTACTCGAAGTTTTGGTTGACAGCCTACGATTAGGCTTACTGCCACTAAGCTGTCGTAGGGCGGTACTCGCCCTGGTCCCAAAGAAAGGAGACCTCCAGCAACCGCAAAATTGGCGTCCCATCTCACTGCTTTGTACGGATTACAAAGTTCTCTCCAAGGCTCTTACCAACCGGCTCAGGCCCGTGATTGGCGACATCATACACCCCGATCAATGCTACTGTGTTCCGAAAAGGACAATACATGATAGTATTTTTATCGTGCGTGATTTAATTGATATCTGTGATCTTAAACAAAGAAATGTTGGTCTGGTTTTTTTAGACCAAGAAAAAGCCTTTGACACCATTGATCACTTTTATCTTTTTTCGGTTTTACGTGGGTTTGGGTTTCCAGAAAATTTTATCTCTCACGTACAGTTACTGTATAATAATATCTTTAGTCTACTCAAGGTTAACAATATTTTATGTCCACCTTTCCCGGCTAGTAGAGGCATTCGCCAAGGATGTCCTTTGTCTGGCCTCCTGTACTCCCTCGCACTTGAACCTTTGCTTGTTCGCTTGCGTGCACGTCTTCTCGGTTTCCTTCCGCAACCAACAGCGCACCCAGTTAAGGTGATCGCTTATGCGGACGATCTTTGCGTAATCGTCCATTCGGATGAAGATGTCTCTGCCTTGGTCCAATGTGTCCATGAATTTAGTTTGGCAAGCTCTGCAAAGGTCAATTGGAAGAAGAGCAGTGCTCTTTACCTTGGTCCACAAAATGGAGCCATTCCTCCAACTCTGCCCGAACAACTTGAATGGACAAGGGATGGAATCCTTTATCTCGGTGTTTTTCTTGGCCCTGGAAACTCCATTTTAAAAAACTGGGAGTCTCTCATAATCAAAACTGAGAGACGGTTGCTGAAATGGAGGGGTTTACTTTGTCAACTTTCTTATCGGGGCCGAACCCTTGTTATAAATAATCTTGCGGCATCAATGCTTTGGCATGTTTTAATGGCACTGCAGCCCCCAGATTTCATTCTCAAAAAGCTACAAGCTACTTTTATCGACTTTTTTGGGGGGAGGTAAGCACTGGCTTCGACCTGGTGTGCTCAGCCTGCCTGCTGCCCAAGGAGGACATGGACTGATTGCTGTTTCTAGCAAAGTGATGGCTTTTCGCCTCCTTTCACTTCGTAGGCTGCTGTACACCGACGTCTCGTGGAAAGCGTCGGCTCACTGCCTGCTTCAGCAAGCAGGGAAACTCAACTACGACCAAGAACTGTTCCTTATAGACACCACGAAAGTTGATGTAACACCAGTTCCTCTATTCTATAGGAGTATGCTGGAGGCATGGCAAGCGGTTACTGTTCGCCGTGACAACAGGAACTATTCTCTTGAGCTGTTTTTAAACGAGCCCATCTTTCTAAACCCAATATTTGAAGGGGTCTGCAGTAACCGTGCTTTTATGCAAAAGTTTATCGACGTCGGATGCATCAAGGTTAAACATCTCAGAACCCCTTTTCCTTACAAGTGGAAGCCAGCTGCTGACATTGCTGTAGCCACCGGAGTTCGATCCATTCGAGTCATAGGAAGGATCTTTTCTGTGATCCTGCGTTTTTTCAAGGGAACCGGGCTAAAATGGGCCCCACAGGCGGAAGCTAGCCCTTCTTTATCCGAATTTCTCTTTCCTAGACTTCTACTTCATTTTCAGGGCTTCACCCCTTTTCATTTGATGGAGAAATCTTGTGTTTATGCTTTGTGTGTTTTAACCCTTGTTCACGATAGACCCGCAGAACCGCAAGCGCACTGGGGGAGAATGTTCCGGACTACTCCTTCCACCACCATCAATTGGCTTATTATGTACAAGGCCCCCATCGCCAAGCGCTCCGGAGACTTACAATGGCGGCTGGCGCACTACATTTTACCATCAAATGTTTTATCGCATCGCATATGTTCCGATAACACGGAATTATGTCCGTTTTGCGGTGCGACGGAAACCATTTCTCACATCTTTGTTGATTGTCCTAGGTTGGCACCCCTTTTTACAGTTTTATCACGTGTGGTCCGGGGGCTTGGCCTAATTTTTACGCATTGTGTTTTTATCTTCGGTTTCACTACTTCCCGCCTGTGTAAAGATGAGTGCCTTTTAGTCAACTATTTGTCTTCTGAAGCAAAACTTGCCATATACTTGTCGAGAAAACACAGGATGCAAAATGCCTGTAATTCTGTTGATGATGTTGTTCACCTTTTTAAAGCCTTCGTCACATCGCGTGTAAATCTTGAGTTTCAATCGAATGATTGCACAGTGTTCTCACAACGGTGGTGTATCAAGGCATCCTTATGTCAACTGGCTGATGGTTCTCTTACAATGAATTTATGATTTATCTTGTCTCCCATTTTAAACTTGTACAGCCATCGCCTTGAATTGTTTTTTGGCTTTTCACTGTGAACAATGTTTTCCTGGCAACAAACGGGGACAAATGTCGAATGTCTCTCTCTCTCTCTCTCCCTCTCTCTCTCTCTCTCTCTCTCTCTCTCTCTCTCCCTCTCTCTCTCTCTCCAAATTTGTGGGGGGGGGGGGGGGGTTACAGCTCGACCCGGGGGTAAATGAGTGAACGGATCACCGCTGTAGCCCCAGAAAGCTTGCAACTCCAAAGCGTCATACAGATGGAGCTCCTGTAAGATGGAGAACCTACAAGATGGGGCACCTGCAAGATGTATGACCTGCAAGATGGATAACCTGCAACATTGCGTGCCTGCAAGATGGCGTACCTCCAAGATGGAGCACCTCCAAGACGGAGCACCTGCCCATTACGATCGGCCTTTTTCCAACACCTCTGGAGTGGCTCACAAGTCCCCAAGTTCATCAAGGAAAACATATCGGAAAAGCGTTATGATGTGATGCGTTCACAAACATTCCTCCAGCAGTGAACATGGTGACGTGTTACATTGTGCATTCAGAAAGGAACACGGTTGGGAAGGACACGAATGCTCTGTCGCTCCCGGCTACTGGTTGTGCGAGGTTTATCTCCTGGTCTGTCCATTTGGATCGCATTGGGATCACCAATAAAAAAAAAAAAAAACATAAAAAGAAAGTCTCCCTCTCTTTCTCCCTCTCTCTCTCCCTCTCTCTCTCTCTCCCTCCCTCTCTCCCCCTCTTTCTCTCCCCTTCTCTCTCCCCCCCCCCTCTCTCTCCCTTTCTCAATTTTTCACTTAATTTAATCAAACGCTTAATTTGCTCTTGATGTGTTCATAGCTCTTGCGTGAGCATTTCCTTTAAAATTGTTTGTGGTTTCTGTTTGTGTCCTCACCTTTGGTTGGTAAAATTTTTATACTTGCTGGTTTCTTTTGAATATCCTTTGTTATTTTTTGGTGTGTTTATGATCCTTATACAATGTTTCTTTGAACTCGTTGCTTGGTTTAACACTGCTTTGTGGAATGGTTTTTTACTTTTATAATAAAAGGATACAAAAGTCAAAGTCTCTCCCTCTCTCTCTCTCTCTCTCTCTCTCTCTCTCTCTCACCCCCTGCCGGTTGTTACGATTTGGGTGTGGCGTCATGGCGGCTGTGTGCGCTGAGCTGTGAGTACTGTGCTGTGTTGGCGTCTTTCCTATCCCCATTTTGCTCCCTTTGTGTCTTGTACGTGTTTGTGGAGTTTTCCCCGTGTTTTCCTCTCTTTGTCGAGACGAGAGAGAGAGAGAGAGAGAGAAAGAGAGAGAGAGAGAGAGAGAGAGAGAGAGAGAGAGAGAGAGAGAGAGAGAGAGAGCAGCTATTTGGAGGCATTGGCGGTAGGCCTTTCCCCATTTTGGGCATTGGTTATTGCGATAAAATTTGGTTTCGTTTTTTTTCTCTTCGTCGTTAATCTTTCCAGAGTATAGACGTTCCACTTTAAATCATATTTATTTTCTTTCGTTTGGTTTAATTATTACTACCTTTTCCTTTTTTCTTTTTAATCTCCTCAACCCGAGTTGTTCGGGTAAAACGGAGTTCTTTTGTTTTAGTCATGGCGACGACTCGTTCGCAGCAAGACGCTGCGTTCGAATCGTTAACCCACAAACATGCTCTGGTTTGTGTCCCTCCTGAAGGGATTCCAACCAAAGAGATCGTCTTGGCGGTTGGAGAAGTTATCGGAATCGAACATGCACGTGCTGCCTCACATATGAACCAGAAGGTTGTGGTCTTCGTTGCAGATGAGCATCTAGTTCACGATGCCGTGAGTTCCGGGTTAACCACAGAGGGTGGTCACTTTGTTATGGCCTCCCCGATGGATGTCCCGGCAATGAAAATAATCGTTTCAAATTGTCCTCCCTTCGTGTCCAATGAAAAACTCGTGTCGGTTTTGTCTCGATATGGTACAATCGTTTCGAGAATCTCGATGATCCCCCTCGGGTGCCGCCATGAAAAAGCGAAGCACGTGATGAGCTTTCGACGGCAGCTTCACATGGTTCTTCCAGACCGTGGGGATGATACGGGTTTAAAGATTTCATTTAAGATTAAAATGATGACTGTGATTATCAAATATACGCTTCATCAGCGACCTTAACATGTTTCATTTGTGGGGCGTTTGGGCATTTAAAGAGATTTTGTCCGAAAGCTGCTTGTTCAAAGTGTGGGGAATCAGGACACGTTGATCAAGGTTGTAAAACGGTTAACAACCCACTACCTCATGTGGTGGAGGAGGTGACACCCAGTGTCTCAAATGTTTCCGCTGACACTGTGTCCTTACAGAGTGAGGAGGGTTTTGTGACCGTGGCAAAAAAACGTAGAGCCTCCGCTCCTCGTGGCCCCACTAGTGCCCCCAAAGTAGTTGTACTGGATACGAGTGGTGCAGTAGCTGAGGAAGCTCAAGATAGTGAGAAAAAAGATGGATTACCTTCCAATGATGGAATTTTAATCCAAAGTGCACAAGGTGGTATGGTTCCATCAAATAGTTGTACAAATGAAGGGTCTATTATTATTGATGAGACGTTGGTTGAATGTCAGGATATATCACCATCATCATCATCACCACTACCTGAGCCTCAACAAAATTGTGCGTTGATCCATCCCAATGTTCCCACTGCAACAAATGATCAGAATACAGTTTGTGTGGCCCCGACGGAGGTGCCCGACGTAGTTGTACAAGATGGTGGTGCAACAGCCCCATCTCACGTCGAAGTAGACCTCCCCAGGGCCCCCCAGACCCAAGACCAGACTATAAACGAGTTGGTAAAGGTCCAAACTGAAATTTACGAACCTGGTGGAATGCTATCCGGGCTGTCTGCTTCAGATGATGACATGGAGGTGACTGAGCCGTCACAGTCGTCATCTGAGCAGTTACAAATATCCCCCGAGGTTATTGTGACCTTTCTAAATGAGACATTTAGGCAGCGAAATGTCATGATCCAAAAACATTTTCCTGACTTGCCTTCCTTCATGCAGACTGCAAAGTGTATAGTTAGAAATTCTAAAGATTTTGAAGTAACAAAAGCACAAATTCATCGACTGAGAAAATTCATTACAAAAGCAAGGTTGGAACATTCTCAACAGCAGCTAAACCCCCCCCTTGATAAGGCATGAAAAGGAAGGAAGTGCTGTTTGGCACCTTAAACATGAATGGCGGTGGTGCTAACCATTTACGTCAGCTCCAAGTTAAAAACCTATTTTTTCAGAAACATATCGATATATGTTTATTGCAGGAAACACACATAACAGAGACTTCACAGCCTGACTGGCTTCGCCTTAATACTGGGCAGTGCTTCTTTAGCAATCTGTCTTCTGTTTCTGCGGGAATTGCTTTCTTCCTTCGTCCGGGGTTTGTTCCTGACTCTTGTAATTTTAATGAAATAGTTATAGGACACTTAGCATCCTTAGAGGTGGTCTATCAAGGATTTCACCTCACCTTACTCAATGTATATGCTCCTAGTAGCAGCTTAGCTCGTAAAGATTTTTTCACACGTCTGGCCAATTACCTTCACACAGTAGCCTTTGATCATTGTATCTGTATTGGAGGAGATTTCAATTGCAAATTTGAACCTAGTTTAGATAGAAATACACCAGAACCACATTCAGAATCTCATAAAGATTTATTGAATTGTTTTTCATCACTTGCTCTACTTGACGCATGGCGCATACAGCACCCTACAACATCTCAGTACACATGGTGCCGTTGTGCTAGTGGGTTAATAACACTTGCAAGGCTTGATAGATGGTATATTAATTCCACTTTTAGAAACGTACTCGTGTCTTGTAATCATTTCCCTTCTACTTTCTCCGATCACCACCTGGTTGTACTTGATCTATCCTTTTCTCAGTCAATTCGTAAAAGTGCGTATTGGACTTTCAATACCAGCCTGTTGGAGGATTGCTGTTTTAAGGATGCTTTTCGTAGTTTTTGGGAAACACTCATCCAAAGAAAACCTTGTTATTCTTCTATTCAGTTATGGTGGGATCACGTGAAAGCCCAGATTCGCGTCATTTGTCAATATTTTAAGTCCCTTTCCACAAGCAAGAGTAAGATTGCTGTTTCGCTCTTAGAAACTGAAATTTTACACTTAGAGGAAGACTTGGCTAAGTCTCAAAATGGCAAGAAACTTCAGTTATTATTGGAGAAAAAAGCTTATTTAAGAGAACTGATTCATGAAAAAGTAATGGGGATGGCAGTTAGACTCAGAATCCAAAATGTGAAGTTCTCTGACACCCCAAACAAAAGTTTTTTCCAGTTAGAAGGGGTTAGGAAGTCCCAAAGGCAAATTTTTCCTTGTTAGATGCTAAGGGGAATATTACACAAAATGAAAGTGATGTTAAGATGCTTGTGAAAAGGTTTTTTCTGGCTTATTTGTGGAGAAAGCTGTGTGTAAAGCTTTGGTTGACGATATGACGAATTACCTGCCTTCGTTGAGTTGTGACCAGTGTCAAGGTCTTCAAGAGCCGTTTACTATGGAGGAGCTAAGCACAGCTCTTCGTAGCTTTGAACACGGAAAATCCCCTGGGATCGACGGCCTTCCAGTGGAATTTTTTGCAGCGTTTTGGGACATTTTAGGTCCAAAAGTACTGCTGGTGTTACAACAAAGCCTACGCTCTGGCATACTACCCCTCAGCTGTAGAAGAGCAGTTGTATGCCTTCTCCCAAAAGGTGGTGATCTCCGTCGGATAGAGAACTGGCGCCCAATCTCATTACTGTGTTCTGACTACAAACTTTTTTCCAAATTGTTGGCCAATCGGCTAAACGTTGTCATTGGCACTATTGTTCATCCTGATCAGAGTTACAGCATTCTGGGAAGATCAATCTCTGATAATGTCTTTTTAATTAGAGACTTGATTGACTGTGGCCTTAAGGATGAAGAGGAGCTTGGGTTGATTTTCCTAGACGTTGAAAAGGCTTTTGATAGCATTGACCACACTTACATGTTCCATGTTCTGCAAAAGTTTGGTTTTGGTGAAAAGTTTATAGGCTTTGTGAAATTGTTATACCACAACATATTTAGTTTGTGCAAAGTAAATAATCGTCTTTCTTCACCCATTCAGGCTCAGAGGGGTGTTCAGCAAGGCTGTCCTTTGTCAGGGTTGCTGTTTAGCCTTTCTCTTGAGCCACTACTCATAAGTCTGAGAGCCTCTCTTTCCGGCTTTGTGCCTTCTGCAGAAGAAAACCACATCATGGTATCAGCATATGCTGATGATGTCTGTGTAATCATTAAGAATGATAAGGATCTAACCATTCTTGTTGAGTCCATACACAGGTTTTACCTTGCTTCACGTTTGCGGTGCAATTGGCAAAAGAGCAAAGCTCTGTGGGTCTCCTCAGCTCACTGTACATCCGGTAAGCTTCCCGTCACCCCCCCCCCCCCCTCAGTCTCTTCCAAAAGACATAAGTTGGACAAGAGAAGGGGTTAAATACCTAGGTGTTTATCTTGGACCCATCAGTACTCCCATATTAACTGGGAAGGAGTGGTAGAACAGGCAACCAAGTGGCTCAACAAATGGAAAAGGTTCCTTCCACAAATGTCCTTTAGAGGCCGAATACTGATTATTAACACCTTGGTTGCCTCTGTCCTGTGGCATAAATTTCTTTGTCTGCAGCCACAAGAGGGCTTGCTTAAAGCTATTCAACAGGCACTGGTAAATTTCTTTTGGGGAGGTTACCACTGGTTGCGGATGGACGTACTTTGCTGCCCCGTGTCTCTTGGTGGCCAAGGGCTCATTGACCTAAAGTGTCGGCTGATGGCGTTTCGGCTGAAGTCAATACAACGTCTGCTCAATGCTGAAAAATTGCCCTTGGACCCTGTGGCACAACGAATACTGAGGCAAGCTGTAATGCTCGGCTACGGCCCTGAGACTTTTTTGATCGAATCCCAAAAAGTTGATGTGTCCCACCTTCCTCTGTTCTAACACAGTTTGTTGAATGCTTGGCAAGCCGTAGTGGTGAGCTGCCAAAAGGAGTCCTATGTTGTTAAAATGTTTGCGGGAGAACCTCTATTCCTCAACCCACTCTTTCCCCAGGTTCCCAAGAGCCGTTGTTTTGCCCAAAACTTCATTTCAGGTGGCATCAGAAATGTCTGGCATCTGTGACTCAGCAAATTGTGGTTGGAGATCTGCCAAGGAAGTCGCTGAGATTACTGGTACCAGATCAATGAGAGCTGCAGGTCAAGTACTTGTATAAGTTATTCGAACATCCTTTAGACTTGGGTTGCAGTGGAGTACTGGGGTTAAATGGGCATCCCATAATCCTTCACTTCCTAACTTACTTGTTGCTTTCACGGGTTCTACTTTTTCCCCAATCAGTACTGGCTCTTGTTTATTTAGTAGTCTTGAGAGTAAATCTATTTACCAGTTCTGTCTTTCTTTGATTAATGTAAACACCTCTGCAGCAGGAGTTATGAGATGGAAAGCTCTTTTACCTAATGGCCCCCCTTCTGAACCTGAATGGAAATCAATGTATGGTACACCCGTATCAAAAAGGTCGGGTGATTTACAATGGAGACTGGCTCACGGGGTATTGCCAACAAACACTTTTGTAAACCGTTTGGATGCTATGGTATCGGTGATCTGTCCCTTTTGTAATAATATTGAAGATTTGTTTCATGGGTATGTTGATTGCATACGATTGTGTCCTCTTTTTCTTTTACTAAACAATGTGTTTGGTCAAGTTAATGTTCCTTTTTCTCTCCAGTTTTTATTTTATTTTTGGCCTTGGGGTCACTTCAGCAAAGGAAAAATTGTTAATGTTTCTGAATTATTTATTGTCAGAGGGTAAACTGGCCATCTACTTGTCGAGAAAAGCAAAAATTAAGGGCAAGCCACCCGAGCAATGTAATGTGATCCTGCACTTCCAATCCCTGGTCACAACTCGGTTAAAACTGGAATTTAAGTATTATAGTAGAAATGCAAACATTAAGGATTTTGTTGAGACATGGTGTGTGGGAAAAATATGCGGGGTAAATGAAAATGTATTAGAGATTTACATGTAGGTGTTTCCTTGTCCTTGCAATCTCTTGTTTTGGAATGTAGTACATTTACATTGATTGTTTCTCCTTTTATTTGACTTTCTATGACTTTGGTTGTATTCTCTTGAAAACTGTTTTTTGGTTTATTGTTGTTGACGCTTGTTTTTGTAGTTTTATAATAACAGGACTTAAAAGTCAAAAGTCTCTCTCTCTCTATCTGTCTCTGTCTCTGTCTCTGTCTCTGTCTCTGTCTCTGGCTCTCTCTCTCGCCCCCTGCTGGCTGTCGGTGTGTTTGGGCATGGCAATATGGCGGCTGTGCATGTGTGGTGAGGTACGAGCTGCTCTGCTTTTCTACTCTTTTGTCCCTTTCCACGTCGTATCTCACCTTTTCCTCCCCCCTGTTCGTTTATCTTCACATCCTTACTCTGCATTTGTGCCCCAACCCCTCCCCTTTGATCAGACCCAACACTTCGGGGCGTCGGCCTCACCCCACCCCCTTCTGCCTCCCTTTTCCCTCCTCGGTTTCTTTTTTCTTATCTCGTTTTAATTTCTATTCGCTCCTTCCTGTCCCTTGTTTCCTTTCCTTTTCCGAGAGAGAGAAAGAGAGCCCACAGCTGTTTGTGGATAACTTTTACATTAATCGGCGGCCCATCTCGTCCTCCGGCTGATCGTTTTTTTTCTCCACCAGCTGTGTTTGTTTTCGCCTTTGAAAATCGGTCTCGGCTCGTAATTAATTAATCACTGTTCGAGAGCGATATTCACCCTCCTCCCATCCCCTCCCTCGTCCTCCCCCCCCCCCCGCCTCGCCCCTTCCCCCCTGTCCTCGTCCCTTCTCCCCTCCCCCCCTGCCCCCTGCCCTCGTCCCTTGTCCCTTTACCCCCCCCCCCCTCGTCCCTTGTCCCTTTACCCACCCCCCTCATCCCTTGTCCCTTGTCCACCCCCCCACCCTCGTCCCTTGTCCACCCCCCCACCCTCGTCCCTTGTCCCTTGTCCAACCACCCACCCTCGTCCCTTGTCCCTTCTCCCCCCCCCACCCTCATCCCTTGTCCCTTCTCCCCCCCACCCTCGTCCCTTGTCCCTTCTCCCCCCCCACCCTCGTCCCTTGTCCCTTCTCCCCCCCACCCTCGTCCCTTGTCCCTTCTCCCCCCCACCCTCGTCCCTTGTCCCTTCTCCCCCCCACCCTCGTCCCTTGTCCCTTCTCCCCCCCACCCTCGTCCCTTGTCCCTTCTCCCCCCCACCCTCGTCCCTTGTCCCTTGTCCCCCCCCCCTCGTCCTTTTCCCCCCCCACCCTCGTCCCTTCTCCCCCCCCCACCCTCGTCCCTTCTCCCCCCCCCACCCTCGTCCCTTCTCCCCCCCACCCTCGTCCCTTCTCCCCCCCCACCCTCGTCCCTTCTCCCCCCCCCCACCCTCGTCCCTTCTCCCCCCCCCCCACCCTCGTCCCTTCTCCCCCCCCCCACCCTCATCCCTTCTCCCTCCCCCCCACCCTCGTCCCTTCTCCCCCCCCACCCCCACCCTCGTCCCTTCTCCCCCCCCCACCCCCACCCTCGTCCCTTCTCCCCCCCACCCCCACCCTCATCCCTTCTCCCCCCCCCACCCTCATCCCTTCTCCCCCCCACCCTCATCCCTTCTCCCCCCCACCCTCGTCCCTTCTCCCCCCCACCCTCGTCCCTTCTCCCCCCCCCCACCCTCGTCCCTTCTCCCCCCCCCCACCCTCGTCCCTTCTCCCCCCCCCCCCACCCTCGTCCCTTCTCCCCCCCCACCCTCGTCCCTCCCCCCCCCCCCACCCTCGTCCCTTCTCCCCCCCCCACCCTCGTCCCTTCTCCCCCCCCACCCCCACCCTCGTCCCTTCTCCCCCCCACCCTCGTCCCTTCTCCCCCCCCCCCACCCTCGTCCCTTCTCCCCCCCCCCCCACCCTCGTCCCTTCTCCGCCCCCCCCCCTCGTCCCTTCTCCCCCCCCCCACCACCCTCGTCCCTCCCCCCCCACCCTCGTCCCTTCTCCCCCCCCACCCTCGTCCCTTCTCTCTCCTCCCCACCCTCATCCCTTCTCCCCCCCCCACCCTCGTCCCTTCTCCCCCCCCCCACCCTCGTCCCTTCTCCCCCCCCCCCCACCCTCGTCCCTTCTCCCCCCCCCACCCTCGTCCCTTCTCCCCCCCCACCCTCGTCCCTTCTCCCCCCCCACCCTCGTCCCTTCTCCCCCCCCCCACCCTCGTCCCTTCTCCCCCCCCCCACCCTCGTCCCTTCTCCCCCCCCCACCCTCGTCCCTTCTCCCCCCCCTCGTCCCTTCTCCCCCCCCCACCCTCGTCCCTCCCCCCCCACCCTCGTCCCTTCTCCCCCCCCCACCCCTCGTCCCTTCTCCCCCCCCCACCCTCGTCCCTTCTCCCCCCCCCCCACCCTCGTCCCTTCTCCCCCCCCCCCCACCCTCGTCCCTTCTCCCCCCCCCCCACCCTCGTCCCTTCTCCCCCCCCCAACCTCGTCCCTTCTCCCCCCCCCCCCCACCCTCGTCCCTTCTCCCCCCCCCCCACCCTCGTCCCTTCTCCCCCCCCCCCACCCTCGCCCCTTCTCCCCCCCCCCCACCCTCGTCCCTTCTCCCCCCCCCCCCCACCCTCGTCCCTTCTCCCCCCCCACCCTCGTCCCTTCTCCCCCCCCCCCCCTCGTCCCTTCTCCCCCCCCCACCCTCGTCCCTTCTCCCCCCCCCCCACCCTCGTCCCTTCTCCCCCCCCCCCCACCCTCGTCCCTTCTCCCCCTCCCCCCTCCACCCTCGTCCCTTCTCCCCCCCCCCCCTCCACCCTCGTCCCTTCTCCCCCCCCCCCTCCACCCTCGTCCCTTCTCCCCCCCCCCCCCCCCCCCCTCGTCCCTTGTAAATTATGACATCGTTTTCGCGTTACGCGGCATATGAAGCGTTAACTCGTAGACATGGCGTCGTTTGTGTCCCGCCGAACGATGTCAGCGTCGAGGACCTCGTTATTGCTGTCGGCAACATAATCGGTATTGATAAAGTTCGTGCGGCCTCGCGAATGAACAAACGTGTCGTTATTTTCGTATCCGAGGCCGAACTGGTTCACGAGATTGTATCTACGGGATGGGATTATCGACAGATGATGGACATTTCGTACTCGTGTCCCCTCTAGACACCCCGGCCGTTAAGGTCATCATCTCGAACTGTCCTCCATTCCTGAAGAATGAGAGACTGGTCTCCGAACTATCTCGTTATGGTACTGTGGGTTCGCATGTCACGATGTTACCTTTACGTTGCCAGGACGACCGGGCTAAACATGTGATGTCTTTCAGGAGACAAGCTTATCTTGTACTTCCTCCTTCTAACGTCGAAAGAACGCTGAACATTGTTTTAAAATTGAAAATTGATAATCATGATTACCAATTATACGTAACCACTGACACCTTGAAATGTTTTGAATGTGGTAAATTCGGACACCTGAAACGCTCTTGCCCAAAAACGGCTTCGTCGAACGATGGGACAAACCACGTAAACAACAAGGATTCTTCTTCTTCATCTTTAGCTTCGGTTGTGAAGGGAACATCTTCCATGTCCGGCAATGACGCTCAGCCTTCCCATCCCGATAATCCAAACAGCACAACGAACGTCGAGGATGGTTTCACCATTGTTCCGTCAAGGAAGAGAAAGACCTTTCCCGAGGGTCATTTAACTCAGAAAAAGGCAGCATTTAACAATAAGCAACCTGTCGGTAACACCCCCCCAGTCGTGACCGATGCCACTCTACAAGGCTTACCTGAGACAAACCCTGTACCTACAGCCAACAAGTTCGGCCCCCTTTCATGTGAGGACATAGACGTTCCACCTGCAGGGACTGTTTTACCTGTTAACAAATCAAATGGAATTGTCTCACCTGTTATGGACTCGGCTATTGGAAAGTCCTCTGATGATTTTGCTGAGACCACTGGTGATGAACCTGCTGAGACCACTGGTGATGAACCTGCCGAGACCATTGGTGATGAACCTGCCGAGACCACTGGTGATGAACCTGCCGAGACCACTCGTGATGAACCTACTGAGACCACTGGTGATGAACCTGCCGAGACCACTCGTGATGAACCTACTGAGACCACTGGTGATGAACCTGCTGAGACCATTGGTGATGAACCTACTGAGACCACTGGTGATGAACCTGCCGAGACCATTGGTGATGAACCTGCCGAGACCACTGGTGATGAACCTGCTGAGATCACTGGTGATGAACCTGCCGAGACCATTGGTGATGAACCTGCCGAGACCACTGGTGATGAACCTGCTGAGATCACTGGTGATGAACCTGCTGAGACCACTGGTGATGGACCTGCTGAGACCACTGGTGATGAACCTGCTGGCACTTTGGAAAATGTTAATCCTTAGCATGATGATGCTGAATTCCTGTCAGCAGAAGATAGCGAAACTGTCCCAGTTACTGCTCTCACTTCATCACCTGGTGAAGCTGGAATCGCAGGAATCAGTTTTGCAAGAGACTCCTATTATGCTAGATACCGCCACACCACAGAGGTTGTTGCAGTCGGGGGAAGCAACATCGCTGCATCTGCTGATGCTGTTTCTGTTTCACCAAATCCACAGATTATTGCTGTTATTCCACAAAGCAATGTTCCCACGGTGGGAGAGCACACAGATGTTACAACTAGTGCAGATCCGTGTGCCAATATTGATGACAGTATTGACTTGCAGGACTATACAAGCTTGTGTGATTCGGAAATTAAAACTGACTCTGACGAATCTGACCTAGAGGAAGCAAACAGCCAGGTGGAAGCAATGGAGA